>NC_058197.1:20417401-20753350 GCF_907165205.1 Coccinella septempunctata
TTAGTGGTTCGTGGACTTTCAACACGCGAATCGATAAACACACCGATCGCAACGCGAGAATTCCAAACTTTACTCCTCCTGTTTCGGCGGAAACATCTTCTGCTTCATCTTGGTGCAGCCCAAATCGTTGTAGAAACCCATGCCGAGCAGCAATATGATGAACCCTATGAACTGAAAAGGAGATCGCGTTGATTCAACGTCGAAAAACCGTCAAAACTCGTCACCTGGATGTATTGAAACTTCTGCCCGAACAGCGTGAGACTGACAATCCAAATTATCACCACTCTGAGACTGTCCAGAACTTTTCTGGTCGTAGAAGTCAGTTCTTTACTCACGGTGACACCACAAAAATTATACACGGCAATGGAGAACACAGTAACTGAAAGACGAAAACGACATTTCGATTAAAACAAAACCGTACAGATACCTCACCTATAGTCGCGACCAAAATCTTCCAGTTGTTGTACATTTGCAGGAAACCGTCCACGACGTCTTCCATCGTGCCGCTAGAGTTGTTGGAGAAAGGTTCGCCAACGTAAATGAAGCACAGAGGCACCAACAACAGCGCCGAGGAGAAAAAGCCGAAAATTCCTGCAAAAAACTTCGATTTTAGAAACACGCGGGACCCCACACTGAGCCCTGCGGCTCACCCTCCCATCCCACGGCCTGTAACGGCGGTACCTCCTTGGCGACCACGAATTTCTCCTCTAGGATCACCTGGGTGGCCGTCAGAAACTGTGCGGCTACCACCATCACGTCGCCGATGACTATCACCAAGGTTGCCTTGGCGTCGTCGCTCTCTTGTTTGTCCAGGTAGTCGGAGACTCCGACCGCGCTCAGTCCGGCTATGACCAGAAAGATGCCGAAGATCTCGCGCCAGTTTGGCACCCTGCCGAAGCAGGGGTAGCTGAGAAGGGCGGTGAAGATGATCACAGCGCCCCTCAGCATCTGGTAACTGGAGGCGTAGGTCAGATTCAGGGCTATGTAGATGGTGCTGGTCGCTACCATGTCGCACAGGGCGGGCAACCAGAAGATCAATACGTTAAATTCTCTGTTTCCCTTCGTCAATTTGTGCTCCTCAAGCTTTTCCTCCTACAAATGTTTATATTTTCTATATTTGTATTTCCGAAGTTGTCCAACTTACGCTTTCCTTCTTGAAAACGCAATAGAGTATTTTGAACACCAACAAATTTAAGATCATGCCGAAGAACATTTGGTTGGACTGGAGGAAAGGGTGATTGTAGTGTCGTAACTCACCATCGCTCCCCTTCGATTCTTGGAGATCTGCAAATCTGAGAGATCATTTCACCTTGAAATTTCTATAACGTATGAATGTTTCAATCAATTGGGGCCACCAGAGACCTTTTCTCCATGGAGGCCACCTACCTACTTGACACACAAAGTATTAAGGGATCCAGTCACCACAAATACGAGAATAATAACGGCTTGATACACTGTCCAATTCATTTTTTCACTCTTAGCTTTTTTTTTTGACGTTCAAGTCTTTTGGACATAAATGTCAAAAAAAAATTTTCAGGACACTTCAAAATAATGTGATTTTAATCATTGAAAGACAATGGGTGAATAAAGAGTAACAAATGAAGCAAACTTTTAATGGAATAAAGATAATAGAAACAATATAGTAATTTGTGATATAAAATAAAAAAATTATAATACCTCAAAATATTATAGGCTCAATTCCCCGATAGAAGGGATATCAATTCTCACGTCGAGTAAAAAAATTCCAATACAATCTAGTTATATCCTTAGATTAAATCAATTCGTCGCTCATTGTCCTGGAGCCGACAACGACTTATCCATGAATTTCTTCTTGGCGAAACACAACCACCATTTGCTGGGTTTCCCGTCCTCTCCGAAAACTTTATCGCAAATTCTGTGACCTACCTCTTGTCTGAGCTGAGTCAGATAGTTCCTCATCAAATCCGCCTCCGATGTCGATGAGGGTTTGGAATATACGGAATTCAAGGGAAAACCAGCATCTCCCGGTATGTCGAATCTCGAGATTGCCAAGCTGTACATTTCGTTTTGTGCCTGGTTTTTGTTGGTGCATTTCTGAAGCTTTTTCAGACATTCCGTTATGTAGAGTGTGATGTAGATCAACAGACGGTCAGCTTCAGACTGAAATACAACACGATAAGAATTGTATTCTGGTTATTTTTCGCTACCCACTTTGATTTCATAAGTTCTGAAAAATACGTTGGCTTTGAAGAAGTACAGTGACTCATCGATGATATCCTGCTCCTGATTACTGGGAGAACTTATGGGGCCCCTAAACTGTGTTTTGAAAGGTAATATCGCCGTGTTCCCAACTACTTGCGGGGGGTTTACGAAACTGGAATGATAGGCCTGCAAATCATAAAATATCGGCACTCCCTTTAACCTACATATTTCGAAATATGTCTCAGTTACTCACAGGCATTGTGTATAGTTCAACAAAGGATTGAATTTACTGGCTCATAAATAAAACCTATTCACAATCCGAATTTATTCGATATTTATAAATATTTAAGATTTAATTCTTATTACTCATAGAGTATCTCACATAACCTCTATTAAATATACGCACAGAAAACTTTTTTTCCTTAGCCGTGAAAATACCACTATAGGCAACACTCCATATTCGTTGACCCCACTAGGCTTGTATGTACAGTTGTGGATACTGGTTGTCAGGGGCAGTAAATGAATTGGACGAAACTAGCCAAAATAATTCATAATAATAATCAGATCAGATTATTTGACCATTTTAGATTCCTCATATCTTTATTTGATGAAAAGAGGGGGAAATGAAACGAAACTTTCCGCATCAACTAAAGAGGAACGTCAAAATATTTTATATCTATGACATAACCTAAACCAACATCTATGACATAACCACAGATTACAGACAGAGAAGACATAACCTAACTTTTACTGAAAAATGTGTCAATGAGCTCAAGTGTAAACAACAAACTTGGAAAAATGGTTTTCCTCAAAGATATTCAATAATTTTTATCATTCAGGATGTTTAAATTTTTATATTCCCTCTTTTGGGGTACCGACGAAGAGGAAGCTCTATCCCTCGAAGAATCCTATAAAATTCTGCAGCTTCCAGCGGTGAAAAAGAAAGAGGAAGAAGTAATTGAACCTTTGGAACACGAATGTGTATTCGACGACAATTATACAGTATTGGGAAAAAAAGGGGAGATTACGAATGTGGAAAATGATCAATTTACAATAGATAATTTATACACATTCCAATCAGATTCTGTGTATTTCCGTAAAGGTTCCAAAGTATCGTTTAATCTCTTCTTGGAACCGAATGGTCATAAAGTGACCAACGTTCATCTGATCGAAAACGACTGGACTGCTGAGGAAGAGACGACTTCAAAGTGGTGTTTGCGAACCTTAATATGTAATGTCGAAGATAGATATCAGAGAAAGCTATTTGTTAAACCTCATGATATCGAGATAAATCTCGATGAAGTCGCATCAGATTTCGTTCCTAAAATCGGAGATTGGTTACAACTGGACGCAAAATGCGAAATAGATGAGAATGTCGTTGATATGGGGGGAAAAATTTACGAAATCCTTAAAATATCAGCGCTTAGACCGCACATCAGAGAATGTACCGTGACTAGCTGGGATGCTCAACTCTGTGAAGGTACTCTTGATAACTCAATTTATTTCAATAAAGAGAGTTTATCAGGCGCATATGATCCACTGAGAAACGACAAAGTCACAGCTGAAGTAATTGAAAGCGATCAGAAAAGATGCACGTTTAGGGCTATCACAGTAATCCCAAACTTCATCAAAAGTAACTCTAATTTGAAGAACGTTTTGGACAAAGTTGTTGAAATCGAAGATGAATTGAAAGTGAAGGGTGTTTATCTGAACAAGCTTCAATGTTTGAAGTTTTCTTATCTTAAAGAAACACGTACTTATAAGTTCATAATTTGCAATAAATTAGAGGAAGCTGTTACAGTGAATTGTGTGAACTTTCCAAGGCCCAGTTCCCAGTGTAAAGTGTTGATTAACTATGAAAATGTTTTGATTCCCTCCAAGGGTTCCTTAGAAGTTAGCTACGAATGCACCAGTGCTAACATGGGAAAATCAAAAGAATACCTATTAGTATCCACAGATAAAGGGGACTTGAGTTGCTGGCTGGACATATATGTACAACCCTCTTCTTCCACTCCGCATGGACAATACAAACCGAATAGAAACAACTACACCTACCGGGATAAAAAGAACGTAATAAGAGGTCAGAACGTTTATTCAGCGCCAAGGTTCAAAGCTCGTCGCATGCCTGATTACACCCTCTCCAAAAGGTATCTAGATTTGATAACTAAACATGGTAACAGTTTGAAGAATCTGAAGGAACTCAAACGGGAGATGTGTCAAATGAAACCTTGCCTGTTGGAAGAATTGTCTTTCAGTAATTATCTGGATAAGTTGCATTCTTTGCTCTACATCGAGGAGGTCCAGAACATCATGGATATGAGCCAGTACGATCAAGAACTTACTGTGTTTGTCAGGTGTGGCGAATTTCTGGTGTGGCAGATTGATAACTTATCGGAGAAAAGGCCGTCCATATTGGTGGGTGACAAGGTGTTCGCACACGATCCGTACAAAAATACTGATGTCACCTGGGAGGGTTTCGTGCATAAGACCGGAGCCAAGCATGTTTATCTCAAGTTTTCCCCAGTTTTCCATCAATCGTACGACAGCGAGGATTACAGCACGCACGTCGAGGCCACTAGGACGACTATAAAGAGGCTGCATTTCGCCGTCGATATGGCAGTGAAGAACTTGGGGGTTGATCTGTTGTTTCCTTCGAGGTTGCAGCTGAAAGATCCCCAGGTATCCTTCGAAATCCCTAAAGTTACTAAAAAAAACCAGGATAATCTAGCACAGAATCCAGATACAAATGCGCCAGGTAGCAGGATGGAAACCCTGAAGAAGATAATGGAATACAACAAGAAGAGTCCGGAAGAGAAGGAAGAGTATAAAAACCAGATATTGACCCAGAGTTCCAACGACAGCAACACCTCGGACGACGACTCCAGTTCCAGAAAAAACGCGTTGCGGAGAAAAGAAGCCCTTCAGAGATTAATGGAATACAATAAAAAATCTCCGGAGGAGAAAGAAAACTACAAGAATCAAGTGTTGAACAGGGTTTCCTCGGAAAGAAACAGCTCGGAAGACGATTCCGACGCCAAATCCCAATCCTCGGTAACTTCCGAAGATACCAACAAGACTTCCCTCAAGAAGGACGTGTTGAAACTTCAATGGTACAACGACAAACTCAACTATTACCAGAGGGAAGCTGTTAAGAACATACTGCTGGGAGAGGCGAGACCTCTTCCTTACGTCATATTCGGACCTCCGGGGACTGGAAAAACCGTCACGTTGGTGGAGTGCATCCTGCAGATCCTCAGACTGATCCCTTCCTCCAGGATCCTGGTAACGGCGCCGTCTAACAGCGCGGCAGATCTCCTAGCTTTGAGGCTGATAGAATCCAAAGTGTTGAAACCTGGAGATTTGGTGAGGTACATCTCGAACAAGTACGTGCCCAACGTGCCCCCCGAGCTAGTCCCCTACGCCACCACGGGGAACATGTCCAGAGAGGGCACGAACACGCAAGCTCCCCAGGTTCTGGAGAACGGGATGGTCCTGGGGGCCACCAGCAAGGTCTTGGGGAGACACAGGATAACGGTTTCCACGTGTTCGTCTGCGGGCTCTTTGTACATGATGGATTTTTCGAAAGGTACCATTCAAGACATAATTAATATCAAAGTTAATTAATGCGTGTTGTTGTTTGCAATTTCGATCAGTTTATTTCTGCACACAGTTGCAAATTAATGTTCTCCTTCGAAATTTCAGATCACTTCAGTCACATTTTGGTGGATGAGGCAGGTCAAGCCATGGAGCCGGAGGTGCTGATCCCCCTGGTCTTCCTGAATCCGTCTTCGGGTCAGGCCATTCTAGCCGGGGACCCTCTGCAGTTAGGGCCGGTGATAACGTCGCCCTTGGCCAAGGAGTTCGGCCTGCAGACCTCCTATCTGGAACGCGTCCTGGACAGGTTTCCTTACGCCAGAGACACCGTCGGTTTTCCCTCCACCAACGGCTACGACCCCAAACTGATCACCAAGCTGCTGTACAACTACAGGAGCATGCCGAGCCTGTTGAAGCTCACCAGTTCGCTGTTTTACGACGACGATCTGATTCCGGTGCTGTCGGAGGATAAGGGGGACAGCGAGGAGGTGAAACTGTTGGAAAAATTGGGCTCTGTGCTCGGTAGGAACGAAAAGACTGGAAAAATACCCAACATCATCTTCCACGGTATCGTGGGACAGAATTTGCAGACTCCCGATTCGCCTTCTTGGTTCAACCCTAGCGAAGTAGGTCAGGTGCTGTTTTACGTCAACGCCCTGTATAAAGCCGGCTTGAAATGCGAAGATATCGGAATTATTTCACCCTACGTCAAACAGGTACAACGAATACTTTTTCAATTCTTTATTTTTCATATTAACATAAATTTTCACTAGATAAGTACAAAAAGTCATAGATGTTCTTAAATATAAACATAACCTCCTATATTTGACATTGACATTTGGTTGTGACAGTAGCTCGGCCAATCGAATGGATACAAAATACTGTTTTTTTACAGGTTAAGGAAATTCGTTCTATTCTGAGCGAGGCAGAGTTTGAAGTGCCCAAAATAGGAAGCGTGGAAGAATTTCAAGGGCAAGAGTTCAACGTGGTGATACTTTCGACTGTGAGATCGAGCGAAGAGTACATTTCCTTCGATATGAAGCACAGTTTGGGCTTCATCTCAGTGCCAAGAAGATTGAATGTGGCCCTTAGTAGGGCTAGGATCCTTCTTATCATAATAGGGAATCCAAATTTGTTGTACGAGGACCCTTATTGGAGGACAGTTTTGAATTATGCTGTGGAGAACGGTAGTTTCGTGGGTTGCCCTGTGAGACTGAGGAATTAATCCGTCAGAAACTTATTTTTTATAAGTCTACTTGTTGATCTATGATTCATAGATTGAATTTGGTTAGAAATTGTAAATCTGTTTTATCGTTCCATATCATGTAAGAATATAAAAAATATCTTTCTTTTCGGTTAAAAAAGACAAAACATACTGAGATATGATTGTGATTTTTTTTATTTGTAAATATTTGACCTTTCATTTTGTACCAATATATATTTTTCAACAATTCGACTATCATTTCCTGCGATCTATTCGGTATCGGAATTCGGGAAAGAAGGACCGCCTTCTTCATACAGTAAACAATAATATTCCTACAATGTTCTACGTGAATTATTAACGAAATTGTGGTTTTCATAACTTATTAAATGAAGAACAATCTCCTGGTTCCTTTGTAGAACTAGTCTTCGACTTTACCATAACAGAATTGGATCCCCCTCTTTTCAGGTACAATTGGAATGTAACATATGCTATTACCGAGCCCATAACACTGCCCACAATGATATCTATAAATCGCAGATAATCAAAAAACAATCTTTAAACTAATCATCGTCACTTACCTTGATAATGATGATGATAATCACATGTTCTGCTGATTGCTATAGTCGTAGCTAATAACAGTGGCAATGTACAAAAAATGAGTTTCAACCCCCTCATTCTCTGAGTTGTCCAAATCTCTAGTCTTCTAGCAGAGAACAAGGACATAAAAACCATAACTACAAATGAAAAGGATGAATGACCGCTGGGAAAACTTCTCCTCCCGTCATAAACGTGGTCTAAGCGCCCCGTGCATTTGGTGAAATCCGTTCCTTTTACTGAAGGAAAACATCTTTCTATAAAATCTGGTCTTGGTCTACCTACAAGTATTTTGATGTACGCAGTGAGGAAAGCGTTTAATGAAAAGGCTAAGGTTAATCCTGATATAGCTGATTTGCATTCCTTTCTACTAGATGGGTCTAGAATGAAAAACATTGCGAAACAGATCGTTGGAAATCCAATGCATATGCACCATAACACAGGTGATGGGACATAGCTTGCTGTAACTGGATAATTATATAACCACAACTCTTCAGGTTGAATTTGTCTTATAAAAGGTGTCGCCTTATCGTAGTATCTGAAAAAATTCAACTCAACTTTCTTCGAATTTTTTCAAATTGTAATGATTAATACCTGAATAAAATCATCAGTACCACTCTCACTGCGATTTCAATTAAATTTTCCCTAGAGGTTATCATATTGTGCCTTCAGAATTATAATCTAAGTAAACGTGTCAGCGTTCAATATCTGAGTATCATAATAATTTGACAATAAAATTGTTAATTTGAACTTGAACAAATTATTCAATATTGAGGTTAAAGTACAAATTTTGATAAGCAATATTTGAATTTCCCGCTGAAATGAGCACAACAAATAGAGCACAGAAAAAAATGAAGTCTTCTTCCTTGAATGACTTGAAAACATAGATTGTAATAAACAGTTTAATCTTTTCAAAACAAATAGTCTCTCAATATCTTCAAATCATTGAATTATATATTACATAAGAGACAAAATATAATCGGCTGAACATAAATAATGAACTCGCGTTATGTCACTTGCGCTAACTTCGCCTCACTCCCACGTGTCGATTCATTTCCAAGTTCGTTTTTTGAAATTCGTAAGTATCTACATTTTTTGATTTTCCTAGGTTCCTTCTCCACAACTACTACTGAAAGAAGCTTCACCTCCAACTATGTCTATATCACTATTATTGTCATCTTGATCTTCATCTGAAGACATCGATTTTTCCAATCGCTTGGAAAACTCTTCGGAACATACCCTATCATCTGTCGAACGAATAACTGCTTTCAAAGTGTGATCGTGAATAGAATCTGAAAAAGAACATGGATGGGATGATTCGATTTGATTTTTGCGATAAAAATTACGAAGAAGTTTATAATTATTGTTGCTGCTCTATGATCAAAGAGAAACAAGAGTTACTCTTTGCTATGATCAATCTTTCTCTTCGATACTTTGTATGATATTCTGTGAACCAAATTGTAATATTAGTGTTCTGTGACTGTAAGTATTCCTTTTCTGTGTTCAACGTTTCTAGAAGCCATTCAATATAGAGACGTCCATTTTCGATTAATTTTATTATAATCTTTAATTAACGTATGCATCTCAGGTTTTTTATTGATCTGAGGTATGCATACATCCATTAATATAATCTGAGTAGGTAAGTATTTCTCAATTTTTTTAAACTGGAAAGTCTGATTATGAATTGCGAGGAAACTTTCAAACGGGGCCCCAGAGGACTCGGAGGAGTCGCTTTCCCTTCCATTGAAAACCGAAATTCATCCCCCTACTTGCTAAATCAAATTACCCAATAATTCGACAGGAAGAGACAGTCTGGTCAAGCGTCTTGCCTTAATGGTCCTAAGTAAGGATCCCCAACATCTTTCAAGACTTTGCTAACTACGTTAGGACCCTTTTGACTCCACGTTTCGTTTTAATAAAACGCCGTTTTGGACTTTACAGATGTACAGGCTGTTTAGCCTGAGTCGACGAATCGAATATGTCTTACCTTTGGTTTGGTCTTCAACAATTTTCGTTCTCGATCCTGGATCGTCCCTGGCCTTTCTGACTTGTTTTTTATGCTTCATTCGTCTGTTTTGAAACCAAGTCTTGACCTGGGTCTCCGTGAGACTAAGGGCCCCTGCGAGTTCCACTCTTTCCGGCGTAGACAGGTATCGTTGAACGGAAAATCTTTTCTCTAACCCTGAAAAATGAACGTGGCTCTGAAGTCTACACATAGTAGTAGTTTTCCATTTCTGAAAACTATTATCTCTGATTTTTCATTTATTATTTTTTCTTTCTTTTAGAACTGGGTAGCTAACCTGACCTAACCTAACCTCATTCGTCGAGGAAAAGGAATGATTGAAGGGTCTTAGAGCACAGTCTTGTCCCTTATAGGGCTGGGCTGCTAAGGGATCTCCCTGAGGTCATTTCTAACCTCGGTCGTTGATGGTCTAGAAGGTCGAAGAAAAGGAACGTTTGAAGGGTGTTAGAGCAGAGTCTTGTCCCTTTTAGAACTGGGCAGATAACCTAACCTAACCTCAGTTGTCGATGGTCTAAATGGTCGAGGAAGAGGAATGATTTAAGGGTCTTAGAGAACAGTCTTGTGCCTTTTAGGGCTGGGCTGCTAAGGGATCTCCCGGATGTCATTCCTAACCTCGGTCGTTGATGGTCTAGAAGGTCGAAGATAAGGAAAGATTGAAGAGTCTTAGAGCACAGTCTTGTCCCTTCCTATAGGGCTGGGCTGCTAAGGGATCTCCCGGAGATCATTCCTAACCTCGGTCGCTGATGGTCCAGATGGTCGAAGTAAAGGAAAGATTGAAGGGTCTTAGAGCAGAGTGTTGTCCCTCTTAGAACTGGGCAGCTAACCTAACCTAACCTCGGTCGTCGATGGTTCAAGTGGTGGAGGAAAAGGAATGATTGAAGGGTCTTAGGGCACAGTCTTGTCCCTTCTTAGGGCTGGGCTGCTAAGGGATCTCCCGGATGTCATTCCCAACTTTAGCCATCGATGGACCAAGAGCGAAAATTTCATAATTCAATCCATTAGGTGAGTTTTCAGTTTTTTTTTGCGGGATATGTTATGATTTCGTTAAATGCGTTGGTCCACTTGATGTGTCACCGCTGCAGAGGCATAGAAACGTGAGAATATAACCATAGACATCAATGTCGTTCATAAGCAACGTTTTTTTTCTCTATGACTTTCCGACGGCAAAACTCAAGTGGATCAATCGCTTAATGCACACGACAAAAATATGTTTTTCCTATTATTTCAACGGTGATTCATCTGCGACACTTGGTTGTGCCGAAAATTTCGAAAAAAAAAATATATAGAGCATAAGGCCCCACTCAAACCTCGCGTGGCACTCAAAATGGAAATTGAAGGTGTTCAAATTACTACGAAGTACAACATACCATGTGTCTCAGAAGAATCACACATGAAATAATTTGAAACCACTGAAAGTCATAGAAAAAGAGAATTTGATGACTTCTCTATGAGATTCTTCTAAGTATTTATTTCTGTGCGTGTATAGCGGTGATACGCCAAGTGGTCCGATTCATTTAAATCATTATATCCGAAAATAGCTGTATTTCTAACATTTACGGTAATTTTATTTCATTTAAAAGGCACTATAAGTAAAAAATTATTCTATTCATTCGCTGGTAAATCGGATATAAGCTAAGGTCTTCTGTGGTGACGTTCATGAGGTAAAAAGTGGTAAAGACTCACCTGCCAGCTGCTGGTCGGTGAAGACCGTCCTGGCCTTCCTCCTCCTGCAGCTCTTCAGCGCGTTGAGGGACAGTTCCGAGGCAGCGGAACCGAAGAGCGGATGGAACCCGGCAATGCCCTGCGAGAAGAAGTACGGATCGGCCATCGACTTGTACGGCTCCCCCAGGCAGGCGTTCAGGGCCCCCATCACCTGGATATACGGCGGATTCGGCCCCGGCTGATAGGCGGCGAAACCGCCGGTCTGCAGGTAGCCGCAGGACCTCTTCTTCTCCGACCACCGCGGCTTGTCGTCCGCCTGCTTCGGCGACAGGCCCGCGAACGGACCCTGCACCATCTCGCCCTTCTGCTGCTGGCTGTAGAGGATGTCCTCGATGAGGAACGACGTCTTCTGCTGCGGCTGATGGCTGCTGAAGAAGGCCTTGTGCGACGCGTCGTGGTTCATGGTCGGGAGACGCGCGACGGGCGGTTTCGGGGGTCGTTAGGTCGTTTAAGCGACGCGACGGTCGCGGCAAATCTGCTCGTTTGCGTCCGCAATTCGCCAACCGCCCTCTCTCGTTTTTCCCCTTCGAGCCACCCCCCCGCGCGGAAGGCAGTTTCGATATCGTGCGAGGGGTCGGGATATGAGGCGACGACCGGGGCGCAGGTACAGGCTGGAGCCATCTGCGAATCCACGAAAAAGCGCGGGCGAACGAGTCAGAATTTTCCAATTTTCCTTAAATGCATTGGCCCACTCGGCGTACCGCCGCTGAGAAGTCACAGAAATAAATAGAATTCCACATCGTCTATGTCTTTAATCCACAGACGATTATTTTTTATTTCTATGACTTTTCGCAGGAGTGACTCTTTAAAGTCATAGAAATGAATAGACGGTCACATCATCTATGTATCCAATCCATAGACAAGTAACTTTTATTTCTATGACTTCGGAGGCGTGACCTTGTAGTCACAGAAATGAGTAGAATGTCAAATCATCTATGTCTCTAATCCATAGACAAGTAACTTTTATTTCTATGATTTACGAGGCGTGACCTTGTAGAGTCACAGAAATGAATAGAATGTCAAATAATCGATGTTCCTTAACCATAGACAAATTAAGTTTATTTCTATGACTGTTCGGCGTGATCACAGAAATGAAAATATTTCTATGACGTTTTTGAAAGACATAGAGGTTACTTTCAATCACAGAGTATTTACCCTTTTTCTTGTTCTTATGGCAATTAGACCAATTCGTCTGGGAAATTCGGGACATGCTGAATATTTGATGAATTTCCACTATATTTTTATGTTTTTATGAACGGACGAACAAGAAAAAGGAATTTTCTAGGGGAAAATATATAGGAGGTGTGGAATCATTCCATATTTTCCCATATCGAGAAAATCCACCTATTCTCGTTGAAAATTCATCATTTTCATTATGAAAAATTAACGATTTTCACCATATTCGCCACGAAATGAATACGAATGGTTGATCAAAGTCTAAATTACGTTAGTAGTAGCCCATTAGATAAGATCATCTTACCATCAGGTGCCCAATTCGTAAATTTCAGCGAAATTTCTTATCTATACCGAACAGCCTGTACGATATGATCTGTCAATTTGTCGGATTACCCTCTGGCTTCGATCGCAAACGGAGGAAACTGAATAGCGGGAATCAGGATGTTTACAGGAACGTCCTAGGTCCTTTGCTGAGTGCCAACCCAAGTCCTTTCCAACTTCCCATATTCATACAACCATAGGACATTCAGAAACCCTTCTTATTCGATTATTTTCTCGATACTTGAATTCATTCGCGAGAAATTATAAAGAAAAAATTCAATTTCCGGTCTTCATCGTTTGAAATGGTGAAGGGGAATTACCCAGTGAGTGATTTTCGTGAAACAAAGTGGCGAGGTTTTTATGAAACATTTTTTTTCGTGGTAGTCATTCCTTTTTTGGAATTTCACAGGTTAAAATGGACGTTAAGTGTGAGATTAACCAGAAGATATGGAAAAATAGGAAATTCTGATGTAAAGTGTTAATTGTTCGAGAAAAAAAATTGACATACAAAGATGATATAGACCAATGACTATACGAAACCCAGAAGATTTCTAGATAACAAAAGTCTGGTAAGCAAATATGTAAATTTGCAGAGTGAAATATCTAATCCGGATCTTTTTCAGGTGATTTTTTGTGCATTCGGAATATGCATTGGTGTAGACAGGAAGAGGTAGAGGTTGGAGCCGCCTCCAAAAAAAATCCTACCGACGCCAATGAGATGTTATGGTTAGCTCTTTTCTGAAAACTTACGATATTTTAGACTACGGAGTAGAGAAACGGTGGATTACGGGTGGAGCATATCCCCCGGTACGGTCCTGAACGCCTCAGCCACCCCATTAAGGTGAGTTTAATGAGCAGATTAGGCGGCCATGACAACCGATCAGAGGCGTGTCCCCGTCCGCCAATGGAATGCGGCGATATTCAACCCCCGGCCAATGCGAAAACGTAGGTCAAATCATCCCTAAACGGGCGAAATGTGCGGCAAGTTAGGGAAGTGAGTTTGGAGCGTTCGCGAACCCTGCGGGGGTAGGGGTAGGGCGAAATCCTCCGGCCCCGGATAAGGCCAGGCTAATGGACAAATTGCATTAGAGTCCGTGATTTCCGCATTCAGGCAATTATTGATTCTCATCCACCCATATTACGGGTAAATTGTGTGTAGCTATATACCCACCTCTTCCCTTCCAACCTGCTTCCAACCCCTCCGGTTCGTGCCGACTTTACATCACGTTCCTTCGCTGAATGAAACTTTACCCACCCCGACTCGAAAACTTGATTTTCAACCCCTCTATTCTTACGAGGATGTATTCCAACGTTTCGAATTTAGCAATCCCGAATGAACTTGTGTGAAATTGAAGATTCAATCGATGTACGACATATAAGGCCAGCTATAACTGATTTTACTCGTTTTATAACTTATTCCTAGAGATTTTGCGTTGAATGCAAGAAATGATGAGAATTCAGTTAACTGGTGCGATTAACTAACACAATTCGTGAAATTAAAGATGGAATCGTATGATTTATAACTAATTCTATTCATTTCATAACTAAATTCCGGGAAAAATAGCTGGTGCATTTAACTAACATAATTCTTAACAATTTCCGTTAAATTAAAGTTAAAATCCTATAAGTTATATGAGGCCAGTTATAACTAATTTTACTCTTTTTCATAACTGAATACACATGCGTTTTGATCTGTTTCCCTTCAATTCTGTGTTAAATGGAAGAATGATGAAAATTCAAATAGTTGGTACCTACAGAGTTAGCTAACACCAGTTAATGAAAAGTCCAATGACTACTGATTTTGTCCTTTTCATAACTAAATTTACCCACATGGATTTTGATCTCTATTTCATCGAAATTTCTGATTTAATGAAGGAACTGATAGAAATTCAGTTAGCTAGTGCGATTAACTAACACAATTCTGTATTAGTTCCATAAAATGAATGTTAAAACTTACTTTATCATATAAAGCAAGTTAAAACTGATTCAACTCCTTTCACAAATAAATAATATCGAATTTTACTCTCAAAAAACTTGACGGTTTATCGAAATTGTGTTAGTTAACTGAACCAGCTGTGATACAAATTAGTTATAACTGGTCTTATATGAGTTGCTTCAATTATAAGTTCAATATGAGTTGTCAAATCTGTGTTAGTTAACTGTGCTAGCCATTTGGTGGAGGATTTTTATAATTGAGCTAGTTAATTATGGGAATCTAGCTAAAATCTGGAATATTTGGTTGGGAACAATAAAAGAAGAACTTTTCTATATCTACTTGGGAATTTTAATCTTGTAAATTTATACTCTGACTCATCGGCTCTATTACATAATGAAGAATATCATTAAATTTGTAGTTGAGAGTGAAAAGGGTCCATTTAAAATCGCAACTCAATATTCGTAGACGTCGTTGGTCCTCCTGTAGAACTGCCTGGAGAAGGACGCGGCGGAATCGTCGAAATAACCGAACCAGTGTCTCCTGTAGGAGTAGATACAGAACAGCACCAGGGGGATACCGAGCAGTAGCCCTGTAAAAGGAATGCTAAGGAGCACGGAATGTAACGAGTATTTAGGTAGAATCATACCGGCCAACGTCCCGACCAACATTGCCGCGTCCCTTTCCGGTTGGGCGCCGTACAGGTCCAGACATCTCATGTTGTAGTTTCTCTTGTGCAGCTCCTCGAAGGTGTAGGACGTCATCTCGACGGGAGCGGCGCACCTGGAAACGATTTTCAGTCGATTATGGTGGAGGCGAAACCTAATTTAAAAATTATCAATGAATTTTTAACCACTCACTTCATCGCCTTGGCCTTGTCCTCGTCGATCTTGAGATAGACGGGCATCAGGGTCTCTACCATCCACTGGTTCTCGCACTCGCAAGTCCACGGGTTGTTCGACAGGTCCAACTCGGCCAGCGTGCTCCAATGAGCCAGCAGCGACTTGTTTATGTACGAGATCTGGTTGTCGTTGAGGTAGAGCTGAAAAAAAAATTGCGATACCCCTATTAGGCGATTTTCGGACCCTTTTACCTTCTTTATGTCCGGCCAGCTGTCCATGGTGCCCGTCGCGTCCGCCGTCGAAAGCGTCGCGTCGTCGATCCTGCTCAACCTGGGGTTCCCGGCCACGTAGAGCTCCTGCAGATCGGTCAGGTTGGCCAGGGAACCTGCGTCCAGAGCCACCAAGTCGGACATCTGGCAGAGGTGAAGGACGCGCAGCGTCGGAATCCTCGGGAAACCGCTGCAAAATTAATCGTTGTTAGGTGGGGTTCCTCAGGGTTCTACCCTTGGACCAGCATTATTTGTTAAATGGTCATTTTTTTGTCTTACTTTTGTCTGGTCAGTTCCACCACGGCGTTGTCGTTGAAGACGAACTTCCTCAGAGAGTGCGCCTCTTCCAGCTCCCTGGGGACGCCGGTGAAGGAGTTCCCGGACAGGTTCAACACCTCGATGTACTTGGGGGTGTGCAGGAAGTACTTGGGCAGGGCGCTGAGTTGCGTGTAGCTCAAATCTAGAAACTGAAAGGGAGTTTAGGGGGTTTCGTGGTGATCTTGTCGCGGACGCACCTTCAAGTTGGCCAGATTCGTTATCGCTATGGCGGTATGGGTGTCGATCACCTCCAAGGGGTTGTAGGCCAAGGACAGGGTCTCCACCGATTCGGTGTGCTCGAAGAGGTCCGCGTTCAGCGTGTGGATGCTGTTGTGGTCCAGCATCAGGGTGCGTAGGGATCTCAAGGGGTAAAAGTCACCGGCCATATATAGCCCCTGGAAATTCATCATCACATCAGTGAATATTCAGTTATTATAAGTGGTTTCCTACCTGGAAGGCGTTGGGATGCAAATTTTCGACGTTGTTATGGCTCAGCACCAACGTTTCCAGCTTTTGCAGCCTGCTGAACACGTTGTTCTTCACGTGGGAGATCTTGTTGAAGGACAGGTCCAGTCTGACGACGTTCTCGGTCGCGAAGCCGTCGGCGAGGGTGTTCAGCTCGTTGTACCTTATCGTCAGGTCGGATACGGACAGGAGGTCCCCCTGCGTCCCGTTCGCGAATATTACGTCGGCGATTTCTTTGATGTCGGACAGACAAAGGACCTCCAGGAAGGTGGCATTTATATTGGAGCAGTTGCAACGGGAACATAGCGACGACGGGGGTTGGTTTCGGACCCCCAGGAACAGGCAGGACAGGTAGACGAGCAGCGACGCCGTTCTAACCCTGGAAAACGCGAGATTATTAGTGGGTTTAGGGCGATGAGAGACGGTAGGGGTTCGATTATTTAGTTCTGTGATGATAGCCTTCTATATTTTGTGATTGTTACTTGAGATAGCCCATATTGAAGTTGATGTTTCAGTGGGAACCGAATGAAGTTGCAGTGGTTGGTCATTTATAACTTAACCTCAAAAAAATTGACGTTCGTGGTGTAGTTTTCTGTGTTCTGGCACTACAAAACAATGTACGAATTCAACAACAACAAGATTCAGTCATGGATGAAATGTCGCCAGTAATTCTGGATTATTGAAGTATATACATGGTTATTTCGCAATTAGTCAGTTGAAACGTTCAATTATTGATATTATCTACGATTTTCGATTAAATCAACTGGAAAGCCTATTTCGACTGTTATATTTCTCTATTAGACTGATTCAATTTCCATTTGGCATAAAACGCACTTCGATTCCGGGAACAAATAACAATAACAAAGTTTAACGAAATAATTCACTTGTCATCGTTCGAAATTAATACGAGAAAAATCGTTTGTTGTTGCGAATACGAATCGACTAGTTTTCACTTGATCACTCACCCCATTTCTCTTCGTGAAAACACTCACAATCTTAATTTATACGAAAAACATTTCTACCGTCGTTTTTGAACTACTTTTTTTCACGCAATGAACGGATCCTATGCGGCAGGTTCACGCTGGAGATAAGGATACGTATCAGTTTTATCTAATCTTTCGATTGCCTAATTGAATATGAGATATTTGTTGTATGAGACGACTAACCTACCTGGAGGATTGTGAGCTTTGGAGATGCGCTTTATTCAATCGAGAGATTCCAGGAAAAAAGGTAATTTAGAAGTTTGGGGAATCACAGTTTGTCAGCGAACCGCTGCTTCTCGAAGGCCGCGGAATATTACAAAAGATAGGCGAATAATCGGAGCGAGACCAGCAAACACTCTCGACCTGGGAGCCACATAAGAAAAGCCTAAAAAAACCCGGGACTTTTGACGTTTATCCAACAAATTTATTTTATTATGGTTTTTTAAGGCAGATCGGCCTTGGAGGTAGATATTCTGACCTACTAGTAGAAGGCCAAAGTTCAATATAGGCAAGTTTTATCATCGTCGATCCAAAAAGTTGAGGGATAATAGAAAAAATCCAATGCTTGTGGTGAATATTAGTATAAATTAACTTCGACTTGCAGGATAAAACATGTTGGAAGGTTACATTGGGAGTTGGAGTAGATCAGAGTAAGAATGAAGGATGTTACAACCAGAAGTGGACCGTTAGAAACACCAACGTTACCACCATAGGGGATGAAGCATTGGTTGATGAACGAAAAAATTAAATTCTAAAGAGATTTTCATTAAGCTAACACAAGGGTGAGTGATAAAACAGGGAACTACAATTTCCCTGTCGTTTTCGGTAGTTTCTGTTAAACCACAGACATGGTTCATCTGTGGTTGACGCGTTCTCTATGCTTGCCATAGACGGAACACAGATTAATCTATCGTGACATCTACTGTCAGAGAGTTTATTCTATGCTTGCTCTCAACCACAGACGGAGCATAGATTAATCTATCTTGACGTCTACTATCAGAGAGTTTATTCTATGCTTGCTCTCAACCACAGACGGAGCATAGATTAATCCATTGTGACGTCTATTGTCAGAGGGATTATTCTATGCTTGTTGTCAACCACAAACCATAGACGGAGCACAGACTAATCTATCGTGACATCTACTGTCAGAGTGTTTATTATTCTATGCTTGCCGTAAACCACAAATCATAGACGGAGCACAAATTTATCTATCTTGACTGGTTACGGACATTTTTTCTCTGGTTCATTTAGAAACGTCGCCAAATCAAAATTTTCTGACGTTTTTCTGGAATTAAATTATTTTCGATCGGGTAGAAAAAGCCTCCCATCTAGCCATCTGCGGGAAAATGGATTTCGTAACCGTGTAATCGTCCTTCGACAGATAGGACGACGACGGACGTCGCACTAACAATCTGTCAAGGGACGTCGGATAAACGTTTCCGTCGACAATAAGCCGCGCCCGCATGCACAATTACCCTTGTAAAACAGCGAGAACGCGCTCGCCCCCCCGCGCCCAGAGTGCCCGTCGCCGTATCGGGTTACCGCCGGGATAAAGAGGCTCGTCAGAAAATCAAGACGTCGCGCGGCGTGGGCGCGTCTCGTCTTGACATAACAACATCCGAGTGTCGCGGATTTCGTATATACCGTAGAAATAATAGGAGGCGCTCGAGGACCCTCGGGAACAAAGGAGCGACGCGCAACAAAGCTTATCGACTGGGGGCTTTGCGGGATGAAGGGGCTCGGGGAAAATTCCCATCTAATCGAGGGTGTTTTTCTTGGTCCGTAGGAGCATCGGAAAAAACGTAACTCCTATACTTAAGTCTGATAAGGAATGCCGTGGAAAATGAGCCGAAGGCTCGAGCTTCAATTGAGGAAGTTGGTCGAAAACCGAGCTTTTTTCAATGTTCGTTACGTCTTTCTAAAGCACAATTTTGACATTTGAACGAGACCACAGAAAGCTGGCCTAACAAGGTTGCCGTATGGTCCGTATGACAGATCAACTGACAGCACTTGTCGGACGTTGACGTAGCACCGATCACAAAGTTGGTGGATGCTATTTAACATCGTTTCGACTTATAAAGGGGGTTGAAGAGTTATTGAGCTTGGCAATCATGAATTTTATTCTATTTTGTCTAGGTCCAAAAAGGTATAAAAACGTGATAAACTTCTGTGTGTACCTATATCTCGATCAGTTTGCAGTATATGACGCAATTACGCTTAAGGGCGTCCCGGGGGCCGTGGGTAATCCGATCCTCCGGTGACATTTACGTAAAATCGCACAGTGCGGTATTAAATTTGACGATTAACCTTTAGACAGGCGGACCGTGACTCGTGCAAGGTCCCATCGTTCGACGCCGCTGCGTCCCCCCGCCTCGGACCCCTAATCGCCTGTCGGATCATCCCCCCTTTCCCAATTCCGACTGCGAAGGTATAAAGTTTCATCATTTTCGATATTAATCATCGGGTATTAACGTTGAAAAAAAAAATGATGATCATCCGGATGACTAAAGCCTAGAATGCGTCCGTTTTCCAGCTAATGAAGCGTCCATTGACGGACGCGAGGAGTTTTCTGTTATTTTTTTATCCCATGAGCTGATAATCCGTGTTGGAATGAGGTAAGCCATGAAAATACTTAAAAATCTGAGTGAAGAGATCGATCTGGCAACCCCTACAGGATTGTAGAACCATAGAATTACACTTTTTTTCTATTGTCAATCTATCTATGGTGTAACCTTTATCTGGTTTTAAGGTTAATGTATCTGAGTGTGTGAACAACTCATAAAATGAATGAATATAATAATTATTTGAAGGGCTTTGGTAATCAGAGGACCCGCAGTTCTTTCTTCACTTAACATCATTTTGTTTTCAGATTCTCAGGCATATAAATGAAGAATCGTCATGGATGACTATACTAGTGTATATAGAAACACAGTTTTTTTAAAATGGAGACATAACAAAGGGTAAAATGTCTAGGAGCCAAATTCTGTTGGGTCAATTCTGCATGAATTTCAAGATTACTAGACTAAGATCAACCCTTAGGTGAGTATTGACGATATAAACCGCGAATTCGAAAATACGGAAAAGTCCAATCAAGTCGGCGACGTTAATAAAATAGCGTAGCGAGAAGCCGAATCTCGGATGTCAAGACGTGTTTATTATTGTCTAAATGCAAAACATTTAAGCCCGTTTAATTCCCGACGACGCCGTTGACTTGGAGGGCCGAAACGTGCCGGTACGGCGACAAACTAGGGTCTCTAATGAGCGCGCTCAAGAGATCGGGACCCGCATCGGGCCGAATCATTTTAACGAGCAGAGATGAATCCGATACGGCACGACCGGGAAAACAAAGAAACGTTCCTTCGTGGGAAGGATAATTAGTGATGTTGCCCACCTGGAGGACACACTAAAAATCGACAAATAGGCGTCAACATAAAATGTCAAACACTTCAAAGAGTGGGAATAACCCTAGATGGGAAGTTCCTGTGTGGAATGAGCTGTAAAGGCCTCGAAGGCTCCCAGAAGTCTGGCTGGCAACCCAGAAATACTAGGATTGTGAACATCATGAATCACTTATGGAGCAATAATGTGGCATAGCAAGGCAAGTCAGAAGATTACGAGGAAAATCCTCGGCTAGCCTGTGTTTCCATCGTTGGAGCTATGAGAACTTGCCTAGAGAACTGGGAATTACTACAAATCTCACACCTCTTCGTCCTGTGATACACAGATTAGCCCATGAGGTAATTCTGAGAATATCCAGAAGAGGTAAGGGTAGTGGGAGCGTTAGGAATCAAAGAATCTGCTCCTCTTGTCAGCGAATCTTCCTTAGTAATGGAAGAAAATACCATTAAAGGTGCTGACACTCGCTTTCCAAGCGACTTTAGACAGAAATATTCGCCCAATAGATTTGGCCATTGATGGACATGAAGAGACTTTTCATCCTCTCACAACTCCTTCCTTATTTTTGATCGAATAACTTATTTGTGCTCTTCAGTCGAACAATACGATTGTATCCAGTTAATTTTCTCCGTAAACCAATAAACCAGCCGTGAATCATCCCCAAGTCACGAGAGCTCATGAATGGACACAATAACAAATACTATTAACTACGTATTAATTGGAGGGCGATATAGGGGGGGGGGGGTCGGGCGTCTTCGTGGGACGCGTCCTTCCACGAAATCGCGGCCTATTCTCCCAATATTTACCGTGATTAAATCTGCCGTTCCCGTTTCCGTCGGCAATTGACGGAATTGTCCCGTTTATTCCCCAATTACAAGGTCCGCGCGCCCAATTTGGTCGCTGCGAAATCGAGTTAGCCGAGCACTTAGCGGCGACTCGGAAATAACAGACCCCGGGATATAATAACAAATTCGAACGGCGGCCGAGGACGCGCGCTCTCGCCCCCTGCAGGTCCGCACTCGTCGCGAACACGAGAAACGGCGAATAGTTTTTCGTAATGCGGCTTTTCAATTTTTTTGAGTACGCCCCTGTACTAACAAACGCTCGATGCCGCATGATGAAGAAAAAGAACACGAACGTCAAATACGTATTTCTATGTCATCATCCTGAACATAGAGCATGACGTATTTCTATGGTCTTCGACGGTCATAGATTGTCATAGATTCTATGTGTTCTGTGTTCGTAAACATAGAACCTCTGTGTTTCTTTTGATCTAGATCTATGGTTGATTCCACAGATTAAATCTGTTTTCTATGGGTTTTCTTGATATTTTGAGGTTAACGAAAATTATCTGAAATGATTATTTTTCTTTCTACAGGACTGAATATGGGCAAAAAATATGAGTGGAGAGCAGGAAATGCGTCGTTATGGGAGTATAAAGCTTGTTGAAGTTGGTTCTTCTAACAAATACAAGGAATAAGTTGCCAAATGAATCGTACCAGTAAGTAGGGTCTCCTTCAACGTTCTTCAGGCACCTGACATGTTAGGATGATGGGGCGCCTATGGATAACATGGAAAAAAGCAACCCCTTCGATATTTAAGAGTATTGACAAGGTGTCCACAGTAGGAAATGAAAATTGAGCCATTTTTTGGAATTTTACATAGGAAACGTCCCAGTTCATCTATTTCGCGAAAACTCACCCCTTTCCCACCGGCAGTACTGCCCTGCGCCCGAAAAGACAACGGATCTGGCGTAATTGCCAGCGGGTGGATCGAATAGGCATTGTCCCCATTGTCTGGCGTTACCGGGACGACGACGGCGCTGCTATTCATTTGTCGCGACGCTGATTTGATTAGGCGCGATCTCTCGGCGGGCCACACGGGCCGTTATTAGATTTTCCGCTGCGAAAACACAATCGAGTCGCGGCTCGGGATCATCCCAATAATCGCGATATTGGAAGAGTGTGTGCTGTCCGTGTCGATCAGCCTCTCGGCGGACATACTGTGAGAACGTCGGCTCTTTAATCAACTTGTTGTTGTTGTTAGTCGGGATGTACGCTTTGATTGCATCAATTCTCGGACGATCAGGTCGGGGAGGAACGATGAAAAGATATCGCGATGATTCGATTTTCGAGACGTAACGACGTTTATTTACGACCATACGGTCGATATCTCTCCCTCGATCTGCGCTTTTATCGTAATGATAGATGCCACTCCGTTCGCTTCTTTACAGTTATTAATTTCGCAATTTAAAGTCGATGATTACATCAAATGAAGGCCTAATAACGAACTTCATTTTCATGAAGTAATACCTAAGTAATAAACAACCATTTCAATTTATAGATTTATTCAAACTCAACATGCCTACAAGAGAACTGTAACCTAAAAACTACCTAGAAAACTTATAAATATTCTCGATGATCTTGTAAGTGAAAAAGATCACCACTTCTACGCAACTAATGATGCTGATTCCCATGATCAGACTGCATATCCCTCCGAACATACCTGGGGACAAAAAAAAGGCAGGATTAACGAAAAAAACGACCAGGAAAATGAACCTTACTGATCATGTCGAACCAATAGTATACAACATCCTGCTTGTGCTGCTCCACGTAAGGCGTCTCGAAGAATATGTTCACGATGCTGTAGTTCAGATCGTCCCTGGAAAACACGGAGTATTTCAAGAGTCAGTTCATGGAAATTTGACAAGTGACGTTGACGAAACGTCAACTGTCAGAAGTCGCTCACCCGGCGATGTTACCCTGCTCGCTGTTGACGAAGTACCGGGACGTGTCGCATTCCGGGTAGCAGTTGCGACAGTTCAACGCGTCCTGCTTCTCGCGTTCCAGACCGTCGTCCGCGTAGTCCCTCGGATAGATCTGCCTCCATTTGGCCGCGTACTTGCTGAGACAGGCCAGGTCGGCCAGGGTGCACTGGTAGCCGAAGCCCGAGAAGGCCGCCTTGGTGTGCATGAAGGAGACGCACTCGCAGAGCGCGGCCACGCTCCTTATTTTGCAGTCCATGATGCAGTCGCTCTGCGAGTAGTCGCCGAAGATGGTGCGCACCTCGTTCTTGAATATGCAGTTGCGCTGCGAGAAAAATCGTTTTAACATCGCAGACGGTTTACAATAACCCTGCCATAGTTTCGTAACCTCACCTTGGCGATGGAGTACTTCTTAGCCTCGTAAACGGTGTATATGCTCTGGGCGGTCAGCTCCAGATTGGCCTCGACCCCGATGGGGACCAATTTCTCTATGAGACTCCCCGAAGTGGTGTCCGGAAAATCCTCGGCCGAAGTGATGAGTATCTGTGAGAGATCAAAAGTTAGGGAATCGAGAGAGCGTGTATATAAGCTATGACTTACTTTCGAACCCATGGTGGCTATCGGCGAGTAGAAGTAGTCGCTTATGTTGGTGTTGACCCTGAACGTCAGCCCGAAGTTTCTGCCGAACTTGGTCGAGTGCAGCGTCCTGTTGTCGTTCTCCTGCCTTTGGAACAACCGACGGTTAGAGACTAATAAGGTTAATTTCGCGATTTCGAAAAGATCTCTGCTTTTCGTCCTTTGCTTCTGTAATTGTACTCACCTTCTGTAAGAAAAAATACCTTGTCGTCGGATGAAATTCCGTTCTTTCCCACACACTTCGACCGGTTCATCAGAAGCACGAATGAGTTTACGATAAAAAAAAAAGGAAACTCATTCGAACTTCTAAAAATGTCGGACCCAAACTGTACCTACATAATCTTGGACACGTTGGGATTGTTCTTGTTGAAGTAGTTGAAGACGCAGCAGAACCCGTCCATGGTCAGCTCGTTGATGAAGAGATCGGCGCAGGGCCTGTTGAAACCGCCCCATCGGCAGTCCGACAGCATCTCGACGCAATCTCCGGCTAACTGTAACTTTCGAAAGGCGTCTCAATGAATTTAAAACCCAACTATGGCGAACTAGCGACTCTTCACCTGGCTCATCTTGTTCAACACGTCGAAATCGCCCTTGAGCGACTCCTGCGGTCTGTCCGGATCGTACTCCTCCAGGAACTTCTGGAACCTCATGATCGACTCCTCCTCCTGGTCGGAAAAGCTGAAATCGTACAGTTTCCCCAGGAACTTGATGTCCTCGAAGATGTACGACAAGTTCTCCGACGATCTGTCGGCGCTGTAAACAAGATCGGATTGCGGTTCGTGCTCGTCACTCGTCGTGTTTCGGAATGCTCACTATTCTTTCGCCATCGCGTAGGCCGCCTTCTTGCTGATCCTGTTTATGTTGCAGATGGACACGCCGGGAAAGGGCACCTCTCTGATGGGAAGGGTGAACTTTTCCAGCGTCACTATCGTGGGATCCGTTATGAACATCTGCCACATGTACAGATTCAGGTATATCACGGAGCTCAACGAGGTCAGGTGGATCAGCAGCCATATGAATCTGAAAAATTCTAGTGAATTTTCCATGTGAAGCTGCTCTGTAGGCATGCGATTGGGCTTGAAGAGCCGCGACAGGTTTTAAGAGGTGCAACTGTGCAAATCCACACACTCTCATCGGTGCTTTTTACCTTTCCAAGGCGGAACCCTCGGTCAAGTAGCGGTAGCCGCACAAGCTGGAACTCTTGGAGAATTGCCTGAAGGCCTCCTGCACCGCCCTGACGACGACGAAATTCAGCCGACCGACGTTCGACGTCTGAGAACCGACGGACACCCTCTTACGCATAACTCCAGGGGTCCAGGTGGGGTCGTCGATCATTTGCGAAACATCTTTCTGCTGTATCCCGTCGAATTATCTCCTCGTTTTTTCTCTCCGCCCTCGACCAGGCGGCGCGGCCATTTTGCTTTCCGACACGAATATCGATCCCGGTATTTTTCGCACGCGCAGCGACGCACGCGTTGCGTCGGTTTTTTCGCGTCGTGCCTCGTCGATCGGGGTCATAGCGAGCGGACGTCGATTTTTTTCGATCGGTGGATGTAACCCTAGGTTACCCACAATCGAAACGGGACTAATTACGAAAAATTCGAGTTCCGAATCCAGCCGCATAAGGAAAAAGAACGAAACTTTTCCTACAATATATTTAATATCAGACCAACATCCATCTCTTAATATACATAAAATATTTAAAGAAAAAACACCTCCAGGGAATGAACAATTCTTCATTCTCCTTCAAAAATCCTCACTACATCCAACGGTCTGGCCGGTATCCTGGTAACGGGACAACATTGGTACTCCCTCAGGTGCTTCATAATGCAAGTGAAGCAAAATACGTACCTGAAATAAATGAAAATAATCCAAATTATCAGCAATCAACACAAAAATTTTCAAAATAGATTCAACTTACCCTGATACTGGTAAAACCGTCGGTAGCTTCCAAAACTGTTTGCATAAGGGACACTTTTCCTTAAAAGGTTCCGATTTATTGTCTGCCTAAAAGTATAAAATCCAAATTTAGGTATAATAAATAACTTCCGTCTACACCTACCGCAGGTGGGCCAATTTTCGGAAGAGCCTCCATGCTGAAATTCGGTATTATATTGCTGATCGACTGTGTGAATTGCGTGTAAATCGCCAAGCCTTCCAAGCAGCCCATCACCACGTTCTTGAGAAAACCCCTACAAAATTCTGCTCCGCTAAAAATAAAACTTCTTCATCAATAATCCCCTCATATCATTTGTGACCGACCTCAAATTTCCCTTGAATAAAAGGGTCCAAAATTGAGAATTTTGATTTTCAGTTGAATACACCAACTTCAAATTTAACAAATGCAAAAAGGGAAGCTGGCTGTCTGTAACGTTTCCCATGTATTTCAGATAATTTACTATGAGCCAGAGATTCCACGCGGATTGAAAAGCAGGATATAGAGCAACAAACTTTTTCTTCACGAGGTCTGAAAATCCCTAAAATTATGTCACGTCACAGCACTCATCGGAAAGGATTATATTTGCCTACATTTCCCAATACTCCTTCAACATCCTGAGTCATGTAATAGTTATATCGTTCTTCTATTCTCTTCTTCAGGTAAGGTAAAATAGCTACATAAGTTGCACAAAAAATCTTGTATGATTCACGCAATGGCGTACCATCCTTATGAACCCTCTTAAGGCCATAAAAGTTCTCAGAGAACGAAGCATCTGCAAATTTTTCTCGTCAACCAAACATACAGCTCGTAAAATAAGCCTTTCTTACCAAAATTTTTGAAATAATAATATTGTAATAGCCCATTTGCTGCCAATAAAAAATACTCATGATGTAATAACCAATTATTTGTTCCCGACGAAGAGTTCTAAAAACACGAATTTAATTAGAATTTCATTACTTTCCAACAAAGTATGTAGAGTACCGAAATCAAAGTTCGGAATGCAGGATAGAGGACGTCTGATAAGGAATCTTGGGCCAATACTTCCAAAAATGAAGGTTTACTCTGCGAAGTAGTTGTAAAATTCGCAGCATAATAAGCCATTTAACAGTAATATTAATTCAGAAAATAATATTAAAAAAATTTGAGCTCAGAACCACAGAACATTCAATGTTTTGAAAATCACAGACTACACCACAGAACAATAATATTTGTGATCTGTGATCAGAGTACCATAGAGTACGGCTTCTTTTTATTCTTTAATAAAAGAAAACTCAACACTCTATGATCGCTGCTGCGGTGTTTCACAAAATATTGAGAAAAAACAAATCGATTTTACTAATTCTTGCAATTTTTTAATTCGACTTTCATTTGCTGAATATCAAATTGCAATAAAAATATTTCAAAATTTATTTAATACAGAATCTATATATCGCGTCGTTATTCTCACCCCTGCTTTGAAGCATAGAGTATCTGTTTTAACCTAAAATTTCCTGTAACCGGTTATGTTTTCTATGACCCAAGCTTGTGATTTGTAAACGTTTATTTTACGAAATTTTAAGGTTTTATTACTTGTTTTCCATATAAAACTCAAAATGAAACTAGTGAGGTAATGCTATAATTTGTAAACAATATCAATTCTGTCCTAAATAATAATTTCTTATATATTTAATGAATGTGCATTATTTTCAGGTTTCTCATGAAATTGAGTCATGAAACTGTAAGTATGGAACTCAAAAATGGAACTGTTATACATGGTACAATTACTGGAGTTGATGTGGCTATGAATACCCACTTGAAAGCAGTGAAAGTAACGGTAAAGAATAGAGCGCCTATGAATTTGGATACCCTGACCATTAGAGGAAACAACATAAGATATTACATTCTCCCAGACAGTTTACCTTTAGAAACCTTACTCATTGACGATACTCCCAAAGCTAAAGCTAAAAAGAAGGAAACTGCTAGGGGAGCTGCAAGGGGTAGAGGTAGAGGAAGGGGCCGTGGTGGGCCTAGAGGTCGTGGCAGAGGAAGAGGACGTAGATAAACTAGTGTACTCATATTAAGTCAACATGTAATTTAAGTCTTTTCCAATTAATCATAAACCATGGTTTTCGTATATTTAGAGTATCCTTTTTGCGAATACTTTTCCATAACTGAATCCAATGTAAGTTCAACTGAATATTACAAAGTGTGATTATTTGAGTGTTGTCTTAATCGTTCCATGAATATTCATGGCATTTTCTCACAACTAATTTGGTAGTTGGGTTTTCAATTGTGGGAAACAACAATTAATAAAACTAATTGGGAAGGAAAAACATTTATTGTGAAAATCAGTAAGTACAATAAGAAAAGTATATGAATCATATCAAATACCTTCTGAGGCGAATCCTCCTGAAAATAAGTTTCCTGATTTCCTAATGCAACAAGATAAGGAAGATGAATGTCGATTGACCCTTCACGCTGAATCCTTGAAAACATTCCGTAATTATTCTTTCCGAATCCAAGAAAAAGTGTTAAAAACATGTTTGATGTTTTCCTGATCCAGGAGAACCTATTTCAGATAAAATACTCTGCTTAGATTTTTGACAACAGACACTTCAGGTGTTGACTGAAATGTTGGGAAATTGGTACATACATTTCTTTTTAAAATTCAACTTGCCTATTTAATCCTGATTCCTCAACAAAAATTTCCCACAAATCCAATTTTCCCACGAAGAGGAGAGAACTTGAAGAGACCTTCCTCAGTTTTATCCAAAAAAATCCCACGAGGTGCAAGATAATGAAGACAGATCCTTATTTTCAGTGATATTTATTATGTGTCCTATTTTATGACCATCCTCCTTTTCCGATTCTCATAATGGCAGAAAAAATTCATTAGTTATATAATCGAAAAAAAAATAATTTGATACATGGAATGTGTCAGAAGACAATCGAAATCAAAAAGATTTTGGCAATTCTAATGTAGAAACAATTTCATTGACATAACTTATTTTTTCACACATGTAACATAAAAATACATACACAGCAATCTGATAAAATCCTGGTGTAAATACTAAATGAAATAATTTCATTCATGAACGAGACCTGCTTCTTGAGTAGCTACGTTTCACTGGTGAATATGTTGGGGATCCACGCCGTTTTGGTGAATAAGAACGGCTACGTGACCTTGCACCAGATCTCCTCTCACTTCCACCCTTGTCTTCTTTTACCCTTATGTATGAAACCTCACCCTGAAAAAATAAAATCATTATGAAAATCTGTGGAATTCATAGTTTAAAAAATTTCACCTCATGTGATCTGAATCTTGAATCATCTAATTTTTTAATTGCATATTTCATATCCTCGTATCTCAAGAACTCGACAACACCTGATCCATCTTTGAACGAATCTGCGAAGCACACATCACCTGCCTCTCTCATATGATCCTTCAAGTCCTGCCAAGATCCAGATGGCGGAAGGCCTGTGAAAATTAAATGCGGTGAGATGATTCCCTGAATAGAAATTAATAAACATACCAGTGACGAGAACACGAAATTGAGATCTTCTAGCTGGAGGACCTCTGGAATTCCTCCCACGATCTCCTCCACCTCCTCTTCCCCCTCGAAAACCTCCATGTCCGCCACCTCTTGGGAATTCTACCCTGAGTCTGTAACCGTCATAGTCATATCCATCTCTGGCATGAACAGCGTCGTCTGCGTCTCTAATAAAAACGAAACAATAAACAACTGCGTCTTTCTCGTTGTTGAAAGACAGTACTTACCTTGGGTCTTCAAATTCAACGAAAGCAAAGGGAGGACCTCTCCTGTTTTTTAAATCAACAAAGCTAACTTTACCGAATTTATAGAACAGATCTTGGATATCCTTCGTTCTTATATCAGGTGGAAGGTTTCCTACATAAATTCGACAATCGTTTCTATTACTACTCATTTTGAGCTCAGAAATTAATAAATAATTAAATAATTACTATAAAAATTTCTGTGGGTGCTAATAAAATGGCTTCCACGAATTTCAGAGAAAAAAGTTCATTCTGTGATTCTGTGGAATGTCTACCATAGATCAGATTTTAAACTTTGTCAGCACAAGTATGTGCTTAGCTGCATTATGAATATCTAAAATTGGTAATAGTTAATTTAGTTGAAGATTTATTTACTTTCTCTGATGGATCTTTTTATAGTTATTCAATATATCATTTGTTTTTTAATTCAAATTGCTCATAAACAATGTAGGTCACCGATTTACTTTCTGTGAATTAAAAAATAAGAAAAACTCTGTGTTAAGAGCCATAGAGTTTCTAGAGCATAGATTAACTGATTTTTAGTTATATTTGTGTTCTGTGGTTAGAGGTCAGAGAAGATCAAATTTGATGTTCTGTGATTAAAATTAAAGTTTATTCAAAATTTTGCGCTCGACTACTTTATTGTTTTTTAGAAAAATGTCGAAGAAGGCATGTGTGTTTTTAGCACCAGGAGCTGAGGAAATGGAATTTGTTATCTCTGTTGATGTCCTAAGAAGAGGGGATGTAAGGACATCAACGAGTCAGTAAGGTTGAAAAAATAATTGAAAGGAAAAATTTTAGGTGAAAGTAACTGTTGCTGGCTTACCTGATAATGCCGCTGTCAAGTGCAGCAGGCAAGTTAATATAGTACCAGACTGCAGTTTGGCAGAAGCCGCTCAAAAAGGTCCTTATGACCTTTTGGTATTACCAGGAGGATTAGGAGGAGCTGAGGCTCTATCTAAGTCGAAAGAGGTTGGTAAATTATTGAAAGAGCAGGAATCTGCTGGTCGATTCATTGCAGCTATTTGCGCTGGTGAGTTCTAAAGAGTGGCAAGAGATAAAACCTAAATGATCTGATTTACAGCACCAACTGCCTTGAAAGCACACGAAATAGGAGTTGGAAAAACTGTAACTTCGTATCCTTCAGTAGAATCGCAAATGACCGAGGGTGGTAAATACATTTATAAGCAGGATAAAGTAGTTGTTGATGGAAATATAATTACGAGTCGTGGACCTGGTACTGCTTTTGATTTCGCTCTCAAATTAGTCGATATGTTGAATGGAAAAGAAAAAGCATCCGAAGTTGCAAAGGCAATGCTTTTAAACTATTAAATGATTGTTTTGCTACAAGTCCTGGTCTATTGAGAAATAAAAGAACAGTTGGTATTTGAAAAGTTTATTTGATAATCAAGTCAAAACATTAAAATCACTTAAATACCTTCAGGTGCATCCCTTCCTGAAAGAATCATCCTGATTTCCTAAAGAGACAAGACAAGGAAGATGGACGTTGATCCATCCTCCCAGCTGGATCCTTGAAAACATTCTGTTACTTTCGTTTCCGATTCCAAAGATCCAAGAAAAAGAGTGTTAAAAATCTGTTTGTCCTTTTCCTGATCCAGGAGGACCTATTTCAGATAAATACAGTCAATTTCAAGGAAGAAACATTTGAAATTTTTTACCAATCTATTGAAAATTACCAATTACTTGACCGACAGTTGGTCATACATTTTTCAATTTCAACTTGCCTATTTGATCCTCCTTATCCTGATTCCTTAATCCTAATGAAAATTTCCTACAAATCCAAAATTCCCACGAGGAGAAGCAAACTTCAAGGAGACCTTATATCCCGAAAATCCCACGAGGTGCAAAACAATGAAGATAGATCCTTATTTTATGCGATATTTATTTCAATCCAATTCTATGATCATCCTCCCTTTATCCTTATCCAATGGCGATTCTCATAATTGCAGAAAAAAATCATTAGTATCAATTACATATATACATTCACCGAATGCTGCAAAATCATACAAAAAGAAGGAATGTTCTCAGAAACATATGCTATGAATGAATCAAGGAATAATGAATTTTTCTTCGCAAAAAAGAAATCAATAGTTTTAACAAAATTTGCGGAACAAACACAAGTAATACATACACTGCAAGTGAACGGAGAAAATCCTTCCTAAATTTAAAATTAAAACTGGTTCGCTGTTTAGGAACGGGATCTGCTCCTAGAGAAGCTGCGCTTTACAGGGGAGTAAGTTGGAGAACCGCGTCGTTTCGGTGAATAGGATCGACTACGGGACCTTGCTCCTGACCTTCTGTCGCTACCGCCTTTGTCCTCTTTCACTCGAATGTAGGATACCTCTCCCTAGAAAATGGAATTCATAACAATTGTACGAAATAACAAAAATATAGACAGTAATTTCTCACCTCATGTGATCTGAACCTTGAATCATCCAGCTTCTTTATCGCATATTTCATGTCTTCATATCTTAGAAATTCTACAACACCTGATCCATCTTTGAAAGAATCTGCAAAGCATACGTCACCAGCCTCTCTCATGTGGTCCTTCAAGTCTTGCCAAGAACCAGATTGTGGAAGACCTGTGAAATTAGTTTCTTAAGCGGACCTTCAAAAAAATTGAAATGCAAACGTACCAGTAACAAGTACTCGAAATTGGGACCGCCTGGCCGGCGGACCTCTGGAACTTCTTCCGCGATCTCCTCCACCTCCTCGTCCGCCTCTGTACCCACCATGGCCACCACCTCTTGGAAATTCTACTCTGAGTCTATAACCATCGTAGTCGTAACCGTCTCTAGCATGAACAGCGTCATCGGCGTCCCTACAGGAAATTGGTATTACTCAAAGAAATTTATGATTGAGACAATGCTATACCTTGGGTCTTCAAATTCGACGAAAGCAAAGGGAGGGCCTCTTCTATTCTTCAAATCAACAAAGGTAACTTTGCCGAATTTGTAGAAAAGATCTTGAATATCCTTGGTTCTGATATCAGGAGGAAGATTTCCCACATATATACGACAATCATTACGTCCACCACTCATCTTGATATCAAGTTTGTAATTGTAATCCTTTTACTAAACGTTATCCAATATCTTTGAGGAAATTTGATTTAGATGCCAAACGAGAAACGAAAATGGCAGTTGTTTGGCTTCATAGAACAAAATGAACACAGAACAAGATAAACGTCTGTTCTGTGGGGAGACACGGAACAACATAATCTTCTTCTTGATAGCTAAATAACGCCGTGAATAATATTGCTAATGGCAACACATCTTATCAAGCCATGTATGTACAGTTGCCGACTCTAGTTGATCAGAAAAAATATTTAACAAAAGCACCCAATATCTCCTAAAAACATCATAGTAGATCTGAACGTGATACATTTTCTGAAAGAGCAACTCTTCTAGTAATGAATCTGAGAATTTCATCCATCTCGGCACAACCGTTCGGTCTTGAGGAAGTTTTAACTGAACCAATTTTTTCGGGAATTTTTCGAAGGTCAATGTTCGAGTATTTTATCTTCCAGGAAAATTATCGTATTCAAATTATAGTTTAATTTGGCTCTTCTCTATCAGAAACTGCAATCGGTTCTTCTTCAAATGAATTATTTTTCGTTTTACGCCCCTTTGAAGGGCTGAAACTTTGATAGGCCTTAGCAGCCGAAATAATTTTTTTTCGTCAAAACTGAGCTCAGATTTGGAATCAGAGACCTCGAATTATCCAGAAAACATGTATGGCTCTTCAATATCTAAAAGTTGGATTTTTGATTCCGATCGAAAAAAACGCAAGACTATACATCATGAAAATTTTTGGCCGACAATGCTTTTTTTTTCGTATCGTCTTGAAATTGGAAATATAGTTTAATTAGGCTCTTCCCTATCCGAAACTGCAATCGGTTCTTCTACAAGTGAATTATTTTTCGTTTTACACCCCTTTGAAGGGCCTCAACTTTGAAGGGCCATAGCAGCCGGAATAAATTTTTTTCGTCAAAACTGACTTCAGATTTGGAATCACGGACCTCGAATTATGCAGAAAACATGTACGACACTTCAATAACTAAAAGTTGGATAATGTTTCTGATCAAAAAAACGCAAGACGCAAAGATGAAAAGAGAGTGTTTTTCTTTAGACATTCTAGAAAATATTGCTCCATGACTAGAGACAAATGGACATATTGATCTTCAATCCAACGCAATGTGGATCAAGGATTAAAAGTACATTTTTCTTCAGACATCTTTGAAAATATTCCAACATGACTAGAAACTATTTGTTATTATGATCTTCAATCCATCATGAATATTTTTGCCCGAAAATGCTTTTTTTTTCGTATCGTCTTGAAATTGAAAATATAGTTTAATTAGGCTATTCTCTACCCGAAACTGCCTTCGGTTCTTCTTCAAGAGAATTATTTTTCGTTTTACGCCCCTTTGAAGGGCTGAAACTTTGGTAGGCCCTAGCAGCCGAAATAATTTTTTTTCGTCAAAACTGAGCTCAGATTTGGAATCAGGGACCTCGAATTATCCAGAAAACATGTACGGCACTTCAATATCTAAAAGTTGGATTTTTGATCCCGATCGAAAAAAACGCAAGGCTATACATCATGAAAAATTTTGGCCGAAAATACTTTTTTTTTCGTATCGTCTTGAAATTCGAAATATAGTTTAATTAGGCTATTCTCTACCCGAAACTGCCTTCGGTTCTTCTTCAAGTGTATTATTTTTCGTTTTACGCCCCTTTGAAGGGCTGAAATTTTGGTGGGCCATATCAGCCAAAATAAATTTTTTTCGTATCGTCTTGAAATTCGAAGCATAGTTTAATTAGGCTTTTCTCTATCAGAAACTGCAATCGGTTCTCCTTCAAGTGAATTATTTTTCGTTTTACGCCCCTTTGAAGAGCTGAAATTTTAGTAGACCCTAGCAGCCGAAATAAATTTTTTTCGTCAAAACTGAGCTCAGATTTGGAATCAGAGACCTCGAATTATCCAGAAAACATGTACGGCACTTCAATATCTAAAACTTCGATTTTTGATTCCGATCGAAAAAAACGCAAGACGCAAGGATGAAAAGAGAATAGTTTTCCTTTAGACATTCTTGAAAATATTGCGCCATGACTAGAGACATATTGGACCAATTGATCTTCAATCCAACTTAATTTGGATCAAGGATTAAAAGCACTTTGTTTTCAGACATTCTTGAAAATATTCCAACATGACTAGAAACAAACTATTATTATGATCTTCAATCCATGATGGAAAATTTTGGCCGAAAATGCTTTTTTTTTCGTATCGTCTTGAAATTCGAAATATAGTTCAATAAGGATCTTCTCTATCTGAAACTGCAACCGGTTTTTCTTCAAGTGAATTATTTTTCGTTTTACACCCCTTTGAAGGGCCTCAATTTTGAAGGGCCATAGCAGCCGAAATAAATTTTTTTCGTCAAAACTGACTTCAGATTTGGAATCAGGGACCTCGAATTATGCAGAAAACATGTACGGCTCTTCAATATCTAAAAGTTGGATTTTTGATTCCGATCGAAAAAAACGCAAGACTATACATCATGAAAATTTTTGGCCGAAAATGCTTTTTTTTTCGTATCGTCTTGAAATTGGAAATATAGTTTAATTAGGCTATTCTCTACCAGAAACTGCAATCGGTTCTTCTTCAAGTGAATTATTTTCCGTTTTACGCCCCTTTGAAGGGCTGAAACTTTGGTAGGCCATAGCAGCCGGAATAAATTTTTTTCGTCAAAACTGAGCTCAGATTTGGAATCAGGGACCTCGAATTATGCAGAAAACATGTACGGCTCTTCAATATCTAAAAGTTGGATTTTTGTTTCCGATCGAAAAAAACGCAAGACTATACATCATGAATAATTTTCGCTGAAAATACTTTTTTCTTCGTATCATCTTGAAATTGAAAATATAGATTGATAAGGCTCTTCTCTATCCGAAACTGCCTTCAGTTCTTCTTCAAGTGAACTGTTTCTCTTTTTATTCCCTTTTGAAGGTCGGAACTTTGGTAGGCCATAGCAGCCGAAATAAATTTTTTTCGTCAAAACTGAGCTCAGATTTGGAATCAGGGACCTCGAATTATGCAGAAAACATGTACGGCTCTTCAATATCTAAAAGTTGGATTTTTGATTCCGATCGAAAAAAACGCAAGGCTATACATCATGAAAATTTTTGGCCGAAAATACTTTTTTTTTCGTATCGTCTTGAAATTGAAAATATAGTTCAATTAGGATCTTCTCTATCCGAAACTGCAATCGGTTCTTCTTCAAGTGAATTATTTTTCGTTTTACGACCCTTTGAAGGGCCTCAACTTTGGTAGGCCATAGCAGCCGAAATAAATTTTTTTCGTCGAAATTGAGTTCAGATTTATAATCAGGCACCTCGAATTATACAGAATACATGTACGGCACTTCAATATTAATAGAGGTTTTTCCATTCTAAAAGAAAAATCAATAAGGGTGAAAAGCGCCGCGAAAATATCGGTATAGGCAACACATCATATGCATTTCTCCGTAAATTCTATCGTTGCGCCACCTAGTGGGAACATACCGAACATAGTCCAACTAATTACAGAGTTCTACTATGAGGGACAAAGAACACTTTAATGGATTAGTGGATGTTCGTTGAGATGTTACTAGATGGCGGAGCAATAGAATTTATGGAAATTTCGTCCTAAACTGGACAAATTTCAAAGTCTTCAAATGGGAAAACTATTAGTTATATAAGAAAACTGAGCTCAGATTTGGAATCTGGGACCTTGAATTATCCAGAAAACATGTACGGCTCTCTCTCTAAAAGTTGGATTTTTGATTCCGATCGAAAAAAACGCAAGGCTATACATCATGAAAAATTTTCGGCCAAAATACTTTTTTCGTCGTATCGTTTTGAAATTCGGAATATAGATTGATTAGGCTCTTCTCTATCAGAAACTGCATTTGGTTCTTCTTCCACTGAATTATTTTTCCTGATTATTTGGCCTGATTGCTTACACGATCTCAATACCATGGAACAGATGAATGAGTGATGACCATACCGCCACCGGTGCCGATCTGCTGAATTTTATCACAGCATACCGGTTCGGTGACGGTCTGGACTAAAACTCTTACTCCTATGTAATTTCACCTGGAATTTCAAAATTAAGATTGAATTTACTCATGTATACATTCTGGGAAGATTCATAATTCAATCAGATGTTTTTTTTACGCACTTCTGAATATCGGGTAAGTTATAATACCTAACCCCACACACGGGCCCCACACACGCCCCACACACACACGCCACACACACACACACGCCCCACACACATGCCCCACACACACGCCACACACACACACACACACACACACACACACACACACGCACCCCACACACACGTCACCCACACACCCCACCCACACACACCCCACCCACACTCACCCCACACACTTGACACTCGACACACGAAACTCGACACTCGACACTCGACACTCGACACTCGTCACTCGACACTCGACACACGACACTCGACACTCGTCACTCGACACTCGACACACGACACTCGACACTCGACACTCGACACTCGACACACGAAACTCGACACTCGACACATGACACTCGAAACTCGACACTCGACACACACACCCTGCAAGCACCACACACGCCCCACACGCACGCCACGCACACACACACACACACACGCCACACACACACACACACACACACACACACACACGCCTCACACACGCCCCACACACACGCCCCACACACACACACACACACACACACACACACGCCCCACACACACCACACACACACCACACACACGCCTCACACACGCCCCACACACACGCCCCACACACTCACACACACACACACACGCGCGCACACACACACACACACACACACACATCCCACACACACACACCCCACACACACACACACGCCCCACACACACACACACACACACCCCTCTCACACACACACACACACACACACACACACCCCTCTCACACACACACACACACACACACACACACCCCTCTCACACACACACACACACACACACCCCTCTCACACACACACACACACACACACACACACACACACACACACACACACACACACACACACACACACACACCACACACACACACACACGCCCCTTTGAAGAGCTGAAATTTTAGTAGTCCCTAGCAGCCGAAATAATTTTTTTTTCGTCAAAACTGAGCTCAGATTTGGAATCAGGGACCTCGAATTATCCAGAAAACATGTACGACACTTCAATGTCTAAAAGTTGGATTTTTCATTCTGATCGAAAAAAACGCAAGACTATACATCATGAATAATTTTCGCTGAAAATACTTTTTTCTTCGTATCGTCTTGAAATTGAAAATATAGATTGATAAGGCTCTTCTCTATCCGAAACTGCAATCGGTTCTTCTTCAAGTGAATTATTTTTCGTTTTACGCCCCTTTGAAGGGCCTCAACTTTGGTAGGCCCTAGCAGCCGAAATAATTTTTTTCGTCAAAATTGACTGCAGATTTGGAATCAGCGACCATGAATTATCCAGAAAACATGTACGGATTTTGAAAATGGAGGCAGTTTCTTTCATTTTGAACAAAAATATGAAAGTAGTTAAACAACGCCTAGGAAACATCTACATAGGCAACACATCATATTCCTCTGCCAGGACAACCATGTATGTGCAGTTGCAGGCACTGGTTGTCAGGGGCAGAAAAATGATTGAGCAAAAACAGCCAAAATAATTTTTTTTCTTCAAAACTAAGCTCAGATTCGGAATCAGTGATCTCGAATTATGCAGAAAACATGTACGGCTCTTCAATATCTAAAAGTTGGATTTTTGATTCTGATCGAAAAAAACGCAAGACTATACATCATGAAAAATTTTGGCCCAAAATGCTTTTTTTTTCGTATCGTCTTGAAATTGAAAATATAGATTGATTAGGCTCTTCTCTATCAGAAACTGCCTTCAGTTCTTCTTCAAGTGAACTGTTTCTCTTTTTATTCCCTTTTGAAGGTCGGAACTTTGGTAGGCCATAGCAGCCGAAATAAATTTTTTTCGTCCAAACTAAGTTCAGATTTGGAATCTTCTTTGGTAGTTTCTTGTAACTGTGACAAATTCTTACGATTATCTTGTGCAAAATTGAAGGCTTTCCTTTGCCGGTCATTGCAGAAAATGGGAAAGAGAAGAAAGATCCTTGTATCTTCTACTTTGTGGGTCCATGCGAAATACCAATAATCAAACCACATGAAACTTTTCAAAACTTTTAATCTTTCACAATCACAACAGATTACAGTACAGCTTTCAAATCATATACATTTATTGATAAAACTCAACAACTCTATTTAAGAAGTCTGTTATTGCCACACAAAATAACTTGATCCTCAATTCTCAAATCGATTTTGAGAATAAAAGTGGACATCTTTTTTTTATAATCAAATGGTACTTTACGAGATAAGCAAACTGTGATTTCAGCGTGATAATCTTTATATCACTACACCTAAGATATTTCCTCACACAAAAAATCTACTCTTGAACTAATTATATTCCAATAATTGAGATTATTCTGCCTTCAACCTCTTCTTAGAGTTCAATAAATTCTTAGCTTCATCATACAAACAGTTTAACCCAAAAACGTTCTTGATACTTTCTTCATGAAAGGGGAACTTGACAAAACTCTTCTTTCCATCAGGTATTGGCCTTCTCATTACTTCTTTGCCTTCTTTGAACAATATAACAGTGGGAAGTTGTTTAGAAAAACTACTATCATTAACTTGATACTTTCTGGCAGCTTCAGGGTGCCTTCCCACATCAATCTTTCCAAACTTGAGGGTTTCCAAGCCGTATAAGTTACTCAGTTTAGAGAATACAGGCGCAAAATTGACACAAGCTGGGTTCCAAACAGCGTAAAACGTAATGAGCCAAGTAACCTGCTTGTCTTTCTGAATCTCCTCTTCTAAATTATCCGCCCCCCTGAAATACACCACCAAGTCTGCTCCCGAATATGTAGGTTCTGGAAACAGGAAAGCTCCAACTGAAAATCCAAAATAGTGAGATACTTCAATTGTACAATCGGAATCCTCACTTACAGATGAAGATGATTCCAAAGAAAATTCCCATCAAAAAATCGGCATTGAACCACAAAATTAGGTTTGCAACTTTGGTATAAATGAAACTGGAGGATAGGTAATTGATCATCGATACACTCCCAGCTTTTCTCGTTCGAATCATAACCACGATCATCAAGAAAAACAAAATTTCAGTTTCTTTCTGAAAAATAGACATAAGTTCCATGTTTACTTCTGTTCAGCGAATAATTACCCCATCGAATTCACACTGATCAGTCTGGAAAAAGTAGTTGCAGAGGATTGGCAGTCTTTTGAAAGCGATGTAAGACAAACTAAGGAGTATATTGAATAAGTAATAAGGTTTCAAGAGTTGCCTTAAATCCTGTTTTATCGTCATCTTGATTTCGAGCAGTTCATAAAATATAAATGTATTATTTCCTTTAATTTATAACATCCTCATTAGATTTCATTTCCCAAGACGGTTTTGATCATAGAACTCATATAAGTTTTATCTGTGATCTGATTAGTTTTCTATGGTTTTTCTTTGACCAACCATAGACTACTAATCACAGACTACTAATTAATTCATTCAGAATTATTTATTATTTCTGTTGAATAATTCTTGAAGATTTGTACTACTTCATTGTTCAAAAATTTGCATCAGAATGACTCTATTTAATATAAATAAAGTCACTGTAATTTGGTTTTGAATATATCGCCATCTAGTGGAGCCTATTCAAAGCTTTCCTCTTTGCTTGTAGGAACCTGCACGCTACGTAATAGACTACAAAGGTTAATTGATAGGTGGCGACACCAATTTGTTCAAAATTATTCAAAAATGAAATGTTAAAATTATATTTAATTATGATACTAGCTAAGGTTTACCTTCGAACTTCATTGTTTAAACAGGAAAAGAGAGTACATTTAATAAATTTGGCTTTAGAATTATGTATTACTCAAACGTAGAATAAAAATTGAAAATGGAAAAGAATTAATTTATTGGCATTTCTTATTTTAATGAAAATCAAATCAACACGCTACAAGTCTACATCAATTACAAAGTAAGGATTTCACTCGCTTTATCTTCCAACAAATTCTCCATTGTGTTGACGTGTTTACACCACTCGTTCAGTTTATCCACCATAGTTGCAATCTGTTTCCTATCTAAGACCCTTGGCTGCACCCAAGTCATATTTACTGTATTCGCAACCTGCCAACAAAAAATAATTAGCGTAATTCAATAGGATGGGATCATTTATTAGCCCACCTGATCAATTGCTCCTTTAACAAGTTTCTGCGATAATGCTTTCATAACTAAAAGCTCAATCTCGTTTAGTGGCAATTTAGTTTCTCTTGAGATCTCTTCGAAGGTCAATTGACGATTGTGAGAGGGCCTTTTGAATGTCATCTGTAAATAATAAATACCCAAATTGTATATCTCTCAAGGCAGAAAGCAATTTCCATCTTACCTCCATCAAACATAACAATGATATCTTCTGCCTCAAAAACAGCTCCTGAGCAGCCAAATCTGCAATGGTAGACCACTGAGGTTTCATTGCCTCAAACTTATTGATATCCCCCGAATTGAAAGCATACAACAATTCAACAATCCAAATGTTTTCCGTTCCCTTCAAAGAATCCAGTATGGGATGGGCCAGTAGTTCACCCAAATTGTAGACACCTTCTCCCAGGAGGGCAGCCAGTCCCAAGAAAAAGGCGTGTTGGTGTTTGATTTCCAGCGTGAGAGTATCCAAGTCGATGCATCCCAAATAACGTAAGGCAGTTCTATAATACTGAGCATGATCCCCTTGTATCCTAAAATGTCGGAAAATCAAATAAAATGGTTAATCTTTTGATAGCAGAACAGAACTTACCTGTAATATTGTGAAGCTAACAAATAGAATCTGCCGTGAACTGGAGTGACACCATCGGCATTGTCTAAAGTAGCTTCTACCTCTTCTATTATTTTTTTGGTCGCATCTAAGTTATTCAGTTTTTCCAACTGAATCTGACCAATGAGCACCTTGCACAAGTTTTGTGCATCTGGATTTATTTTTACTTTCGGCTCGGTTTTTTCCAAGAACGAAATGGCTTCCAAGGGGTCTTTAATTTGTTCAATAGAAACGGCTATGATTTCAACTAAGGACAGGGGATTTATTCTGAAAATATATCGAATATCTTGTGAACAAGAGTGCATTGAGGTTATGTACCAAACAATGACTTACTTGTTTTCAAAGGTCTGAATAAAGTTCGAATAGAGCTGAATTAAATTGGTTCCCTGTTGGAGCTCTGGTTTCTTTATGAATTTCAGTAGTTTGAGGGTCAATTGATGCCATAATCTGTAAAGCAAGATCTCAAAGTAATAATTCTAGCAAAACTATTAATATTACTTTTTGTTGTGAAGTTCTTCGATTTCGGCCCATTCTGATGCGAGGTCCTTAGGGCTCTCTTTTTGCTGTTTCGCTAAGAACTCGGTCACATTTGGTGATTGTTGCACCGCAGTAGCCATTTTTTGGAAAATTTTTGTTTATAATACGAAAATTATTCGAAATGACTGATCAAAATACTGACATTCGGAACCACAGAATACAGAAAAATCTGTGTTCGGGACATAGATTACAGAAATTAATCAGGTTACAGATTTCTGTAACAACTAACTTTAGTTATATATAATCCATATTAGAATATGAAGGGCTTTGAAATTTGAATTATCTCATTCTAGTCGGAAAAATCCAAGGCGTTTCTTAATCATTTCAATATAACTCTCAAATCCTTTCGCATGACCGAACACTACTAAAACTAAACAGCCATAGAATCGATTACTCTATGATTCGTTCAAATTCAAAAAAACTTCATCCATTTAAATTTACGAAAAAACTGAAGCAGAAAAAAAGGATGAAATATGTTTCGAAGATGCTTGTCTGATGTATTTGTTTCAAATCAATTTTGAAAATGGATGAAAACGAGAGATCGACCCTAGGGTTTTCAGTCAAGAAAGAAGAAATAACGATAGAACATAATGATTCGAAAGAATTTCCACTGTGAGGTGAAACAATACCGCATTTTCATTGATATTCATCGAAACATTCCAATTGCAGATCGTATGAATGTGCGGACACGACGAAAACAGTGAATACTGAAACGAAATCGGAAGATTCGAGTTTTTCCCTCGACGAAAGCGATTTCCCACAGATATCGAGCGACGATGAAAGTTCGGGATCAACGTTTTCCTGTCGGTTCTGCGAATTCAAAACAAAGTACAAGGGTAACTTGAAGCAGCACGCAAACTCTAAACATTTGGGAAAACTGGATCTGTGCCAATTCTGCGGAAGGAGATACAAGGACCGCAGTAACTTGAACAGACACATTCGAATAGCACACAAGCACTTGAAGAGCCATAAAAGATCGCTCCAATATCTCAAGATTCATAATTGTATCTACTGTGATTTTACCACGACTAGGTTTGTAACCGTTACAAATTCGAGAAAAACATTAAAAGTGATCGTTTCTGTGTTTGTCCATTACGTCAACTAAACCAATGAAATAATTTCCTATTCCTCTTGAAAAATAACTTCTTGGTGGGGTTTAGGTATTCCAAAACACTAACTTCATGTACCGAGGACAGTATATTCACATGAAAGCTCCAATTTCAGGAAAGAAAACCTTCAGTCACACACGAACTCGTTACACACTCTCGAGAACGTTTTCCCATGCGAAATTTGCAGTTACGTCGGAACCCGGATAGATTCCTACAGGAGACATGTGCAGGCCATGCACGAGACCAAGATCAAAAGTTACAAGTGCAGCCGGTGCGATTTCAGCACACCCCGAAGGGATTTCCACGACGCACATTTTCAGGAGGAACACGCCAGTAACGAAAAGACTTTTCCGTGCCAGTTCTGCCACTACCGAGCCACCTTTCCTTGCAATCTTAAACGGCACATAATGAGGAAACACTCTTCTTAAACTACCGTTCATTTTTTGTGTGGATTTCCTGTTGAGTTTATTGATGTTGTATTAGGTTTTATCCAGAATAAAGTTGATATTTTTTTGTAAACTTCTATTACTTACTTAAAAATATAGGGATAAAAATATGTAAAATTCAGAACAATCAATCCATCAATAAAACATCGGTGGTTCGAAGGGAAAACACATTATGTTATCCGCATGGTTAAGCTGATTGTATTCCATATAATTATCGGGTTCCGAGTGTTTCATCCATAGTTCAGCATCTTCATCCGAGACCTTCTCTTGCCAAAACTAAAAATGAAGCAAAAACTAAAATACCATTAAAACCTAGAAAAGTTATTTACCGCTTCTAGAAAATCAATACTTTTCTTCATCAGCATATTCTCCTGCTTCACTGCGAACTTTCTCCCCTTTCTTACGCACCTGTTCATCCTATGTTCGTTGTTGTATATCACCGCCTCGTAGGACTTCAGCAGATACATCCTAAAACACCAGATCCAACCAAGTTTCCTCGAAACGACCAAAACGATATATATACCTGGGCTTGACCAGAGGCACGACGTCCATCCTCTCTTCCAGATACTTCCAGTAGTAGGCGATCTTCTCCTTTGTCTTCGTCTGACCGTAGATGTTCCTCTTGTTTATCATGTAGACGAGCTTCATCAGTTCGTACTCCACCTCGTAGAGCATCTGGAGACAGCTGCTCATGTGTATCGTCAGTTCCGTCAAGTCCCTCGTCGGATTGACGAGCATCAGCTGTTTACTCGCTATCTTCGCCCTCTCCCATTGGTTGGTACGACAGAACCTACCCGAGAGAAAAAAAAACGGACTTAGCGCATCCACCATAATTTATTCCGACTAAAAGCGCATCCGCCAAAAACTCACCAGGCCCTGAGAAGTATCAGGAACTTCCTCTGCGATATGCGGGACGTCAGTATGAACTCCCCCTTGTAATACTTCTCGACGTCCCTGAACGGGATGAAGTTGTATCCGGTCTCGATGTGGAACAGCAAGGCGCTGGCGTAGTACTCGGATCTTCCTGAAATTCGACACTGAATTCGTTAAAAATCGCGACGATCGTGGTCTCGCGTCCTCACCTTCGGGATCGTCAGTCTCCGTAATGTGATAGGAGAGTTCCTGCATGATCGTGATGCACTCGGAGAGATAGAGCTTGACGAGCAGCATGAGCATGATCCTGGAGAAGACCCTGATGGTGGCCGGGATGTCGTTCACCGCTATCGTCAGCCTGGACAGGATGTAACCTATCTGGAGGGATTCGTCGTATTCCGCCCTCGCTAACCTGATTCACGATCGTGGATACATTACTTACCCTTAGTGTAATAATATCCTAATCTAACCTCATAAAATCAAAATTTTCTCGCCTACCCTAATCTAAACTCAATGTTCCAATGGAATTACCCCAATCTTAAATCAATGACTATTATAAAACATCTACCTCACCAACCCTAATCTAGTTTCACTGAACATAATGTAGTAAATTCCCTACCTACCCTAATTCCCAAAAAAAATTCAAAAAATGGGTTCAGTTAAAACTTCCTCAAGACCGAACAATTGCGCCGAAATGGATGAAATTCTCAGATTTATAACTAGAAGAGTTGCTCTTTGAGAATATGTATCACAGTTAGGTCTTCGATGATTTTCCTGGAAGAAAAACTACTCGCAAGTTGAGCATCGAAAAATTCCCAAAAAGATGGGGTCAGTTAAAAAATTCCTCAAGACCGAACGGTTGCATCTAGATGGATGAAATTCTCAGATTCATAACTAGAAGAGTTACTCTTTCAGAATATGTATCACATTTAGATCTACGATTATTTTCCTGGAAGAAAAACTACTCGCAAGTTGGCCTTACCCTAATCTAACTTCATTAAACGATTCCTTCCCTACCCTAATCTAAAAATCACTGAATATAATGAAACATCTAGCGCATCTAACCTCACTGAATAAAATAGATTAGATACCCCATATACCCTAATCTAACTTCACTGAAAAATATACCTTACCTAACCTAGAAGATGATCAAATATATCACCCAGAGTTTTTTCTTTTTTTTACCCTAGTCTAACTTGAAGGAGACATTGAACCTAAGCGAGTAAAACCTAATAAATATCGCCCATCTCTACCCCTACCTCGTTTCGAAGATGATGTTGTACAGCTTGATGATGGCCTTCAGTTCCGGCGGATCTATCCCGTACTTCTTCTTGTGACAGAACCGCAGGGCGTGCACCTCCAACACGACGCCCCAAAACTTGTTCTTCTTGTAGTTGGCGATCAGTATCATGTTGCTGAAGGCGCCGCACACCTGGAACAGGTTCTTGCCGGCCTCCAGGGCCCTGGTGAGGCTCCACACCGCCGTCAGTTCGGCCTTCTTCAGGTTCCTCTGTTGCTAGACTCGCGGTGAGGTCGCTTCGTGCGCAAAAAACAACGGACTTACCAGGAAGATGCCGAACATCTTGTTCAGACAGCAGGAGATGCTGTCGACGACGTCGTTGTCCTGCTTGCTGAGGCCCCTCATCACGAAGTTGTCGGGGAAGAGGTACATGCGTAGTCTCTGTTTGAGCTTCTTCAGCCACAGCCTGAGGTGGAGGGAGATCTTGCTCTTGGGGAAAGGGTAGCCTGCGGAGATCGGAGGTTGAGTTGGAGGAGCGATCTGGAAAGATCGATTAGGTACCGAATTTCGTCATGGAAAGGTAGAGGGTCTTCAGGGCCTCCCCTTTCTGGTCCTGCGACAGCAAAATCGCTCCGTACCAGATGTAGAGTTTACCCTCGTAGACAGGTATCCTCCAGTTGGGCTCCCCTATGTTCTCTCCTGAAGTCTAGGGATGGACAAGATGACTCAGATTCCTCTGGTTCATTCGATAATTCTAGATATTACCGCTAAAAAGTCAAGGGCGCTCCTGACGCAATTCAGTCCTTCGGCGAAATTCCTCTCGACCACGCAGATCTTCGAGTACTCGATCATCGAATCGATCATCTCCTTCCATTGTCCTACGGTCAAACCGTGCTATGAAGACTGAAATACCTCGGGGTTAAAACGACCCTTACCGGCGCCCCTGTAATGACGCACCAACTGGTTGTAGAAGAACGTGAGTATCAGGTGACAGTAACAGGTCTGGAAATCCGCCCTGGTGAAGGGCTTCGTCAGCGAGTAGTTGTCCTTGTACTGGAGCACCTTGAACGGGTTCAGGATGCCGAAGTATTGCGCGTCTGAAACGAAAACGTCCTCAGCTACCTAGTACCTAGCGGTAGCGGTAGACTCACAGAATGAACCCTCCTCGCTCTCCTCCAACGAGGGCGCGAGCGCGTGTCCCAGGGAGGTGCCCATCGACGGTCCCATCCCCATCGATCTGAAACCGAACGATCTGCCCAGCATGTTGCTGCGTTTGCCGTACGACGAGATGGTCGTGTGCTCGGATCTCTCGGTATAACCGGAGAACATCGATCCGCCGTAGAGGCTGATCGAGTTCTCCGAGATGTCCAGCGAGGACACGGACTTCCGCATCGAGTGCTTCTGCTTGACCTTGTTCTGAAATTGACGCAAGTCTGAATTTGACAGGTGACGTTTTCCATATTACCTCTTCGACCAGACAGTAACCGGCGAGGTCGAAGAAGGCCCCGCCGCAAGAGGTGCACTTTTTGGTCTCCCTCAGCAGGTACTTGACGGCCCTGGCGTGGAACATCTTCTTCTGGGCGTCGGTCAGCAGGTTGTACGTGGTCTGTCTGAACCTGGACGATATGAAGCGTATGTAACCGCAAGAGGCGTACTTGGGAAGATCCTTCACGTCGTCTACGAGTACAAAAAACAGCTTTTAGTAACTCAAATCGACCAGAAGTCCGTTTACCGACCGCAAATATAAATCCCCACGCAGTAACACTTGATCTTGTGGTCCTTGCTTGGATCCAGCATCTTATCCCTGATCAGCAGGTAGTTTCCGCCCTCGCTAAAGTCCCCTTTGGCGCAACAGAGCACCCTCTTCTCGAAAAGAATCTTCACGACTGAAACCACAGAGATACAATAGGCGTGGTCCCTCGAGGCCCCGCCCCAACGGGAGTATCTTCCCTCGACCCCGCCCCATCTCTCACCTTCGGCCGTCTCCCTGGCCGTCCCGTCCGTCTGCATGACGTACATGAGCAGACTCCTGGTGAAGCTGTCGCCCAGCACCGAGCTGAACTTGAGCAGCAGCTGTTCCTGGTAGGTCAGCGAGTCGAACGTCATGATCAGATGACCCTCCTTCGAGAGCTCGGCGTCGATGTTGTTCAACTCGCATTTCGGGTTCAGGAAACAGACCGGCAAGAACCTGTCCTCGGAGAAGACCTGGTGTATCTTCTCCCGCACCACGATGTCGAGGAACTCGTCCTATCGGCGAAACGAACGATCGGATAGGGGAGAGCGTGATAGATATACAAACCCTGCAGGTATCGATGAAAATGCCCCATCTGTCGATTATCTTGTCGTTTTTGGTCGTCGTCTCTTCCATGACCCCCTTCCATTTCATCTTGCATTCTTGGGACATCCTAAAACCATGTAAAAGGGTAAAAGTGAGGTTACTCAACGACGTATTTCTACCTCCGCATCATGTAGAGAGGTGGCGCCACCAATCCGTACTCGTTGATGGTCCTGAAATCCGCGTTTCTTATGAAGACGTTGTGGGACTGTTTCAGACTTATCAGAACCGTCTCCATCCACCCGGGGTTGCCGTTGCTCTTGGTCTGCAGGAGGCTGTAGGGAAAAAGGACAGAGTCAGCGTGTGGAGCGACAAACTCAACGTTCCTCGATACTAACTTCTCCAGATCGGCCGAGATGGCGTGCACGTTCAAGATCTGACAGGCCATGCCGGCGTGGTACAGCTTGGGGATGTTGTTGAGCTGCAGCACCTGCACGTTCTTGTGGGCCAGTACGCGCCTGACCCACAGACCGGGCACGAAGAACGCGTCCTGGGTGATCACGAAGAATATGTACCTGCATGCCAGCATGGCCGGCAACACCTTCCAGGAGAGCACGTCGATGTGCTTGGACTTGTCCACCGCCACTATCCACACCGAGGGCAGGCACTGGAAGACCAGAAGGGTTACTGGCGGAACCCGTTGAGGAAATAACTCATCGACTGATCCATACTCACCGCGTAACACAGATTCTTCAGCATCTTCCCCCTGGATATCTCCCTGTCTTTGTTGGACATCGAAGCGAACTCTTCGGACACCTCAAAGTCCACCTTGAGGATGTCGTTGAGGCAGCTCAAGTGTTCTTTGTTGTAGGAGCCCACGAGGTTCATCAGCTTCTCCTTGATGTCCTCCAACGGGGTCAGATTGTTGAAACCCAGCATGGAGTACAGTATGCTTCTCACCGTACTGTAGTCGACCTACAACAAGGAGGAAAACACATTCTCCGACTGTCATTGTCAGTTTGACATCTTTCAATGTCACCTTGTAGTCGTTCTCGTCCAGCAGTAACCTTGTGACGGGTATACCCGGATCGCTCTGGAACAGGAACTCCTCCAACAGCCTCGTCTTGCCCTGCCTCGGCCAGCCCCTGATCACCATCATCCTCTTGTAGGTCGGCAGTTTGTCCGTTATGTTCCTGGCGTTCACGATGAAGATCTGCATGTTGCTCAGGTACATGTTCACCTCCTCGTCCCTGCCCAGTATGGGGTAGAAATTGACGGCCACGCTGGCCTGTTCAGCCCTGAAACTTCCACCGTTTTAAACCAACCGTCGGACTGTTAATCCGTCCTCACGTTTTGGTGTCCGATTCCAGATACTCGTAGATCGGGCCGGGGTTCGATATGCCCTTGAGCGGCTTGTACACCTGCAGGAGGAAATACTTGGCCTCCAGCTTGCTGTGCTGGAAGGTGGAGCTGTCGCATGCCACCCTGTCCGGGTAGTTGACCATGATCCTGGCCGCCTTGTTCACCATCAGACTCATCACCGTGTACTCCCTCCTCAGGGTGTGTCCCACGATGCCGCAGTAGGTTTTCCCTGGAAAACAAAGGGTCAACATCCGAACCAAAGGTAAATCAAGATGGGTCACCGGTGGTGCAAGCTATGGAGGCAGTTTTGACCGACTTATGGTTGTTGAGGAACTCGAAGGTGACCGAGGCGCACTTCAGGGCGTACTGACACTCCAAATCGTGCTTGAACCCTCTCAGTCCGAATATAACGACGAACATGATGTCCTTGTCGAAGAGGCAGACCTTGTTCACGCACCCCTTGAACTTCTCCACGTTTCTACGACAATAAACGAAGTTACAAGAGGAAATTCACCTCCGGGTTGACTTTTCACTCACTTACAAATCTCGATGTAGCACTCGTTGACCAAAATAGCCAACTGGTCGTAGGAGCATCTCTTCGAGGTCAGATTGATAAACATGATCACCGCCCTCCTCATCTCCGTGAGGTACTCTATGGGTTCGTTACGATCGATGCAACTCATGACCGGAGGTAGAATGAACTTCCTCAAACTATCCCTGCTGATCCTGATCTGGTGCATCACCGGTCTCACTGAAACCAAACTCTTTTTAATAGTACCGGAGGGATGTTGAACATCTTGGATTACGTGAGAATTCCATATTTTTCTTCTGCACGAATAACTCCTCCGAATCCAACGCTGAAACCTGCAAATCGTCCGAGAAATCCTCGTCGAATTGCTCTGCGAAAACAAACACATTAAACCTCGATCGGGGTACCCCAAGGTTCTATACTTGGACCATTTCTTTTCTCGAAATCAATGAAAATCAACGAAACACTCACGGGAACTCAAAGAATACTTGTTGTCCCCTTTGATGTGTCTCCATCCGGGCCCCACTCCCAAAACCTGAAATAACGGAATTCCAAGCTCGGTTCGAATGTTACGAAGATAAACGGACCTTCCGAAAGGCTCCTTCGAGTTCGATGGATAGGTAATCCGTGGTGTTCACGTGATACCACGCAGAAGGCGCGACGATAATCTCCCCAGGTTTGGTGCGATGCTCAGCGTCCTTAACGTCAGCAACAGGTTTACCGATCACTATGTAATGGCTGTACTTCTCGTTACCTATCAGGGTGAACAGCACCGGTCCCGCAGATATGGCAAGCTTCACTAAAAATCATAAAAAACGCTCGATACGATAAAAATTCAAACACCTCACTAATCACCCCTGAGATAGGTCCCTATATCAGTCCTGAAAGAACCGTAATTTTTCTGGATAACCACGGCGCAGTCCAGGGCTTGGTGGACGTAGTCCCTCATGATCTGTTGTTCGTCTTTGCACTTCCACAGTGCCAGGAAGGCGTCTCCTGAGAACTTGAAGATGTCGCCACCGAAAGACATTATTTCTTGGACCAATGCTCCGATGTATCCATTGAGGACCAAGGTTAGACGAGAAGGGCCTCCTTTACCTGCCTGGTTATACTTTTCGGTCAGTTCGGTGAAACCTGGGAGGAAAAACTGTTGAGCACTCTTGGTTTATTTGTCTGGGATGGATTTTACCGGAAACGTCTCCAAGGAGTAAACATGCGTTGTAGTGCTTGTGTGAATAATCGTTGACATTTTGTAGAACTTCATCAGGTAGTAAAGATGCCAGTATTTTTGTCTTAGCTTCCCAGAATGAGGATGAGTCTATACTCTTCTTCCTGTCTTCGTATATGGTAGCTCTAGCTCTCAATTCCTCAACTCTTTTATTCTCATGTCTCTGTCTTATGGCCCATATAAAATCTTCGACATTAGCTGTATACATTACAATTAGATTTTGTTCTATCTCAATACTATTCCACAATTACTCACCTTTAGAGGTAAACATTATTTTAAAAATGTATATATACTTCAAAATGAAAGGTGTGACAATTTGAGTGTCAACACAAAATTTTATTTTCAATTCAGAATTCAAAGTATCCTGAAAGGCGAAGTAACTGTTTGTGTGTTTGTTGTAATTTAATATGATAAAATTGAATTCAGATTTCAAATCAGTTCAGAAAACATAACCTTCCTTTTCCTGTGCTGGCAAACGCTCATACGTGAACTAGTATTATGTGTTGCCTATGTTGGAATTTTACGGCGTTCTCCAGCTTTCCTCTGTTTTTTATGGTCAAATGATGATGTTCTGTGTTTTAGAACATTAACCTCACTTAATTTTAATGAAATTTTAGGCAAATATTTTTTAATTTGACCATCAACGATGTACAAAAATATAAGGCAATTAACGAGAATATACGCCTTCCACAATGAACTGAGTAGAATGACGAAAAGATACGCAGGACATTCGAAATGGGCCAATATTCGACACATAAAGGGCCTCAAAGATGCTGAACGAGCAAACTATTTCCTAAAACTGTCTAGGCAGATGAAGGTGGCCATTCAAGGTGAATATCATTCGTATTCTTCTCCTCCTGTGAATGGTACACCCTGTAAACTATAAATTATTTCAGAGGGTGGGTCTGTCGATCCTGCAGCAAATTCTAAATTGTCCAACCTTATTGACCAGGCTCGTAGGGCCAGTATGCCTGCAGCAACCATTCAAAGCATCCTTAAAGGTTCTCAAACTGATAAAAAGCCATACAAGAGACTTTTGTTAGAGATAAAGTAAGGCACTTCTTGACTTGATAAAAGCAGATGAAAAATTCTTATTTCAGGGGGCCTGGGAGTTGTCTGATGCTTTGTGAGATTTTTTCTGATAACCCCCATTTAACAAAGCAAGGTATAGCTACAATTTTGAGGAAAAACGGGTAATTATCAATGTTGACTATTAAGTAATTATTACTCAGGTATATCTCGTATTCCAGTGGAAAATACATAGAAAACATAACTAGTCTATTCACTGAGAAAGGAATCATTGAAGCTGAAGTCAAATCTTCGGAAGAAATGAGTAAAGTCTTGGAAAAAGCAACGGATGATGCTATTGAAGCAGGAGCAGAAGACGTGACAGACGTTGATAACAATATTTTACAGTTCCTTTGTGGAAGCTCTAATTTGAAAGCTGTGACAACTGAACTTGAAGCGAAGGGATATAATATTCTGAGTTCTAGCATAGAATACTTACCATTAAAATACCAAACTTTAAATGAAAAAGACATGGAGACATACCTTAAATTACATGAAAAATTAGAAAGTGTACCTGAGGTTGTTAGGATCATTAATAATATTGAGGTGGAATGAAAAAAAAATAGTTAATTATTGATTTTTATTGAATCAATTTGTTAATATATTGATATTAAACATTCCAAATGTTTTTTTTCAAATAGGAGGTTTTCTGCCTCTCTCAAGTAATATCCAGTCTTTCAATTGACTAACCACCATACCCCCAAGTATTATCTGTGTTGGATGATACACGAGCAACGGTAAACTTATCTGACTCAAGTGGGAATAACCCTGGAACATAATCCTCAAGATCGGAATGCCTAAAGTAAGCGATTTATGAGTTGAACAAAACGTAATAGAAACAATATCTGCCCTTGTAAAACTATTGCTGAAATATTGCGATAGGAAAAAACTAATCAGCATGAAAGATATTTGTAAGAAAAGTACTGCTAGAACCGTGATTAGCACGTCAATAGCACTCAGTCCTGTCTCTGATACCAAGAAAGTATCACAAAAAGTTGTGTAAATCACAAACAGTAAAGCAGCCTGTCCGATGGTATTCAAAGGGAATTTGTGCTCTTTGAAATTTGTGAAATTCCTAACAACCTGTCCTATAATCAATGGAATTAATACTGTCGTAGTGAGTTGTATCACAGTAGCTAATAGTGGAACTACCATTGTCGAACCAAGATTAAAAAGTAAAAGTATTGGAGTTAAAACTATCCCTAAAAAGCTACCTAAAACCGAGTTGAAAATAGACGCAGTTTCGTTGCCTTTGGCCGTTCTTGTTAAAATCACAGCACTCGATACTGGAGGTGGCATACACGACACTGTAATCAACCTAAAAAAACAAATTTAAGCCTAAAATCTAAACGATAATGATGTGATGACCTCACCCTCTCAGTATCCATGAATTAGTTCCGAATAAACTCAGAAATTTCACAAAAACCTGGGTAACGATGGGGATCAGAATGAAAGTGAAAGTCTGAATAAATAAATGTAATTTATATTGTTGGAAAGTACGAAATATACTGGAAGTCTTTAAGGTCAGTCCGCTTATGAGAAAGATTATGCAGATAGCACCATACTTGACGGAATACTGTGTGTATAGTGGCCCTAAAATTAAAAAACTAGAGGAAAGTCTAGGGAGCAGTAAACTTTTCGCACCTTCTTTTGAACCGAATTTCGGATATATGCCAGCTAAAAATATGCAAGTTATGATAGCAACCAAGAGCCAGTTACGCTTTATATATTCCTCAGGTGTTACCCTGTGTTTTGATTTAGAAAACATATTTTTATTTCCATTTGTTTACCGATCATATGCATTTTTCATGTTTTCCTTTTGTGATATTTGTAGTTCTAGCAATTAGTAGGTCTTATTAACGCTGGCAGTGGCGTCACATACATTGGGCAAAATAATTGAGGTCAAAACAAAAAATAAGTTTGATATATTCAACAGTTTTCGTGACAATCATATAAAATTCGAACTCCACGTTTTTATTATTCCTATCCAATATTTTGGTGTCCTCATTCAGATCCCATTGGATTCACTATTTATGAAGTAGCCCACGTATTTTGAAAATTTGCCCCGCCACTGATTAGTTCGAATGGAACGTAGTAGATCAAAAACGTTGCAGCAAGTGACAGATGACAGCATACGTCATTGAAATTGAAAATGCTATGATTTCAACGGTTTCTTGAGTTTGAAATGGAGGTAATTTTAACAAAAGTGTAAGCGAGTCCTATTTGTATTATGTTTTTTGTATGTTGATCTTGTAAATATTTATAACTAACTTTAAAAATGGAACCGACTGAAGATACAATAAACGCAAGAGTTGCGCGTTTGAATTCCGAAATTATTGGAAAAAAGTTAAAGACTGATACGAATAGTATAATAACCCGCGAAGGGCTCCTTGATTCTTTACAAGCCTTATATGACGAATGTTCAATCGAAAATGTCCAGAAAGCCGATAAAAACATCGAGTTCTTTGTGCGAACCTACAGAAAAACTATGGAAAGTCTCAAGTTGACCCGAATCAACATTACAGACTTTGAAATAAAGAACTGTATAGGAAGGGGACACTTTGGGGATGTTCACGTCGTTGTCGAAAAACACACCAAGGACATTTATGCCATGAAGAGCATACGAAAATGCGACAGTCTAGATCAAAACAAAACTTCATTTATCGAAGAACGAAACATAATGGCTTTCACACAGAGTCCATGGTTGACTTCTTTGCAATATGCATTCCAAGACAAGACTCATTTATTCTTCGTCATGGAATTTCATCCCGGTGGCGACTTATTAGGGCTGTTGTTGAAGCAAGGGGGAACTATACCTGAGAGCGCTGCCACCTTTTACTTGGCTGAAATTGTAAGTAACACTTTCAAGATGAGTACTTTGATTGTTAACCCTCTCGAATCTGGCAGCTTATGGGACTTAGAGACCTACACAAGATGGGTTATGTCCATCGTGATATAAAACCAGACAATATTCTCTTGGACCGATGCGGACATGTGAAATTGGCTGATTTTGGAAGTGCTGCAAAGCTTAACTCCTCGGGGTTTGTGACTGAAGGACCTCCGGTTGGAACACCTGACTATGTGGCTCCAGAGATTCTAGAAGCAATGGAGAATAGAACGGGAAAAAATGTTAAATATGGGGTAAGTTTAGAGTAGTAAATATTGAGTTTTGTTAATGTTTATTCTTTAGGTGTCATGCGATTTTTGGTCTTTGGGGGTCCTTGCCTATGAACTAACAATGGGGTTTTCGCCTTTCACTGGTCAAAGTAACTCAACAGTTTACATGAAAATTATGGATCATAAGAGTAATTTGAAGTTTCCACCAGATACTCTTCTATCTGAGGCTTATGTTTCACTTATTAAAAGCTTAGTGACAGACCAAAAAGAGAGGTAATTCCCCGAGATACTTTTATTTTTTCCTGTGATTCATTCGTTCCACATTTCAGATTACCCATGGAAAAAATATTCCAACATCCACTGTTCAAAAAAACCCTTTTTGATTCCCTGAGGGATCAAGTACCCCCCTTTGTGCCGAAAATAAGCTCGTTCGACGACACCAGTAACTTCGCCGACGTCCCTCCTCGTAAAAAGATCCCGTCCATCGAGAATTTCAAGAAGAGGACTCACTTCTCCGGTAGAAACTTGCCATTTGTCGGTTTCACCTTCACCCCCATCATAGATTCCTTCGAGAACAGTTTCGACCTGCGGAAGGTCAAGGACGAGATGGTGGAGAACCTCAAGACCGAGGTGGAGAAACTGAGGAAGAAACTGGCCAAGAACGAGAACAACAGCGTCGAGAAAGAAAACTTGGAGAAGAAACTGGACGAGAAGTCTAGGAAGTTAGAGAGCGTTGAAGTCCTGCGGAATCAGCTGGAAAAGGACGTGGCCAACAACTTGGCCGAATGCGCAGTAAGTTTTTTTTGATACCTTTTCAAATTTTTCTTCTGTATATCAATCTCCAAAACAAATTTTTCTTTTTGACTAACTAATGAAGGAATTATTTAAAAAAATATATTAAATTTGGCATTATTTGAAATTTGACAAGTCATCAGAAGAAATCATAGAATTTACGGGATCGGCTAACTTCACGTTATACGACTAACGTCAATGATGACTGGAAGGACGTGAAGTTAGCTCGAGACATGGGCGTAACATTCGACTGGGCATTCACGATTGAAATCACCAGTGACATCCCTTTTTCCCGGTTTTCAAGGTTTTTTTCGATTTTAACGGGATTTTTATCGAGTTTTTTTGAGTTTTCTTGAATCCGCCAATCTTCTGCAGGCACTGAGAAGAACTTTAGAGTTGGAAAGGAAAGACAGGGTAGAACTGGAAAAAAAGGCTATGGATCTCATCAAATCGGCCAAATTGAAATGGGAGACTGAAGAGAAACGTAAACTGAACGCTCTAGATCTCATAATCGACGAACAAAAAGAGAAAATCTCTCAACTTTGCGAAACGAATAAGATCCTCGAAGAACAGGTAAGTTCTCGAGTAACCTCCGATTCGCAAACTTAAAGGGGTGTTTTTCAGCTCCAACACGCCCAGATAATGGAGGAGAAGCACAGGATCTCCATGGAGGCGTCCGAAAAATTGACCAGGAAGAGCGTGGTCGGTCTGCAATGCAGGCTCGAGACTGTAACTTCGGAAACGCAGAACAAGATCTCAGACCTAGAGGGAAGGCTCAACGAGCAATTCTACCAGAAGAATGCCCTGGAGAGACAGATCTCAGATCTGAAAGACAGGGAGAGTAATCTCACTGCCAAAGTTAAGAATTACGAGGAGAATCAGAAAGCGTTGAACGAACAGATCAACATTGCCGAGAGTCTCATTAGGGAGCTGGAGGATAAGGTAGGAAAATTACTGAAATTTAAAAGGTCTTAATACCACACACGGTTTTTTACATTTCTGCAGGTTACAACTTACGAAAAGCAACAAGAAATGTTGGACATTTACACCGTCGAAAACCAGAATTTGAGGGAGAAGATGAACAACGATAAGAAAATGATCAAAGATTTAGAAAACAGCTGCATACTGCTAGAATTGGAAAATAAAAAATTGGAATGTTTGAAGCCGCAAGTGGACGAATTGAACAGGAAAATGAGGGAAATGGAGACGGAACTGAAGAGAATCGGAGAATTGGAAGTTCAATTACAAAAGGAGAAAGAAAAGACGAAATCTTTGAACAAACAGATTCAGGAAACGGAAAGCAATCTCTCGGAAGCCCAGGAATTGAAAGAAATCAGGACCAAATACTGGAAGATGGAGAAAGAGGTGAACAATCTGAGAATCGACAAGAGGATCCTGGAGAGGGAACTTAAAGAATCCGAGACTCTGGCGAAAGAACTCGCCAAAGAGATCGAGACCATGAAGGAACAAAGGGAGAAGAGCAAGAAGATGTACGAAGAAGCAATGTTAGAAATGAACTCGATAAACGATTCCATATCCACCGAACTCACCAAGACCAAAGAGAATTATAAAATCCTTCAGGTCGAGCTCAAAGCCCAGAAAAAAGTCAACGAAGAAACCAGAGATATCGTTGCTGAACTCAAAGCCATAAGCAACTCCAAAGACGATAAAGTTAAACAGATGAGCGGGGAACTGGAGAAGGCTCAGAAGAACTTGTTGAAGGTTACGATGGACAAAGAAAACGTGGAGAAGAAACTCGAAGATTTAAAAAAGACTAAGATGGAGTTGGAAAAAGACGTTGAAACTTTGAAAGAAGAAAACAAAGTCCTAGACGCTGTAAGTATACTCGAGTTTCAAGAAAAAAGTAGTAAGTTGGATTAATTTTCAGAGTTTAACGAAAATGCAACAAGTCATGTTGTATCTGGACGAAACCCAAGAGAATCTGGTCGCAAAGGTCAAATCGCTGGAAGAGAACGAGAGGATAATGAAGACCAACACCGAGAAACTGGTGGCGGATCTGTGCGAGGCCAAGAAGGAGGTTCAGGAGGCGAAACGACTGACCAACGAGGAGAAATCCTTCAAGCTGTTGGCGGAGAACAAGCTGCAGAGGCTGAAGGAGGAGATGGAGATGCTGCAGGCCGACAGGGACTCCCACAAGCTCCAAACCGACGAGTACAAGAAGTACTCGAACGAGCTGTCGCAAGAGCTGACGTCTGCAGAGGAGAAGTTGACTGACGCCAGGATCAAGGTGAAGACGTTGGAGAGGGAAAACCAGGATCTGAGGCTGGAGAGCGTGCAGCTCAAGGAGGAGCTGTCCGATTACCTGACGCAACTTCACAAGTGCAGGGAGAGCAAGCTCAAGATCAAACATAGAGTCAACGAATTGGAGGGACAGGTCGAGTACATGGGACAGCAGCTCAGCGAGCTGGACATGAAGTTAAAGGAGAGAACGGCCACTCTGAACGCCAGCGAGACCAAGAGCAAAGAGACGATCAAGCAACAGCAGAAGCTGATCGATCTGCTTCACGTCAGGGTGAGTAGCGATGATGATCAAGAGTAAATTGAGGTTCAACGATTTTGTTGTGTGTAGATCGAGGAGCAGCCGAAGAAGAGGAACTTTTTCCTGTTCGGAGGATCGAAGAAGGAGAACACTCCCCCCATTTCGTTCCCGTTGAACTATAAGGACCTGGAACTGGAACTGCAGAAGGAGAAGGCGTCCAACAAGGCGTTGCAGGAGGAGGTCTTCCGTCTGAAGGCCGAGACCTCGCAGAAGGTGAACGAGAACTGCGCCAGGCAGATCGCCAGCGTGAGCAGGCAGAGGTCGGACGCGGTGTCCCCGAAGAGCAAGATCGCCATGCAGAAGCTGGTACAGTCGCCGTCCGCCCAGGTCAAGGACTCGCAGAGTCAGAGGTCGGCTCAGAGGATGCACCATCGTATACCTCACCGGTTTTCCTCGAGGCTCTGTCACAAACTGGTAAAGTGCGCGTTCTGCCAGAAGAACATAACTTTGGGCAGCCACTGGTCGTACTGCAAAGAGTGCAACATCATCGTGCATCCTCACTGTTCGTCTTCGGTGGCCAACACTTGCGGCCTTCCCTCGGAATTCGTGCACCATTACAAGGCCCAACTGAACGCCCCCTTGGTCGTGGGGCAGGAGCAGAAGGAGGCGGTCGATCTGTCCGGTTACCTCATGGTACCAGGGTAAGATCAACCCTCGTCGTTTTCGAAAAAAAAAATTATACTCTTGTGTGGTTTTTCAGGAAGAACAACGCTTGGGAGAAACGGTACTGCGTCCTGAAGGAGGACAGGTTCGAGATGTACCCGGAAGAGCCCAGGGACGGCGCCGTCAAGCTGATCGAATCGGTTGATCTGAAGTCGGAGAATGTCTGCGGGAAGATCGACTTGGAGCCCCAGCCGTCGGAGATCGACATCGCGGTGGCCAAGAGCGACGTGCCGTTCTTGATGAGGGTGGAGATCGCGCCCAACACCACCTGCTGGCCGCCCAGATATCTGACTTTCCTCGTGTCGTCGCATCAGGAGAAGGAAAAGTGGTACCTCGGTAAGATTCCATCGAATTTCGTATTTTGTCGGTTGACGGTTCGCTGTGGCAGATATCTATGGTCGAAGGTTTGGGTTAGATCGCTCCGTCACTGTGACAAATCATCCTGGACAATGGTTAGGTTAACCCGTCACTGTGACAGATCACAGGTTAAAAAATCCGCCACTGTGACAAATAATTCAGATAGAAAATCCGTCAGATTCTTCAGGTTAATCTGTCACTGTGATAGATCGTTGACGTTAAAAATTCGTCACTGTGACATATCACAGGTTGAAAATCCGCCACTGTGACAAATCATCGAGATCAAAAATCCGTCACTGTGACAGATTTTTTTATCTGTTATTCTGTCACTGTGATAGATCATTGATGTTGAAAATTCGTCACTGTGACAAAGGATTGAGATAGAAAATCCGTCAGGTTCTTCAGGTTAATCTGTCACTGTGATAGATCGTTGACGTTAAAAATTCGTAGCTGTGACATACCACAGGTTGAAAATCCGCCACTGTGAGAAATCGTCGAGATTAAAAATCCCTCACTGTGACAGATTATTTATCTGTTATTCTGTCACTGTGATAGATCATTGATGTTGAAAATTCTTCACTGTGACAAAGGATTGAGATAGAAAATCCGTCAGGTTCTTTAGGTTAATGTCACTGTGATAGATCATTGACGTTGAAAATCCGCCACTGTGAGAAATAATTGAGAAAGAAAATCCGTCAGATTCTTCAGCTTATTCTGTCACTGTGATAGATCGTTGACGTTGAAAATCCGCCACTGTGAGAAATAATTGAGAAAGAAAATCCGTCAGATTCTTCAGGTTATTCTGTCACTGTGATAGATCGTTGACGTTGAAAATCCGCCACTGTGATAAATAATTGAGATAGAAAATCCATTAGATTCTTCAGGTTAATCTGTCACTGTGATAGATTGTTTACGTTAAAAATTCGTCACTGTGACATATCACAGGTTGAAAATCCGCCACTATGACAAATCATCGAGATTAAAAATCTGTCACTGTGATAGGTTTGTATTTGTGATAGATGATAGATGTTGAGAATTTTTAACTGTGACAAATCATTGAGATTGAAAGTCCATCATTGTGACAAATTATTGCGGTTGAAAATCAGTCACTGTGACAAATAATTGAGGTTGAAAATTCATCACTTCGTTCATGCTTCAAGTGAATGGTTAGCTTAGGTTGATCACTGGCAGATCATTTAGGTTGAAGATTTGTCACTGTGACAGACTATTGAGGTTGAAAGTTAGGCTAGGCCAATGGGTCACTGTGACTGATCGTTCAGGCTAAAGGTTGAGCTCGGTTTATCAGTTACTTCACAGATCGTTGAGGTTGTGGGTTAGGTTTGCTTAATCGGTCACTGTTAGATCATTCAGGCTCAATGTTAGGTTAGGTAAATCAGTCACTGTGACAGATCGGTCAAGTTGAAGGTTAGGCTCGGTTAATCAGTCACTCTACATATCGTTGAGACTAAGGCTTAGGTTTGCTTTATCGGTCACTGTGATAGATCATTGTGGCTCAAAGTTAGTTTAGGTAAAAAGGTCACTGTGACAGCTCATTGAGAGCTAAAATTCTGTTCAGATCACCAATCACTGTAACAGGTGGTCATTCAGGCTGTAAAAAAATTATACAGATTGATTGATTACTAAGTCACTGTGAAGTTCATCGGCCACTGTGACAGAATTAGGTTTGGCGATTAGGTTCTGGGTAAATTCCAACGGTGCCGTTCTTGCAGGTTTCCAGAGGGTGTTTATGGCAGGCAACGAGAAGCTCTACACCAAGACCGTCATATCCGTGTGGGACGAGAAGGTGGTGGTGAACTGCGTGGTCGACCTGACCGAGGGCATCAAGCTGCTCGGTACCCAGACCGGGCTGCAGGCCTTCTACAACAACACCCTGATACAGATCAGGGGCTTCAAGGAGGTCCATTACATCGCCAAGCTGGAGGAGACCAAGTCCGTCATAATGATCGTGAATCCGGCCAACGTGGTGGCCGTGTGCGACCTCGTCCACGTGATCAACGTGGTGCAGTGCACCGCCGGTTACGCCCTGCCGACCGTCAAGTACGATCAGGTCAGGATCAAGGATCTGGAGGGGTTCCATTTCCTGGAGGCCAGCAGGAAGAGGCAGCACAAGATGTTCTGCGTGGCCAACCCCAAGGTGTTGGCCATCGTGGGGTACGTGGAGAACGAGAGGGAGTTCGTGCCTCTGAGACTGTTGGATACCGCTGAACCCACCAACACGGTGCTGTTCACCGATCATAGTATAATAGGTGAGCAATGAAAGGTTGACTATGCGACCACCATAATGATTCTTTAAATTCACAGTTGGCGCGGATAAGTTCTTCGAGATAGACATCAATACCTTCAACGCTGAAGAATTCCTGGATACCTCCAACCCCAAGATGAAGCAGGTGTTGAAGTGTTACGAGCTGGAATCTTACCCGATTTCCATAGTGGAAGTGTCGGAAAATCCCAGGGAGTACCTGGTGGCGTTCAACGAGTTCTTCATATTCGTGGACGAGTTCGGAAGTCCGTCCCGGAGGAAGGAATGGACGACCAGCCATCTACCCCTCGCGATAACCTACGTTAAACCCTTCCTGTACATCATTGGATTCGCGGCAGTGGAGATCCACGAGATCAAAAAGACGACTTGCGACGAAGAAGAGGATAGTGTGAAGCAGTACACGAGGCTCTGTTTGGACAAGTTCCAATTCGTGGGCACGACCAAGACCGGGGTCTACCTCTGGCACGATAAGTGTATAAAATTGCTGGAGGGCAGGAGGTTCCAGAGCATCTCGGACTCTTCGATCGAAGACACGGTTTCGACGGTTGAGGACAGTTCCGATAGGTTTAGTTTTAGCAGTTCCATCGTGAGGACTCTGGACGAGGCGCAGACCGAAGATGAGGATTCGGATAGGAACAGGGGTAAAGTTGTGACTTTCGCTCAGACTAGCTTGTGAGTTGTGATTTAGGAAGAAGTTTTTTGTTTATATTTCGAGTCTTTCATTATCTTCTTGCCTTCTGAATTTGTTTTTGTTGAATGGCGTTCTTCTTGTTTGTAATTGTACTTATGTGAATGTGATAATTATTTAAGAATAAAAGTCATGTGTATTTTTAAGTTTTTCTTTTTATTTCCGTACTAGGGAGGGGAAACAGCGAACTAACAGTCCTTCCATACAAGGCACTCCACTCAAAGTTACTCAATATCACTCTTCGTTGATTGAAATAGATTATTTCACAATGATACAGATGCTAAATGGTGCGAAACTGCGACGATATCACAAGAGTTTTCTGCCCGCAAGTTCTCGCTAACAACTGGGACAAAAACGCCTGACAAACCCGAGTCGGGCAACCCAAAATTCACGACCTGACAGTTATAGCTGCAACTTTTTCTTATTCGAAACTAAAAAGCATTGAGAATAAGTGGAAAAACTTCAAAATTTTGCATGTCTCAATCGATTGACCTAACCTTACCTATCTTTTGGTTAAATTCCTAATTAATTTTCCTTTGAAAAGATACAATTATCTTTGTTTTCGTAGAGAAACTATTGCCTTTAGGTGACATAAAAATTCTACTTTACTATTCACTTCCACAGTCTAAATTCTCTGATCTTTCTCCTGTTGGATGAAACTTTTTGATGAAGAAACCATTCCATTGGGGATGTATTTAAAAGTATCACTCATTTCCAATCTAAATTCTTCAAATTTAGATATAGTTCTTAACTTTCAAGCTAGTTTCATGGATCATTAGGGTTGTTTATTGAAAAAAAGTTCATGAAGTGTATACTCATTTTTTTAGTTGGTATCTGAGGTGTGGGAGATATTGGGACTTGGATAACGATTGCGAAATAGATTTTCTCTTGGGAAAACTTGTGAAACATTGGTTCACTCACCTCAGATCCGAGTTCATTATCCAATAACTTCAATTTATTCAAAAACACTCAAGTCATTTCGAGTTGACTGACCAAAAATTAGGATTTCGACCAGTGCCGGTACAAAAATAGACACACGATATATCATTTAAATCGTTGTTTATCGATAGGGATAGCTGCGAGCACGTGGTTATGTCGACGATTTAAATCACCGTAGAAGAAAGCAGAAAGCTAAACAAAAACAGAAGGGGGTCAGGTGAATCCCTGGCTGAGGTTCATAGTCCCACTTTCACTGTCTTGTTTACGCCTATGCGCTTATGCAATGCATTCTGGGATTTGTCAAGGACCCGGCAGTCAAACCATGCTTGATTTTTTGGTATTTAATAGAGATAAAACGATGCATACTCATTCTATTGTCACCTGCTACCGCTATCGGAAGATAAGGCTAATGAGAGCGATCCTCAAGTTTTCGATAACCGCTTTGATCTTTTTATTCGATTTTAGTTAACACCCGCGTTCTGTTTTGGCAAGGAATCTGCGTGATGTTATCGTTAGTGTTCAATTTTTGCTACTACGCAACGTTGGTTGTTGTGCCTGTTGTTGTTTACTTGCTGATCAACGATGATGATAATTTCCACTCTAAAGGAGGTAAGACTTATTTATTGATTGAAAACTGACAAAAAATAGTTTAAGCAGAAGTTTTCATGCATCACTTGATTGAAAGCTCTCTCTAGTAGTGGATTTCTTCAGTATTTTTTGTCTTAGTCATAGTGAAAATGAATATACAGAAGCTGAGTCTAAGAAATGAGAATTAAAATCAATTAGCAGTTAATTTTAGCACTTCATTTAATTAAATTTCATTCATCTAGGTGTTCTCTACCTGGTAAAGTTCATATTTGGAAAGAGGGAAATTCAAAAGGCCTGTAAAAAAGTGAAAATACCGAAGAAATACGAAGAATTAGAACGTTACGATAGACCCAAACCTATAACAAGGGAAACAGTAAGTTCACAACCTGCCCCTGTACAAGGGTTGTATTTTTATTCAACAATTTCCTTCAGAAATCTGAAGCCCTGACCTTCAGAGCTGTCGATCAAGAGGGCAACCAATTGAGCGTGAAAATAACGCTTCTGGCTGATCACATCGCGGAATCTACGATTTGCCTGAGAATTGGCAAGGATATTTACGTATCTCCAGATGCTGGCGGCGTTACCAGAAGGCACGTCTCGGGGTACCAATGGAAATGTCAAGGTTTGAACGTGGAAATCTCGGAGCCTTTCAAGAGGTACAGGCTCCTTTTCAACGGTTTTCTCAGAAAAGTATCCACCACAAACGATGGCGGTGTAGAACACATCAGTTTGCGATTAACGTAAGTGAATTTTTCGAATGACCCTCGTACATTCATCGACCTTGTCGCCCTCTTCAGGCGAACTTCAGAACTGAATACTTTTTTCTATGACCGCCAGGGGATGCTTCAGTTTCAAAACAATTTTAAATTTTTTTATCGAATATTTTCAGATGGAATTGCTGCTCCAAACCAAACTTTTCCCTTGTAGACGACGACTTGAATCTCCTTGCGAAATGCTTGGCGAAAACCACTTGGAGAGATGGAAATTGGCTGAAACTCTTGTAAGTTTCAAGAATGTTCATACCTTCGTATGCTTACATTTTTTTGTAGGGGAGACGAGAAGAGTATCGTGCAGTTTGGGGCTCTCAAAGGTACGATTTTAGGTGATAATATCCCAGAAACTCAAGTCAATATGGCTTGTGTAAGAACCAAAATCAAGGGTACTGCAGACATCGAGGCTTTGAACAAAGATCTAACAGTATTTGCAGCCACTGAAAACGGCTATTTACTCCACTTAGGTGTAAAATCCATAAAGAATGGCTGTCAGGAGTGAGTTTCCTCCGAATCATCCCAACAAGTATTCTATTTGGAATGTTACAGGCTCAAATACGGTCACGTTTTAACCCACTTAGGATCAGTATACCCGGTCAAAAACTGTGATTTGGATTTGAGGAAAGGGGACCAAAGCATCTCTGACAAAGTCACAATTCACGTCGAAGGTAGTCAAATCAAATTTGTCGACGATGTGTGTTAAAACTTGAATTTTCAGTACCTGGAAAGATGTTGAAAGTAGTTCTATCCATGGATAACAACTCGAATGTTGAGGTAACCAACGATAATTTCAAAGGTTTCAAGAGCAGAAATGTATCTGCAGAGTGTATAGTGAATAATAATAGAGGATTCGCTATTCTAGACTATTGGACTTCTCATCGAGGTAGGTAGAAGAGATTGTCGACATATTTATTTTAAAAGTGTATTGCAGGAAACGGTGTGAAAAGACCAAGTCCGATATTGAGAGAAATTAAGGTGGAGACTGTGCCAGATATCGTTGTAACCCCAATAGGCACAGAAGAATCGAAAATTTTAGAATTGACAGGAGGAAAAGGAAGTTCACTGTCGTTGATGAAGAGTCTGGAAAACGAAGAAGTAAATGAGTTGGTACGAGAAGAAAATCTCAACTTAAACTTCTCCTTGTAGATAACAATACCGGACGGATTCATTGTGACGACTGAAGCTTTCAAAAAACAGGTAGAATACAATTTCAATCTACGTAAATCGATTTCTTTGCTGGAAGATATTGCATTTGGACGGGAGAAGGGAGACTTGAAAAACGCCTGTGAAATGTGAGTACCCACTAAAAACTCTACATTATATGATTATCATATTCTTTTTGGATAGTACGGTGGAACTTTTCCGAGACCAGATCATAACTCCCTCGGTAGCTCAGAAAATCTTGGACGAGTTGATGAAGCATCGAAGGATCCATGATGACAAAGTCATTCCATATCTGAGATGGGCCGTAAGGTCTTCAGGTACCGTAGATTGACTTGGTCTCCATTTAAAGTTTAATAAACCAAAATTTTCAGCTGTCGGGGAAGATTCTGAGGAATTCTCATCGGCAGGACAGAACGAGACGTTTTTAGGCTCCCAGACCGACAAAGACGTGTTGACCAAGATTTGTAAATGTTGGGCCTCGTTATTCACCTACCAAAGTGTCATGTATCGAAAGTAAGTCTTGAAATTTCTCGTTTTACTCAATAAAATCCGTCGGATCTTTGAACCAGGCAACACGGCTTGCCCATTCGTACCTCCATGGCCGTCGTGGTCCAACAGATGATACCTGCAGAGAGTTCCGGTGTCCTGTTCACCTGTCACCCCTCCAATTCCGACCCGTCCAAGATGGTGGTCACTTCGAATTTCGGACTGGGAGAGGTAATGACTAACATAACCTCAAGTGTCAGTTGGAAATGTCATCCAATCAGACTTAACCTCAAGTGTCAGTTGGAAATGTCATCCAATCAGACCTAACCTCAAGTGTCAGTTGGAAATGTCACTTTGACACATAACCTATTTGATTTTAGACGGTGGTTTCCGGAGAATCCGAGCCGGATACCGTAACTTTGTCGAGGACTTTCGAGGGTGAGTTATCCGTGGACTCCGTGGTCTTAGGCTCAAAAATCCACTGTTTGGTCTTGGGTCGTTACGGGATCCACAAGCACACCGGCGAAGATAGGTCGGGTCAGCGTAGTTTGACCGAATCCCAAGCTGTTAAGCTCGGGAAGGTTGGAGTGATACTGGAAGAAGCCTTCGGTAGCCCCAGAGACGTCGAATGGGCCTTTTTCAAGGTTGGTTCGATGATTTTTGAGATTTTTTGTTCAATTTCGCGGTTTTAGGATCGGTTGTACGTACTCCAATCAAGGCCCGTGACGACGCTGAACCAGTGGACGGACGAAGAACTGACGCATGAATTCGACAGTCCTCACATCTCCAACGATACCTACTACACCAGGGCGAACATAGGGGAGGTGTCACCTTACGCCCTAACGGCGCTATCTTATAGCGCCATCATGTGTAATATAGACAAGGGCACACAGGTCTTGGCGTTTGGAAGGTACGATCCGTACGTTTCCATCAATTTGAGGTACAGCCATCACTTCGCCATGCTGGAGCTCTTCTCGGTAAGTCATCTATGTTTGATGAGTTTTTGGCGGTCCAAAGTGGCAAATTCGATATAGGAGTACCACAGGGTCGTGTTTTTGGCTCCAAATAATCTTTCTTCAGGCTTTCTACCCGCGACCGTCGGAAGAAATAGAAACCTTCAACCAGATGGTGGACCTGGCCATCTTCGGTCGTCCGGTCTTGACCGAGGAAATGAACAGGAAGGCGATCGCCAGATACGGCTCGCAAACAAAATATTCCAAACTGCTGGAGGCCGTGAGGATGCTGAGGAACAACTGGAACGGCTCGCGTATGACGGCAGACATCGTCAAGGACGAGGAGGGACTGGTCATCGGCGTCGGAGACAAAGACGACATCGTCGACGTTTACGAGAAGATCGACAAGGCCCTGGTGGATTTCGTGAGGATCAACTACAAGCACTGCCTGATCACGAGCATATCGATGGTGTATCAGTTCGTCGTCTTGCAGCAACTGACGAAGGGCGGTGAGTGGCTCCTATTTTAACTTAACACGCTCTTGATAATGTTATTGGTACACGTTGAAAAAGAACTTCGGAAAAAAAGTATCCAGTTCTGTGATCATCTGTCACACTGACATTGACAGTTGAAGTTTCTGCCGAATTTCTGTGAACCAATGAGGATATTTTCTATGCGTGACGTAATCGGGTATCATCGAAACATCGCGTATTATGTTGTATTTTTTTTTGACTCGCACGTCGCTTCTAGAGATCAAGATGGAGAATTACAGCGACATCGCCACGATCCTCTCCTGTTGCGGCGACGTCATTTCCGCCGACGTTCCGGCGAAACTGGAGGAGATGTCCGCCGTCATCAGGAGATCCAAGCTGGCCGAGCGATTCTCGGAGGTCCGACCGGAGGACGGGGTCGGATGGTTGAAGACGAACTGCGCGGAGGTCTACGATATGCTCGGCGATTTCTTGGACGTTCACGGGCACAGACTGTTGGGCGAGGTGAGTACGATGGTGAAGGTTAACTCCGCCCCTTTAAACCGTCCCCGCCCCTTTCTGTGACTTCCCATTTGCGCAGCTGCAGGATTATGAGTCTGTTGTTCGAGTTACGCGTCGATATAGCGCTACTTCGTCGTTTTACCAAGTTCTGAGTTGAATAAATGGGAATACGGTCCTAAACTCCGCCTCCACGTGCATCCCTTGACTCCGCCTCCTTCTTCTAACCTCCAAAATCGAGAGACTTCAATACGCAACAACTGTCTATAACTGTAACTTCCGTAGATGGAATTAAGCATAGACTCTTGGTCGATGGACCCTTCGGCCGTCATAAAGATGCTTCAGATGAACTGTAAATTCGAAACTGTCGACAAGGCAGAAGCAGTCGTATCTAAAGACATAGTGAACGAACTCAAATCTCCGATTTCCAACGCAACCAAGTAAGTAGATCTCGTGAAACGCTGGCTGGGTAGAAGTATTAAATCCACTTCGACCACTTCCAGGCACATCCTGAGATTCCTGATAAAAAGATACAGGAAAGCGGTGGGATACAGGGAAATATCTAAATCGACGTTGATAAAAACCGCGAACAAATTCAGGATAGCCTATAAAACTTTAGCGAGGAAGATGAAGAACCGTGGTCTCATCCCCGATGAGAACCTGATTTACCACCTGACCCAATACGAAATATGGCAGATAATCCACGGGAAGAACCCTGCTCTGATCTCGAAGTAAGACGTCGAAATTTCAAGAAAAGAACGAAAAAAAAACGATTAAACTAAACTTACAGAGCGCTGAGAAGACAGAGGTTGTATCCGACGTGGAACAAGCTGAAATTCCCGGAGGTGATGATGGAGATGCCTGTGCCGGTAACTGAAGACGAGGAAATTTTTGAAATATCCGACTCCGATGTGGTTTGTACCGGTACCCCTGTGTGCGTTGGCGAAGTTGAGGGTAGAGCCGCAGTGGTGACTTCTCTGGACGATGTACACCTGTTAAGACAAGGTTTGAACTTACCACGTTTCACCAATGATTCGATTATCGATCGTTTACTTTCAGGGGATGTCTTGATAACCAAAAGCACGGATATAGGGTGGTCCCCGTATTTTCCGATGTTGTCGGGCGTGGTCACCGAACTTGGGGGTTTGGTTTCACACGGTGAGTTTGTCGGTTGGGGAGATTTTTAAAAAGTTAATGATGAAATTGTAGGTGCTGTTGTGGCGAGGGAATATGGGCTTCCTTGTATTGTTGGGGCTCAGAACGCGACTAGGATGTTCAAGACTGGAGATAAAGTTGTGATTTCTGGAAAGAACGGGGTGATCAAGCTTTTATCTAGGTGATCTAGCCTGTATAAGAAAGTGAACAAGTACAAATCAGTATTTTTATAACCTGAAATATAGAGACAATCTATATTCCATTTAGATTATCATTTTTATTTTTTTTAATATTGTACTCATAAGTCAGAAGATGGATTGTATTTTATTGGGGATATTGTTATATCGTTTGTCGATTTATTGTTTAAATATTTTTTGAATAAACTATTTTCAAGTGATACAACAAGTTTTTTGATGATCAGAAATCCTAAATTCTATTTTCAGTTGTGTGTTTGGAACGAAAGTGATTCCATTACTTTCTTAGTCTACCCTCCACGGCTCTACTCTCCCCTACTCTAGTTTCACCACTCTACTTCGCCCTCCTTCACTCCTCAAGTCTACTTTTCTCTACTTTAGCTTCTACCACTCTACTTCACCGTCCAACACTCTATTCTCCTCCACTCTACCTTTCCCTACACTACTTTCCTCCACTTCACCCTCCCATATTCCACTGCCCCCTCCTCTACTGCCCTATTTTACTCTGCTTAACCCCCTCCTCCCAATACTCTTCGCCACTTTACTCTCCTCTACATTTTCCTACTCTCCGCCGCTTTAATCTCCTCCACGCCACTCCACTCTCTCCTATTCCTCTCTACCCTCCCCTACTTTACTCTATCCTTTCCAACTCTCCTCTACTCTACCCTTCTCTCCCACACTCTACTATGCTCCCCTATTTCACTTTGGTCGACCCTACATTATTATCACCTATTTTATCCTCCAATACTTCACTCTACCCTCCCCAACTCTACTCTATATCCTCCCCTATTTAACTCTACTCTCCCCTACTTCACTCTACTCTCTCCTACTTCATTCTGCTCTCCCCTACCCCACTTTAGCCTCCCCTACTCTCTTATCATCTAATTTACCCTCTCCTACTTCGCTCTACCCTCCTCCTCTACTCATCCCTACTCTAATACTCCCTCCCCTACTTCACTCTACCCTCCGCTCCACCTTCCCTACTCTCTCAAATCTTCCTCCCCCTCCCCAACTCTATTCTAGTCTACCCACTCCTACTCTACTCTATTCTCCTCCACCCTGGGGTGTGTTCTGAGGTCTACTTCACTGTAGGTACCCAAATAGGTGGCTTTGCAGTTAGGTTGAGGATTGTTTGCTTTCGAAATTTTGCCTGTATCTTCGGCTGTTGCTCCTCATGGTCGTTAACAGTGTCTCAACGCGCAACTTAAGAATATATTCAACACCTACTCCCAATTCAAAACGATGATTTTTTTTTAAACGATGATTGATGGCGCAAGAAAGCTCTCCACCGATTACAGAGTCCGGATAAACGAAGTGTCCCGTTCCCCCCGTTTTGATCAATTGATTACCTTCAGTGTTGTCATCCCGTTTCCATAGTTTTCCAATTTATTTATTATTAAACGGCGCATCACATTACCGTACGCAACGGTGCGATCAAAGTGTGCCAGATAACGGTCGGTATCCGCCGAGAAATAATATCACACGAATTTTTTTTTTCGGACCGTCCGTTTTTCGGCATGTTAGTTGACTCGATTTTCACGCTTTCCACGCGAAGATATGGAAAATCATGACGTGGACTATCTGTTTATAGAGTCGGAGAGGGAGAACGGTTCGGCGGGTGAGTTTTGGTCTAGTTTTTCGAGAAAAATGCAGGAAACACTATTTTTCTACAAAAAAAATTACAATTGGAAGGTGAAGTTTCATACCGTTATTTTTTTCGGTTAACGAGGTAAAAGTTTTTAAACTACAGAAAGTCTTACTTTATTTTTAGCTTGTCCTCCTGATATTTTTCAAAAGATGATTATTGTTGAACTTTTTATATTCTTTAACAGTCTGTGATATACCCAACTAGGGCAAATAGCCACGTGAAAAGTTTTGCTGTTTCAAAAGGTTTCTCATGAGAAATTGTTAAAGAAATAAAAAAAATTTTTTTGTTCATTTACCAGTGAATTTTGAAATAATCGAAAAAGGAATAATCAATTATTCAATAGAACGCTGATATTAAGGACAAAGACATTTGGGTTCTACTCTAAATGTTATTTGATCTACTTGGGGAATATACGATATCATCATTTAATTTTAAACGATCTACATAATACCAAGTTACATATTTACTCATAAGTTAGAAAATTGATGTTTATTCTCCAAGTCTTCCAAAGTAAGCTCTTCCCTCGATAGATTTCAGGGAAGTATACAACCCCCGTACTCTTTCACTATGTAAACTATTCAAAAACCCCCAGACCCGAACCGCATATCTAGGTCGTTTATTAATAAATGAACTGGGTACACCCCCACACGTTAAAGGTAACTGGGATAGTGGTGGGCATTCATTTTTCGATCAAATATTGAACTTGTATTCGGTTTCAATGCCCCATTCATGTCCTCATGAAAGGGTCACATGTCTGGCTTTAATATTAACGCCGGTGCATTATTAATTTAGGCTTAATAGGCCTTTTCTGCGCCCCTAAAACCAATTGAATATTTCAGCTGGGGTATTTCGGTTTTTCCACTAGAATTAGGGATTTAGGGAGGCGTGATTTGAATATTTAAAAATCTAGTAGGTATGTCTTCAATACAGCGTCACGAATAGTCTAAAATTAGACGTATTTCGTGACCAACGGCATCTTCTCCTGGAGTCGAATAATCCCCTGGAGTTTCAGATTGCTCGAGGAGGCCGAGCGAGGAGAGCACAGCCAGCCTGAACATCCCGCAGGAGAGGCAAGACACCCCCCACATCACCACCATCGAAAACGCCCCCATTCCAAGGACCAAGTCGAATTCCCTCGCCAACATTAAATTCTCCAGGGTGGAGCACGACCGCTACCTCAATGGCATCGAGGAGAGCCCCAGGGAGACCAACAATCACTCCGTCAACTTCCGGAGGTCCTCTTCCCAACCAGATCAGGTTGAAAAAAATTTCGCCCGAGACAAAATTATCTTTCATTTTAATATCGTAACTAAGGCCAAAAATAATTCTATATTTTCTATGTGCCTTTTCGGAAATTATTTCTATGCACATTCTGTCAATTCCCTTCTATGCACTTTTTCGGAAATTATTTCTATGCACATTCTGTCAATTTTATGTATTTATTTCCAAATCTATGTTCCCCTTCCTGAATTTTTTTTATGCCCTTAATTCAGAATGATTTCTATGCCTTTTCCCCCATAGAGTTTTTGAAAATCAAATCTTGACTACAGAATCGATTGAAAATCTTGTCAAGCGTCATTTTCCCCTTCGGAAATTACCCCGATCAAAATAACCACCAAAATCGACCTGGTAGAATGCGCGGAACCCCTGGTAAACTCCCCGGGGATCGTCGAGAACCCTCAATATAAACGATTTTCCCCTTATTTCAGCAGAAACCGACCAATTTCCCGACGGCCAAAGACGCCTTCGGGCCCCAACTTAACGCCGAGTCCTACTCCACCATCCCGGGCACGCCGCTGCCCTCGCTGGTCCAGGAGCCCGATTTCCCGACCGAGGAAGTGTCCCAGACGCCCGTCAAGACCCTTCCGGAAAAAGAGGAGGTAGGTGGTTAAAGTTTTCACAGTTTTCCGACCGTCCCCATATAGGAAACGGACCGAATCGATAATACGCGTTTGTGTGGACAAGGAAGTTTTCCGGTCAGACGGGAAATGTATGTCATTATCAATTACATCGCCGCGCTTTTTAAGGGTAATTTAGGGAAATGGATAGCGGAAGGGGACGACGCATTAGGGAATTATCTCGCATTAAATCTCCATTACTCGGAATTGACGCCTGAAGGACAAAAAGGTATTTGGCACATCCGGACTCAATCCAAGTGGAAAACCGTGAAAAACTCAATCCACAACTGTAAATTCAGCGGTATCTCTTGTAGGATCTGGACCCGGAGAGTCTGTTCTTCAGGGACGGCAAGAGGAAGATCGACATGATCCTGGTGTACGAAGAAGAGGAACTGGGCGTCATGACCGAGGCGGAAGCCAGACGGAGGGATTACAGGAGGGTTTTCCAGGTATTTCCCATCGCCCTTAAGACCCCCCTTCACGCCTAACTCTCTCGCCTCGTCCCGCAGGAGAACCTCGTCAGGGAAGGTCTGGAACTGGAGCTCGAGCACAAGGACAGCTCCTTCGACGGCAAGACGTGGTTCCTGAAGATCCACCTGCCGTGGAAGACCAAGACGCGCTACGCCGAGGTCATGGGGCTGAAGCTGCCCATCAAGAGGTTCATCACCATATCAGTGAAGGCTTGGGTGAGTCCGCGCTTCGACCTTAACGACCCATAGACTGACCGCCGGTTTTCAGGACGACGAGAAGAAGGAGAAGGAAAAGTCGACCTTTTGGACCAGGCTGCAGAGGTCGTGGGAGGATTTCTTCCGGTACGACACGGATCTGATCGAGGAGGATCCGTCGTTTCACGCTGCAACTCAGGGGGCTGACAGGGAAGAGCAGTAAGTACCCGGGAAATTATCGAGGTTTCACGCTGATCTTTTTTGTTGGGCTTTAGGTTCATCGTTAAGGATAGGGTGACAGAATTCGCCAGTTCCCAGAGGAGCATGATAGTGATGCAGATATTGCTGAGGGTTAGGTACGACGACGCTGCCGATAAGGTGAAGGTTCATCCGATCCACCCACCAGAGTTTCTTTCAATCTTTTCTCTCTTCAGGTAGGAATCAGGAGGCTGCTGAACGACAACACGTACCTGGCCTGTTTCCCCTTGCACGAAGGTAAATTCGACAGGGAAGACAGCAACGGGAGGCTTCTGGATCGAAGGGTAAGTCCGGATCTAGACCCTACTAGCGATACCAACCCCCAGACTTACAGTTGCTGTACCTGGAATGGGCGCGTCCGGCCAAATGGATGAAGAAGCAGCCGTTGGGACTGATCAGGAAGTACTTCGGCGACAAGATCGGGCTGTACTTCTGCTGGCTGGGTTTCTACACCAAGATGCTGTACGCCCCAGCCATCGTGGGCTTCATCTGTTTCATGTACGGCCTGCTGACCATCGACAGCCCGGACAACATACCCACGTGAGTTACCAGATAGTCTCCGACCGACCCCCTAAGACTTTGTGCTTTCAGGAAGGAGATCTGCGACAGGAATGGCCCCGGGAACATCACCCTCTGTCCCTTGTGCGACAGGGCCTGCAAGTACCAGAAGCTGTTGGACAGCTGCAAGTTCGCCAGGTTGACTTATCTGTTCGATAATCCCGCCACAGTGTTCTTCGCAATTTTCATGAGTTTGTGGGGTGGGTATGGAGGTGTTGATAAGGGGGGTTTTATCGTTGTTCTCTTGGTTTCAGCCACGGTTTTCCTGGAGATGTGGAGGAGGAAACAGAAGATGATACAGTGGGAGTGGGACCTGCAGGGCAACGACCTGGACGAGGAGCCGAGGCCGGAGTTCGAGACCAGCGTCAAGACCTTCCGTACCAATCCCGTGACCAGGGAGAAAGAGCCTTACCTATCGGCGAAATCCAAGTCTTTGAGGTACTTCATAACCGGATCCGCCATAGCTTTGATGGTAAGTGAGGGAAACGTGAGGATTTGACGGTAAAGGGGTGTTTTCGACAGTTGATGGTGGTGCTTTGCGCGGTCCTGGGCACCATAATCTACAGGTTATCCATCGTATCCGTGATCTACGGCGGCGGAGGATACTTCTTCAAGAAGCACGCCAAAATAGTGACGTCCGTCTCGGCCGCCATCATCAATCTCATAATCATCATGTGTCTGACCAAGGTAACCCCCAGTCGTTCCTCGATCGAAGCCCCAACTTGACGTATCTGATTCCAGTTCTACCACAGGCTCGCCATCTACCTGACCAACCTGGAGAACCCGAGGACGCACACCGAATACGAGGACTCGTACACCTTCAAGATATTCATGTTCGAGTTCCTCAACTTTTACTCCTCGCTCATCTACATAGCTTTTTTCAAGGTTGATCTAACCCGTCAGTCGGGGGAGATCGACCGGTCTAATCGCTTGGGTTTGCAGGGTAGGTTCTTCGACTACCCGGGCGACATCGTGGTGCGGAAATCCGAGTTCCTGAGGGTCAAGGGGGACGTGTGCGACCCGGCCGGCTGCCTGAGCGAGCTCTGCATCCAGCTGGCGATCATCATGATCGGCAAGCAGATCTTCAACAATTTCGTGGAGCTTTTCAATCCGTGAGCGAGACGCGTCGCGCATCTTTCCCTCCTCGATTAACGGAGCCTTTTTTCTCGCGCAGGTTCATGAACAACTGGTGGAGGGGCAGGAGTCACCGGTCGGCCACCAAGGATCTCACCAGGAAGCACACCAGGTGGGAGGAGGATTACCACCTGCAGGATCCGGGGAGGTTGGCCCTATTCGACGAGTATCTGGAGATGAGTAAGTCGTAGATCTGTCAATGTCAGTTTGACATCTGACAGTTGACATATGTCAACTGTCAATATTGACGTATGTCAACTGTCATTATTGACGTATGTCAACTGTTAATCGTTGATATTTCTCAGTCCTTCAGTACGGATTCGTGACGTTGTTCGTGGCGGCGTTTCCCCTGGCGCCGCTCTGCGCCCTCTTGAACAACATAGCGGAGATACGTCTGGACGCCTACAAGATGGTGACGCAGGCCAGGCGGCCTCTGGCGGAAAGGGCGGAAGACATAGGCGCCTGGGAGGGTATACTCAGGGCCATAACGTACGCCGCCGTCGTCTCCAACGTGAGTTTTACGTAGTTGGGTGGTTCGTAGACGAACGTATCGATTTTTTTTCTCGTCTTTCAGGCGTTCGTGATAGCCTACACGAGCGACTTCATCCCCCGGATGGTGTACAAGTACAAGTATTCCAAATCGTTCGATCTCAACGGGTACATCGACGCCTCCCTTTCAGGTAAGGAGGGTTTTAAGGGAAAATCGCGAGGATTTTAAACGTTTCGTTTCGCAGAATTCAACACGTCCGATTATACCGAGGGTATGGGTGGGGACAACGAGGGTAAACCGCCACCGGAGAAGTGTCAGTATAGGGGTGAGCGTTTGCGCGTCTAGTACGCGTTGTACGTTTGAACTACGCACTCTTTTGACGTTGCAGGATACAGGAACGGACCGGAGGAACCCAACCCTTACGATTTGAGCCCTCAGTATTGGCACGTCTTCGCCGCTAGGTTAGCCTTCGTGGTCATCTTCGAGGTACGAAGGTTTCGGTGTTGACGACTCACATTTACCAATTTTTAAAACCGTTTTCAGCACATCGTCTTCGCGCTGGTGGGCGTCATGCAATACGTCATCCCCGACGTACCGTCGGAGGTGAGAGAGGCTCTATAAGAAACTTGAACGTTGAAACTAATCGGTAATTTTCAGCTGAGGACGCAGATACAGCGCGAGGCCCTCCTGGCCAAAGAGGCCAAATACGAGCACGGTCTAAAGAGGCAGGAGACGGAGTACGACGAGATCCTGCACACCATCAGGGAGAACAACAATTCGTCGAGGAACGGCGCGAAGGAGACCAGGGGTGAGCGAGAACCCGACGTCGTTTTAGGTTAGGTCGATTGACGTTACTCCTTTCAGTGTCGGGCTTGAGGGGCTCCTGGGCCAGGAGGCTTAGCAGGATATCAGACGGCTTGGACGCCCACGTCGAGGTGACCAGCAGGACCAAGAAGAGCTCCGTGTCTTCGACCGTCTGGGAGGTTACCTGAACTACCCGCGTGTTCCCGAATTTTTATATCTTTCTGTACATATCGTCGTGTCGTCTAACCTCTCAAGAACCAAAACATTGAAATGTCGTTTGTATTGATCGTCGTTTAATAAAACTTGGGTTGTCCGTTTTACATGGTTATTTTTTTATTTGGTCGTCCTTCCCGGCCATAAGATCGATGAACCTGATCAGCAGCTTCTTGACGAGGGACCTCTTGGGCGCGAGGGCCCTGTGGATGTCCTCGGGGACGGGGTCGGGGTGCTCGCTGTAGTCCAGGATGCCGCTGTCGGTCAACACCGACATGGCGCAGACTTCCATACCCAGTTTGACGGCGGTCGCGACCTCCGGTACCAGGGAGGTGCCGACGGCGTCGACGCCCAGCGTCTTCCAGTTCATTATTTGAGAGTGATTCATCGGAATCGCCTCTTCTATCATACCGTAGACGCCAGTTTTCACGTACTTGTCCATGCCTTAAAAAAACAGAATAATCGTCAGCAAGTAGCATAGAAGAACCACGTTTTCGGTAGATCCTTAAAAAAATCTGTAATAAAACATAAAATTTCATAAATACCGAGGCCAAAAACACTACATATCCCTATCGATGATTCGAATCGGCACTACCCACCCCTATCTGTGATCGATGCTAACCTAACTATGGTTTCGAGAAACGTCAGACGGGAATTTATTCTGTGATCGTGGATTTGTTTACATTTCCGTTGGTTAAACGTCAGAAATTCCAATTTTCTTTCGTTCTTTCCGTCCATTTACGAACAGAATCAAGTACCGAGAGTGGTACCTAGGCATATTACAACTTATCGCCGATAATATTCAAGCCAAACACAGTAATTAATCGCTTAAAATCCCGAGAATAATCAAGAACCCAACCGACCTTCTTCGACCGCCACTTTCCCGGCCATCTTCGCGAAGTCCCTCTCGTACAGCTTGGCGTTCTCCTCGATCTCCCGCTCGCCGCCGCCCAGGATCCTGCCGGCGTCCGTCCCGAGGGCCGCGAGGTCCACGTGACTGCGCACGAGCATCAGGTCGCCCAGCTCGAACCTGTCGCCGACGGAACCGGCCGCGTTCACCGCCAACATCCGTCTGCAGCCCAGGCAGCGGGCCACCCTGACCGGAAAGCAGATCTCGTCCCTCGTGTAGCCCTCGTGACGGTGGTACCTGCCCTGCAGCACCAGCACGTGCACCCCAGAAGATCTGCCGTACAGGAGGCGGGGCGGGGCCAGTCCCTCCCCCTTCGACGGGAACCTCGGTATCTGATCGCAGGAGAAGCGTACCGGGGATTCCAGCACGACCGGGAAGTCACCTGGAAGAGAGACAGGGTTTAAAAAAATCGAAGACGTGCAGGATTCTCACTCACCCAAGGCGTTGGTGTAGACGATGAACAGGGACGGACGTTCGGGGAGTCTGCGGGCCAGAAAGGACACGGCTTCGTCGAAATCCATGTTCGCGTCACTGGAATTTTGATATCTGTCGTTTAGCCGTCACTCTGACGTCGTCATATGCGGAACAGGGGCTTGGGGTAGGTGAAGCAATAGATCTTGAGGTTGTCGAACTGGATCTCGTGGTAGGATATGTAAGTGTCGGCCTGGCAGTGGTTCCTCCAGAAATCCCGGGTCGCTGTCGACAGTTCGTTGTTCCAGGCCTGAAATATAAGGTCAACCATCGAACCATCGATATCTCTTACTTTCCCAACCTTTTCAGAATGCTCCAACAGGAGGAGAACCATGTTGTTCTCGTGGATCGCGCACAACTTCCTGGATTTCCTCAGGAACTTCTTCGTATCGTCCACGTTCTCCAGGATGTACGAATAGTACGCCTTCAAAAGGTACAACCTGAAAAGCTAAGCCCAATGAAAGGGTCAAAAGCTTAACGATAACTAACTTGGCCTTGATGCAGAGTCGAGATCGCGCCTCCTGACGCAACTTCTTCAGCAACCTCTCCACCTCCCTCCTCTCGTCGGCCATCCCGGTGATGCTCCTCCTGTTGATCCTGTACACCAGGCTCAAGAGGGTCCCCTCCAGCAGGTAGAGGAAGGTGATGGCGTGGTTATTACTGTCGATCTTTCGTCGTCCATACTTCCTCAGTTCCTTCTCCAACATGGACGCGTTCTCCCACTGGTGGTTCCTGAGGTACCACACCCACATGGTGACTATCAGCCTCATCTTGGCCTCCAGGTACTTGTCGCCGACCTTGCAACCTTCGCTGTGGTAAAACAGCTCGACCGTGCTGAACGGACAGAGGATGTAACCGGTCTCCAGGTGGAAGGACACGGCCAGGGCGAGGTACCAAGTCCTACCTGCGCGACCGAGCGAAACGTTATAAATTGAGGTTAAACCCACCCGTCTTACCTGAATTGTTGTCCAGTTCGTCGGCGAAAAACTCCAATTCCCGCAGTATTATGGTGGCGTCGTTCAGGATCATCTTGTCGAAGAGTATGGCGGAGATCATGGTGAACAGCCGGATGGTGATGGACGTCTCGTTGCACTTGGTGGCTATGCTCACGGCTATGTAGCCCACGTGAAGGGCCGCCTCGAACTCCGCCCTCGACATCCTACAAAGAACGTTCCTGAATGGCGGGCCTAAGGCTCTATCACTCGATTACCTCGCCTCGAAAATGGTGGTGTACAGGAGGGATATAGCCCTGAGTTCGGGGGCTTCGACAAAGTTCCTCTTCTTGTGACAGTACCTGAGGGCGTGGACCTCGAGACTCATCCACAACAACCTGTTATTGAAGTGTTGAGCCACCAACATCATGTTGGAGAAAGCCTCGCATATCCTGATAAGGTTCGTCTCGGTCTGAAGGCTGTTCTTCAGGCTCATCACCGCAGCCAGTTCGGCGAACCTCCACTGACCTTTGGCCTTGTAAAATACAAAAAACGTGAACGCTCCAAGAGCAATTCGAAGGTTTAACCCACCATGTATATCCTGCAGAGGTGCGTTAAAGTCTCCGCGATACTGTTGGATATGTACAGCTGGCTGATGTCGTTCTCGTCGTTCAAGAAGGTACCTGGGACGAAATACAGACGTAGTTTCTGCTTCCACTTCTGCTGCAAGAGCTTCAGGTTGAACCTCAGGGTCCCCTCCGTATCCGGAAACGATAGTCCTGGAAGACGCGATCAAAAACGGGAACTTTATATGGAACGGGTTTACCGAAAGATTTCATGGCCTTGATGAAGATCTTCTGCGCCTCGTCGACCTGGTCCAGTTCCAAGAGGACGTCGCCTTTCAGACAGTAAAATTTAGCGATGAGCATCTTGATCTTCCATTGGGGATCTTGAAGGATGTGGCTCTCGTTCTGGAAAGGGACAAGAGGTGTTTGGAACGTCTCGGAGGAATACGCAACTCTTACTTCCAACATATCCAGGGCTTCTTTGATGGTGCCCAAGGCGGATGCGAAGTTCTTGTTGGCCATGGAGATCCTCACGTAATGTATGCACGTCACGATCATTTGGTGCCATTGTTCTGGAAAGAAAACGACTCGGGAGTAGCTGAGGTTCCGATGGTCTAAGCGAAACTCACCAGAACCCCTGTAATGGTGCTTCAATCTCTTATACATGTGGTTCAGGATGAGATGGCAGTCGCAAGAGAGGAAATCAGACTTCGAGAACGTCCGCACCAAGGAGGCCCTCTTCCTCAGCTTCAGCAAGGTCAAGGGGTTCACGTAATTCAACGTCTTACCGTCTAAAATCGATCAACTATGTTCTGGAGATCACGTGTTGTGTGGTAGCTACTCACGTTTATCCTCGTAGGTCAGATCGATGAACCTGTCCTCGCTGTTCGAGCTCATCGTGAAGCTCTTCGTGTTCCTGAAATTGAGGGAGAGGGTGGGTCTGCTCCCCTTCTCCAACGATCTGGAGATGGTCATCCGGCCAGGGGAGTGAGTCGAGTAGTCGTACAGCTCGTTGAAGTCCATGTGCTCGAGCTGGACCGATTTCTTCTTCCTGTCGTCCTCGATCTGCACCCTGCCCAGCGCGCTCTGAAAAGACGACGTCCCAGATCACCGTTGAACACGCATAGAAACAGAAAGTCTCACGCTGTCCATCTTGCATCCGAACTGGACCGGAAAGTAGCCGCATCCGCACGACACGCACCGCCTGGTCTCCTTCTGTATGAACTTGGCCGCCCTGGAATGGAGCTCCTTCCTGTCCTCCTCCGGTATCAGGTCGTAGGTGGTGCTGGCGAAATGGCCAGATTTGAAGCGCATGAAGCCGCACGACGCGTACTTCGGCATGAACAGGCAGCTGTCGTGCATGTCCAGGCCGACGCAGTGACAGTCGACGAACCTCTGCTCGTTCGGATCGGATTTGTCCCTGATCAGGATGTAGTCGCCGCCGGTGCTGAAATCCCCCCTGGCGCAGCAGATGACGCCCTTCTCGAACAGGTTCTGGACGACTGGAAGGGGAAAACGTGACCTAGAGCGAATCCAGCCCATGGCTTACCTTCGGCCGCGTCCCTCTCGTGGTCCGGCATCCAGATGAAGAAGAGCAGCCGTCTGGTGAAGGGATCGCCGAGCACCGAGGCGCACCTCAGCATCAGCTGCTCTTGGTACGTGAGCCGATCGTACAGCTGGAGGAAGTCGAGGTCGTCGGTCACGTTGGGATCGACGTCAGCCTTCGGATCGAAGCCTGCAGCGAGGAGGCACACCGGCACCGTCGTCTCCCTGCAGAAGATCTCCTGCATGCCGCTCCTGACGTCCACGTCCCTGAACACGTCCCGACAGCTGTCTATGTACACCTCCCACGGATCGATCACTTCGGAGGGGTAGGTGGTGCGTTCCTCCAGCAGCGACTTGTAGTAACGGACAGAGTCCGGCGATAACCTGCGAAATTTGCGGGTAAGACAAGGTTCTTCGACTTCAAGACGAGTAAGGAGGTGTTGAGCTTCATTGATTTGGCTCGATGGAGAGGAATTTTTTGGTTTAGGACAGTCGAGAAGTGAGGAAGACAATGAATTAGCTATAAAAGTTACTGTGGCTCTCTTGTAGAAAGGAAAACACTACCTAAGAAAGAGGATAAAAGGGAGGTACACTGGAAGAGACTTCCAAGTTGGGAATACTCCAGAAAAGTCCTTTGGGATGAGAAATTACGAACGTAGATCCTATATGTGAGTGCTTGAGGCCAAGAAATTGAAGAAGATAAGACCAGTCGTCTGCAAAAATCAGGGTGCTATTTCACTCACCTTTTGAGCATGTATAGAGGTGGGGTTACCAAAGACTTTTCCCGTATGGTCTTGAAATCGGCCCTGGAAATTGTAATCTTCCTCGTCTGTTGCAGTATCAATAAGAAATTCTCAATCCATCCTGGATTACCCCTGCTGTTCGACTGAATAACCCTGAAAAATGATCTTACAACTTATAGGCCAAGATTTCATGTTAAATTCATGGCATTTATCGCACAAATTATACTCAAGAAGAAGCCTGAGTTTCTCAGGAAGCTCTTCGTGGGCTTTCCCCCCAACATTCTTTATTTTCATCGACGAATCCCACTTACTTCTCGAGGTCGGCCGGCACGGCGTATACCTTCAGCATCTGACAGATCAAGCCGGCTATGTACACCTGAGGTATCCTCCGCAGGAAGATCTTCTCCACGTGGTGACTCTCCAGGGACTCCAGCACGACCTCCAGATTCCCCAGATCCTTCCTCGTCCTATCCATGGTGGCCACCACGAAGAAACGCTTTGTCTCCAGCATCGGCAGGAGCAGGTTCCAGGACTCCTCGTCCATTAAATCCGCGTTGTCCATCAGGAGGAGGGTGGGCCTTTCGAAGCACTGAAAAAACGGTCGGTGCAGAAAGATCCCCGTGGACCAATCGCGAAGGGACCGACCTTGTTACATAGTATCTTTATGCTCTCCTCCCTCAGCTGGCTCATCTGCTTCTTGAAGGGCTTCTTCTTCGTGGGCGCCTCGAAATTGACGTCGAACACGTCGTTGAGGACGTAGAGCGTGTTCTCCGTCGCGTCAGCGTCCATCTTCTCCCTGATCTTCCTCCTGCGGAAATACTCCGCGGTGTAATTCCCGAAACCCAGGGTCATCCTCAACATCTGCCTGACGCCGTGGTAGCCGCTCTGAAACAGTCATAAAATACCCAAATCTCGCGAAAAACGACGAGTTATCACCATGGTATCGTTCTCGTAGAATTTAATCATCTGCACGTCTCCCTCCGGCACCCTACTGGGCAGTTCCTGCAGCAGCCTGCTCTTGCCCTGTCTGTACACGCCGTCGAAGATCAGGCAGTTCTTGAAGGAGCATCTGGCCAAGTTGCAACAAGGTTTGATCCCGAAATTCCTGAGGTACACCTCGAAGAACTTCAGGAAGGTCTGGATCTCGTCGTCCCTACCCAACAAGGGAAGCACGTGGAGGTCTATGTTGGAAATCCTGGAAAGAATCTAACAGTCTCCTTTCTAAGGTTCAAGACACCAACTTACGACACTTCCTTATCTTCTTTATACTCGTAGATGGGACCTATGTCCGTCTTTCTCTTGCCTCGAGGCAACAACGTGAAGTTTTCGGACTGCAGATTGCTGTAGATGAAGGTCGATCTGTCGCAGGTCACCCGGCCGGGGTAGGCAGACGCCATCTGTCGCGACTTGTACAAGCACCTGCCGTACACCACGTAATCCTTGCGAAGGACGTGGCCCAACACTGCGCAGTAACATTTACCTGGAAGGAGATCGTAGAGACTGTCCCTTCACTACAAAGGCCAGCTCACCGGTGGAGCAACCTATGGACACCGCCTGAGCCTCGTCGAAGAGGTCCAGATCGTGGTGACACCTCACGGCGCACAGTAAAGCGTCCTGGGATTCATCAACAGTCGTGAATCCCCTCATGCCGAACATCACGACGAAAGACACGGTCCCCCGACACGCCGAGCATTTCTCCACCAATCCCTTGAACTCCTTGGCCTTGCTGCAAACAGAATCACCAATTTCGCACCAAGGGGAAAAGAAAAAACCCCTAACGCTCACTTGCACACGATCTTGTAGTACTGGTTGACGACCTCCAACCGGATCTTATCCATCTTGACGTTGAGATGCATCACGACCACCTGCCTCATCTCCTCGAGGCTGGCGAGTGGTTCGTCGTTGTTCAGGACGCCCAGCACCGGTTGGATCAGGAACTTGGCGAGGTCGTCGCGACGGTTCACCAGGTTGGTTACGATCGGCCTTACTGCGATGAAAAAAAAAAGCGTCGGGGGTAGGTATACGCGTCGTATCGACCTTTACTCACGGGAAAAGTCCTCGGTACGCAGGAGGAGGGTGAATTCGGAGTCCTGGACCAGACTCTCTTCGGACAGGTTCGGTTTGTCGGCGTTTTCGTAGATGCTGTCCCCTGAAAACAGCATCCACCTCATTTAAAGGAAGGAATGAACTGAGATAGGTCGCAGTCAGTAGTATAGCAACGAGAGTTCTGTCGCAATGAATCCCAAAGGATTTACAAACCCCAGACTTCATTAAAACAGAAAAACAACAGGATAGAATACGAAAAAAGGACTAACTGTTCATCAGGACTTCTTTCCCAGCGTAAGTCCACTGCAATCCCACTCCCAATATCTGAAAATCGAAGATCGATCAAATTATTCGGGAAACACAGGTTTAAATTCCTCCAACCTTGTGATAATCCGAACCTGGCAGTTGCACCGAGGAAAACTCAGAGGCGTTGACCTGTTTCCAAGCAGAAAGAGCTACAATTATATCCCCGGAAGAGGTTTTCTGTTCGGCAACCTCCAGTTCGTCCAACGGTTGACCGAAGTAAACATAAGAAAAATTCTCAACAGGGTTACTCAACACCGAAAACGTAAGAGACCCTGCGGTTAAGGTCAGTTTCACTGCAAAATCAAGAGGATAAATATCATTCAACTATCATCTTCTTGTGTTACCTTCCAAAACCATCGTTTCCTCCACCGTAAATTTGCTGAATTTTTTTTGTAAGACGAGAGCACAGTTGATGGCCGAATGGACCTGATACTTCAACGACGCGATACTGCTGGATTTCCAAAGGGCCAGGAACGAATCTGGAGTCACTGCCAAGATGTCCCCCTCAAACGCCATGATCTCTTGCAGGATGGATCCGACGAATCGGTCTAAAGTTTTGGTCATCTGATGGGCGCAACTCTTTCCTTTCTTCTCGTAAAAATCCAAGAGTTCCATCGAGCCTACCAAGGTAAAGGAAAGATTGGTGGTACATACATCGAATTTTAGTTGGCGAGTACCTGATATCTTTCCCGAGAGTAGACAACCGTGGAGTTGTTGAGGGGTGTAGTTTTGGAGGTTTAGTATGACCTGGTTGGAGAGCATGGACGCCATCGTTTGGGTGATCGACTCCTTTTGATACTTAACCAGACTTGCATGGCTGGGAGGTTTTATACTTGGTAGAACTATGTCCGAGTTGATCCTTCTCATGCACTCGTGTCTCTGTTTCATCGCCCATATTATGTCCTCCTCAAGGCTAATGACTAAATGGGAGAGTATTAATTCATCTAGATATTGATCGTTATTTTGTGCTTACCTCTACAACTTGCTTGACTATCCATAGTAAACATTTTCGAAGATATAAAAAAATTCAAAATTCTCCTTACAAAAATTTCGAAATAACAAATTGAAATTGTCAAAATTGACAATAGTATCTTGGCAAAATGGGTATAATTGGAAAATTAAAATTATCATTATCAAAACAGTTATATTTTATCTCTTGTATAAATTAAATATAAAATTTTACATCAACAATTAATCACGTTATTATGACCCTATGATTGTCTCTTATATATTTCCTCAATTTTTTGTGCTCTAGCCTGCAAACAAGCTGACTAAAATACAGTTTTATCAATAGTGTAGTATCACATTACCTTCAGTTTCAAACTCCATTCATGTAATTGTTTCATATCCTTTTTTAATACCGATAACTTTCTGTCATAAATTTTTATTTTATCAAACATTTGCATCTTGAGTTCCAGATCGTGAATTTTTGCTATTTTCATGTTTTGGTCATGCATGTGATCAGTCAACACCTTTTGCTTATCCCTTAAAACGACCTCGTCAATTGATAATAACACTCAACATATCGGATACCCACTGTAACTCTTGCATTTGGTCTTTGGCTTTGATTAAACTAGGGAGATACAAATCCAAGACTCCCTTCGCCAAAACTCCCGCCTCTTTGTAAGTTTTTTGATTGTCTGCATTCTCTGGAAAACTAATATTGTTTGCTTGTGAATTCTACGTTAGTTTCAATTTGTATTATATTTACATACCTAGCACTGCTATTTATTTGAATTTCTGACATGGTCTGAGTGGAAATATATGCTGTTTTGCTTGTTTCGAGGAATTTTGTAGAAAATTAGAAACTTTTTTATTAAAATCCAAAAGTTTTGACGTGAATCCGTGTTTGTTTACTACTTTTGAACTATTTCATCGAATATATAATAACTACTAGCCATAGATCGCAGGAAAGTGATCACAAACGCCAATCGAAAAGTTAAGATTTCTGTGGCTTAAGTTAATCATTAAGAGTTCTATGAAAAGCCTATGCGCCTGCGCATTCACTTCATTTCCATACGAGATTCGAATGACGCGTTTGACGGAGTTTCGAATGATGAGCATCAATTTTTCTCAAATTAGTATAAAGTTAGAACTGTCTTCGCAAATCAACACAATTAAATTGAAAATAAAGGCTTCAAATAAGGATTATTTCGAGGAAATCCATATTCAGAACGAAAATGGTCGAACTGATTACTGGTACTGAAAGTGGGTTCGGAAGTTCTTCCAGAAACTTGAACAAAATTGAGGGGAACGAGGAGGATGACTTGAGCAAAGTTAACAGTTGGAGATGAAAAGAATGCTGAACGTTTCCAGAGGTGAGCTTCATCTTGAATCCCTAATGTTCTTCCCTAAATTTCGTTATAAATTTTTTCGATATCTATGACAATGCGGAAATCATATTTTCCAGAAGAGATATCGTGAATCTTTTGAAAATTATTCATTTATTTCCCAATAGAACAAATACCTATATTTTTTTTCTTGGTAAAATAGATGTTTTGAATATTTCAGATATATAAAGATGCCTTTGACGAAGAACGCTAACGCGCCTGCGCATCCGGCTTATTTCGATACGAGGTTCGAAAACAGTTGCTATAAAATATTTGGCGTTGGTCAGACATTTGTAATTTGTGAAATTGAGCAGTGATATCCAACAATTAAGATGAATATTCAACTGAAGGTGAGTTGAAAATAGTATATTTTCGTCTTAAACATAATTATTTTTCCAAAATTACATATTGGTTATTCAAGTCTTTTGATCTATCATCATATCAGTTCATTTCATCCAGATAGAACCTACGTCTTTGAATTCAATCCACATTTTATATGGGGTTTCGCAGACTATTACATTATATCAATAAGAGGAATCTTTACTAATACCATTTGATTTTTCAGTAAATTCGGTTGCAGTGAAGTGAGTGAAAGAAATTGTGTGTACTACCGGGATGAAGAGATAGAAGAAAAGGAATGATCTAAGGGTCTTAGGGCAACAGTCTTCTTCCCTTTCATAGGGGTGGGCTGCTAAGGGATCTCCCTGAGATCATTCCCAACTTTAGCCAACGATGGACCAAAAAGAACGAATCGGCGCTTATGTAAGTCTTATACATATTATCTTTCGCATGAAATCATTTGCAATGAAGATATGTATTTCCGCATTGAAATGAAATTTCAGTAATCTACGTTAAAAGAAATTCATTTATTTTGTCAGTAATTAATAAGTTCCTACGTTGTTCAATATTTTCGATATAATTTCATCAATATTATTTTTTATCATTAGTTCTGTGGTGGTGATCATTTTTTTACCCACCACAGAAAACTAATATTAATTACTCGATTTACCATCATTCTATGGTGCTCATAGATTAGTTCAAGATCGCGTTCCCGGTTTCAACCATACTTAATCTGTGATAGCACCATAGACAAAGAGTAAAGAGAGCATAGAGTGAGGGGTAAATCTCTGATAGAACCATAGACAGAGAGTAATGACTCGATCTGTAGTTCCGAACGCAACTCTTTGTTGGAATCACAGATTGTCATAACTTTTTGTCTATGGTGGAATCACAGATTAAGTCATGACTTTTTGTCTATGGTGGAATCACAGATCAACTCCTTACTCTTTGTCTATGGTGCTGTCACAGATCAACTCCTTACTCTTTGTCTATGGTGCTGTCACAGATCAACTCCTTACTCTTTGTCTATGGTGCTGTCACAGATCAACTCCTTACTCTTTATCTATGGTGCTATCACAGATCAACTCCTTACTCTTTGTCTATGGTGAGATCGAAGATTGACTCTCTCTATTCTATGTTATCTGTGTAAAAATAATATTCTGTGAGTGAGCAAGATTACAGATTACTGTAATCTGTGGATACGATTCTGATTTAAAAAAAATATGAATTCCCTAAAAACATTTTTGGAAGATGCTTTCAACTCACTCGTGAGTATAACTAGAAAATACTTTCGAATAATTACTATTTCGACTTTCAATAGAAACGATGGAGAGATTTCCAGAAAATACACATTGTATTGGGAAACGAATCTTGCGATCTGGATTCAACAATATGTTCACTGGCTTACGGATTTTACCTATCGAAGAAATATAATGTGAGCAGTAGTTCAGAAAATGTAGTTTTCCCAGTTGTGAATGTCCCATCTGAAGAATTTCCCATCAGAACCGAACATTGTTCATTACTGAAGGAAATCGGTATCGACCTCGACAAACTAATATATAGGTTACTATGAATCAACTCAGCTATGTGCTCCATATAATCTAGAGTGTTATAGATCTGATATTAAAATAAATGAAATCCTTGCGGAAAAGAAAGGATGCGTTAAGACATACTTGGTCGATCATCATGTTTTAAATGAGAATGACTCTTTGCTCAAAGATACCGTATGTAGAGTTTATGACCATCGTCCCATAGATGAAAGTTGGAAGTGGTCCTCAAACACTGAATTGAGGATAGAACTTGTTGGTTCTTGTGCTACCCTCATCGTGAATGAAATGTTGAAAGAGGAAGGTATTTTGTTCAAAGAATTGGCATATTTGCTATATTGTAAGTACCATCTGAAGAATTGAGGAAAATGGGAGAAATCTACTTAACTCTGTTGTCTCAGGTACAATTGTCTTCGATACCTTGGCTGTTCTTCCGGAAAACAAGAAGGCTACTCCTTTAGATATCGAAATGGCGAAAAAACTCGAGGATACCTTTGGTTTCACCGAACCCAGACTTACCTTATTTAAAAAAATTGTTGATCTTCACAGTGACGTTTCCAAACTTACACCAGATCAACTTCTCATAAGAGACCTGAAATTCGTGGGCAATATCCCCATACCGGGGCTACCGATGTTGGTAGAAACTTTCTCAAAGTTGCCAGATGTTGATAGAAGTTTGACAAAACTGGGCAACAATAAAGCAGCCGATTTCATTATTTTAATTGGAATCGAGGCAAAACCCGATGTCAAGAGAGATGTCGGAATATTCTTCATCAAAGATGATGCGAAAATAAAGGATCTTCTCTTAAACGAATTCAAACGGCACGAGGATTTCAAATTCGTAGAATCCTCTAGTAAAGTGCCAAATTTGATAATATTGAGGCAAAATAATATCGAGAAATCGAGGAAACAGATCATGCCCATTGTAAGATCAATCGTGGAGAACAAATTGGAGGAATGATCGTTCTGATCAAAAATAAAAAAACTCGGTTTTTTTCTTACTGATATTTTTATTTTTTCACAATTCCTGAGAATTTTAAAATATTTCAATGGAAACCAACAATTACATAATCCATTTTTTTTTAATACACCATGAAATGAGTATTTTTCTAATACCAAGTACTTGTTGGAACATGTTCAAATCATGAGTAACATGTAATTAATTGTGAACGTGAGATTCTTGATAATGGAGATTGAGTACTTGCTGGATAATTAATTAGGCTGTTTCCGTAATCTCAAATAATTAATTTTTTTTATTGCAACATTCCCCTGGATGTATGGAATTAAAATGTTTCTTAAACATCAAAATATAAATAAATAGAATAAATAAGTATACCTAAAACTACTGTATAAATCAGATCCAAAAATCAGACCTAAAAATTATTGAAAAATGTGAGTCTGTATCTTCACTTATATACATATTTGGAATGCTCAGATGAAAAATAGTGCCAAGATTAGAGCCCATCAATCAGTAAGAATTTAATTCCGAGCTGAAAATTGCAACTGGAGTAATAATAATAATCATTTTAAGACTTAAAAAGTTGTGCTTTAAAAATTAGTCAAAATCCCCGATATGGTTCAAAGTCTCATCTTTTATCCAGCGAGATCATCTTATCACCATGAATAACGTATTTCTCGGAAATTTCATACAAATCTAACCCAAAAAATTCCACCAACTTAGCAACAAACATCTGAGCCTTATGAAAATCACTGAAAATTCCAAAATCAAACAGATCTACAAGATCTACATAGTAAGCCATAATTTTCGGCAAAACCTCGATGACGACATGCGGAAAAAAACCCTTAATCTTAGTCAAGCCCAGATTGGTACCCCCGATCAATCTCTGCATATCAGAGCTGAGACTGCTCGGGATGAGTAGGTACGTTTTGAATCTACCCCTCGACATTCTTCGAGTATTATAAACAACCTGGATCTTTTTGGTGAGGAATTCCAGCTCTCTAGATCCCTCGTCGTAAACGTGCACCCTTTGCTTATAAGCCTCCATGTCGCTGACGAAATCCTCGATTTTCAACGTGGTCTTCCGTTGAAGCAGGAGAAATTGGGGCAACATGTAATTGTGGCTAGAAAACAAGTGTATTTCAACCGATCTGTCGTACCTCCCCGCGATGCTCGAGAGGTGGGACATCGCGGAGACCACGCCCCCTTGGTGCAAGTAACCATAGAATATCATGAGGGTGAAGTTGATCATCAGCCAGGTGCCATAGAAAATGTTTGACATTTTATTCACCCTTGCGGCCTTGAACGAAGTCGGGTCTGCCTTTATTATGTCGCTTTCTTTCTCTGGGAGAATTTTGGTACCGTAAAGGTAAACTAGTGGAAGGAGGAGAGGGATCAAGAACCTGGGTTCTTGGTGAGGGAATAAAGATAGCAGGGATAATGGTAAAAGCGTGGAAACTGTCATTAGACCCTTAATGCTTCGAATCGAAGGCAGGTAGCTGTATTTGCTTTGAGTGAGCCTGGAAATAAAACACATGTAAAACATTTCAGTTTTTCGTGCTGGTAAAATAACTATTTCGGCATTTTCTCACCTGTGGAAGTAAAATCCGAGGTTGTATAGATGAGCCACAGCGAGTATGCTGAATAATAAAGGCATATTAACTAAAAAGTGTAAATATCTAGGGTGTATGCCATGTTGCTTCAAATTCTGCACATTAGTATTGTATTTAAAAAAATTCCAGGGGGTGAAAACGAAACTGTTGATGGAGACATCCAACATTCCTATTTCACCCCAAGAAATATACCCGTAATAAAATGAATCCACGAGTACAACAAACAATAATACAGGAAGGGCACAAACAACCAGCGCCAAAATCCTCAAGTGGAAATGGATGTTACTTATAACCCTACTACCTATACCACGATACAGCCAGAAAAAAATTGGCATCGTGGAGTAAACTAAAAAAGTAGGGCGGTTAAAAACACCAATAACAACAATCGAGCTTATCTGGAAACAGTTCCTCAAAGAATCAGTCTTCAAATAGAGATTCAACTTGTGAAATTTCGCCCTTTCTGGAATGCTTTTCGACTTGGAATATCTATATTGCACATATTCTTTCTTCCTCAAGATTTGATTAGAGAAAGTGAGACTTTCGGAGACATAATATAGGAGCATTGCAAACAAACACATTTCGAACGAGTTGGAAAAAGTCCGAGTGCCGTAAGTGAAGAGAACGTAAGAAGTGGATAAAACAACCAGTCTAGATTTACACTTTTCATTGTTGTTGCTGCAAATTTTGTACAGGGAAAAGTCGACGACGAACGTGGTTAAACACATGAACAATCGGGGGATTAAGATGGCAAAATATGAAGTTAACATAGGGACCCCTAAAAGTACTTTGGTAAGGTAGTCCAGTCCCAGCAGCATCTTGTAGCACATACCCAGAGTGAAGTATGGCAAGGCCATGCTTCGAATGGGGGCGGTGGTATTGAATTCCCATGTCAGTTTGTGTTCAACGTTCAAGAATTTACCTATAAACAAAGAGGTTTATTCCGGAGCCAAGAAATTCTGCAGGCTTACCGGCTACGACTTCCACACTTTGAAAAAATTCGTCTGGGTGTATATAGCCCATAAACGGAATGAATACCAGTAGAATTCTAGCGGCAGCATAGTAACGATACATGTTTTGAACGCTCTCTACATTGAACTTTCACACGGTTATCTGAAATGTGGTTGATATCAGGTTAACGGGCCCCTTTGTAGAGGAAAGTTTCCCTCGAAAAATTGTACCTGTTCTTTACAATTCAAAAATTTGCAAAGAGTAACAACTGTTGTTACCCTTTGCTTTTTTTGAATGAATTGTTTATTTGTTTTGTTTGACAGGTGGGTAATGTTTGGTTAAGTCATAGAATTTTGTTATAGTAGTTTTAACGCTACGGTTCGTTGGAACTATTTTCTTTTTCATCTATTTGCTGTTTCAAGCTAATTCATTTTAAGAAATTTCGATAAAATGCTAGCATTTGATTTTGATTTTCCAACGACATTCCAATTTTTGAAGTTCTAGGAAAGACTTCGTGAAAAACTCATAAAGAAGCACCTGGCTTTCGGAATGGAAAGTTAGAAATTAAATGAAAAATTATTGAAGCGCTTAAAAATGATATAGATTGTATACAAAATCCAGTTTTTTCAACTCTGGTCGGTGTATTTTCATTTCGTCGTGTTACATCTCCACAATCAACGTTCTCATTTGAATAATAACTTAATAATTCACTCGCTGCGGTTGATGATTACTTTTCCAGACAAACGGCGGCTTTTATTGGGTGAAAATATGTTGTCGCAACGACTTAGACCTGGTTACACTATAAATCTTCACGTTTTTTAATGTAACGAGGACATTTTCTCACGAACCAGAAAACACATCCATCGAAGGACCAATTTTTTAGTGAAAAGATGAAATCTCTTTATGACCTTTTAATTATTTGTATCCCTCGCTTATTCGAAAAACAATCTCAATAATATTTTTATCGGTTTAAATTTCATTGACCTATAAATCTATCTGAAAATTTCTACAGTTTTTAATAGTCATAATGTCATGCAAGATTAGTAAAATCAATTAAATTAAGCTGAAGCTAACTTACAAATACAACCCTTAAAAATTCGTTGTAGGTATATCCAGCTCCCTTTTTTTCTGAAACAACAAAAAAGTATTTCTACAAATCTTTTCCATTTTGTTGTAGTTGGAGAGGCAAAAGGTGCCGTTTCTGTCGCACATTAGCGTATTTACAAACAAGTATAATTAATAGATATTGGATGCAACCCTTCAGAATTCCCATATGGTTTTTAGGCGCCACCCATGTCATCGGCATAACTACAAAGTAGGGCTTGGGGCAGAAGAACCTGTTGCAATTAATCTCGAAAGAGAATATTCCTTGAGTAATTACAATGAGAAAAAAACTCGAAAAAAATTCAAACTTTAACACTCTGTATCTCGAAACGTTTATGGGACTTTTTTTCTTGAAATTACTCAAGCAATACTCCCTCTTCGTTTGTACCTCCAATTTAAGAACACTCTGTATAAAGTATCATCGTGACAATACATATTTCGCCAGTCCTGATTAAACCCTTCAGGAAATATAATTTTTAAGTAGTATTCCTCAGATTTCTACCTTCAAAATGAGTTTTTGTCGTGAGGTACTCGATTTTTTTACCAAATTCCATCGAGTTACTAGATTTTACATTAATTTCTTAAAATTTTTTTTACGTATTCGATTCCTAAGGATCATTATCGGGAATAACGTCTCGTCAGGCGAAGAACAAGACCTGTCGCGTTTAGCTGGACGTACAGTCGAAGAACGTGGCCGCTAATTAGAGGCGTAAAACGGTCATTAATTGGCAGATTCCAAGAGAACGTCAATCTGCCGTCTAAATCCCGGAGATCGACCATCTGGACGACGGAAGTACCCCGGGTCCAATTAGTCATTCACGACAAGTCAAGTTTCTTTAGTTTCGTAAAATATCGCATTTCTCCTAAACAAACAAGACGTTGGCGACAAACAGTCTAGATGTTGCGAAACCTGTCTAGGGTGAAATGGTCGACGAAATTTCACACATAAACTCAGAGGAGACTCGGGCCTTCCTGTCGTAACGATTTGAATATCGTAAAGATCGACTAAATCCCCAAGCAAGCTATGCAGACTTGATTCACTGATGAATTTTCACCTGAAGATGACATAGTAATCGCGAAACACTTGTAGTGACAACCCTTCTATGTGAAATAGTTCAAATATCTTCTTTTGCCACCATCTCAGGCCTACGATTGTCTAATGAATCAATATCATGACAATGAATAATTTTTTAAAATTTATTCCCCAATTCGTAACTCTCCAAAAGAGTGGGTCTGTTAAGGTTTTTCTACAGATTTTAATCGAGATATTTCCTGTGGTTTCCAAGAAAAGTCCAGATTTTGCTATTCGTTTTATGAAATCTACGATTCTCAAAATGTAAACTATGAAAATTTCGGTGGAAGGGTATTGTAATCTTTGTTTCTAGACCTTTGAAATGTTCATCCTAGGAAATAATGACCCAAAATATTGCAATAAAAATGAAACTAATCTCTAGTTTTGGCTGGTATATGTTTAAGTCATTTTCAGAATTGAAAACTTTCCGATCTTTACTCGTCTAATTTTTTTCGTGAACACCCAATTCAAAAAAAAAACCTCCCCGTGGTGAAAAACTGGGGCGGCGATAGTTCTTTCGTCGCAGGGGTGATCATGAGGGCGATAAATATGCACTTGAGTAGACAATTAGGCATTTTCCACACTTCATATTTCTTTCGGTCGAAAGTCGTTGTCAAAACATGGATCCCGTCGAACGGTGTGGATTTTGAAGTTCCCAATATAGGGAGAGACGACGGGATCTGATTGGTCCAAGGACTGTACGGGATACCAACAGGGACGTACTTGTGTAAACTGGAGAGCTGAGTCTTGAAAACAACGAATTTTCCCCAAGCGTTCATCTAGTCATCTTGTTGCAAACACTCTGACCGGAAACGGACATTTTTTGTAATTCTGTTTGAGTCTTTCCGTTGTCTTGATCATTTGAATATCAGTTCAGACACTATTTAGGAATTTCGTCGTGTTTTCAGCATTACTTTTGATGATTTTGTCACAGAACACCTCAAAAACTCGAGTGTTCTGTAATTTTGTGAGAGTGTGAAAGATCATAGAGTATTATAACCACTTTAGTTCCAATTTCATTACGCATTTTTTGAACTACTGTGCATAGAATTGTTGAAAAACTATCACAAAGTCACAGAACACCTCAGTGGTTGTGGTATTCTGTGACGCAATCATAAATGTAATGTCAGAATTTATCTTAAAACACTTAATATAAATTTATATGATATGATTTAACAACGAGTATATCCCAAACACTGTTAAATGCTTAGGGCAACGAAAAAGCAGAGACATAATTGAAAAAAGCGTTTAAATTGATAGTTTCCCGATAATTTTTACCATAGACCAATAATTATCTTATTATCAGTCTATGATTTCTTAACCCGTCCATCGAATTTAAAATCTATGGTCATCTGTCCATAGATTTTAAATCAAAAAACTATAATTGCAAATTCCCAGCCACGAAAATTTCCCGATACGTCCCTGTCGGAACGTCCTCGACGTCTTCCCATTGGTTCCAGAAAAACTCGGAACCCACCCACTCAACGCCCGGACCCTGATTATTTTAACATGAACCGATCCCGAAACGCACCATTTTCCGTATAATCACAATCGACAAACGAACCATGTACGTGCCGCTCGAGAACGGAGACATGACGGACCGCCACAACCACCAGACGAGCTACGAGGTTTTTCCGAGCCCTCATCTTTTCCACGACGGTTATCGCGCGCCCTGTATATACGACGCGCAATGCGCCGAGACGGACGCGGAATGCGCGTCCAACATCCAGGAGTTCTACTACAGTTTCTACAGGAATTTCCACGAGGCGCAGACCAAGATCGGCGATGGTTACGGGGATTTCCCGGCCAGGGGAAAATCGACGGAAGTTTGGAGCGATGACTGCGATAGGGGAGAAAGTTGTTATTTCGAAGGAGTTGGGGGGAACAACGGCTTCCTGGAAAAGTGCATAGGTAAGTAGATTTCAATCGTTTTCTTTCCCGTAGTTCATTTTCCATCTGTCGTCTTCATTTTCTGTGGTTTATAACAGTAGTTGAAAAATCTGTGGATGAGAAAGTTGATTTTCTGTGCGTTAACGTGGTGCTTAGTTTAGTCATCTTGTCAGATGCTAGCAGGCTTTTCGGATTATGCAACAATTTCTTCCGAAAACATTTATTTATATCGGAAAACACGACACAGATTAATTTCATCGATATGTTCACCTATTTTCAATCTGAGAAGCATTCTGTGATTCAAGCAAAGCGCTATGTTCCAACACAGAATGTTCAAAATTCTCTTCTTCGTTATGATTTGATCTTTAGCTCCTCAATTCATTTTAAATCTACATTTCCATACTATTGATTATTACAGACGAAGGTATAAATCTAGAAATAAATAAGAGTGAGAAAAAATTCTAGGGCAGTATGACAGTTCAACCATTGCATAATTTCACATAAATCCTTGTGAATCAAGATTCAACTGAATTGAAATACGAATCTACCTCTAAATTGGAGCGCGAGATCAAATCTGACCTGATGAATGCTCAAATTTGTTAAGCATCTTCACGGTGAATTAAAGAAATAAATTAGGCCCATGTTCCAGATGTTTGTCGGCACACGTTCTCAAAGACGTCCTTTAAAGAGGACACGATTAATGAGTCAACCCGTCAATTTCTAAGATTTCATCTACGAGTTTCCGATTACCGAACAAAGTTGATTACCCTTTCAAGATGTATTCAATTTTTTCTTCGATATTTTCCTCATTTTAGATATAAAAAACGAAGATTCCAATAAGCCGAGGAAAGAACGGACGGCCTTCACGAAAAACCAAATAAAAGAGCTGGAGAAAGAATTTTCCCATTCGAACTATCTGACAAGATTGAGGAGGTACGAGATCGCAGTCGCTTTGGATCTCACGGAAAGACAAGTGAGTGGATTCTTAACCTTTTCATCTCGTGACCATAATTTTTCTCCATTTAAAACATGTGATTTTTTTCAGGTGAAAGTATGGTTTCAAAACAGACGAATGAAATGGAAGAGGACGAAAGTTTCGGATAATGGTTCCAGCGGGAGGGTGTACAGGAAGAAGGTCGATATTAAATCTGAACAATGAGGAAAAAATAAGCGAATCATTTAGTCAGAGATATTATGGATATAAATTTGTACATATTAGTGGTTTTTACTTTAATAAAACATATATTATTCATACATTTCTTTTTCTGCCTCATTTGCCCCGTATATACATATATTTATACAGAAAGAATGAGTTAACATAACTAATGCACCATTTATATCATCGGTATTTTGTAGAAAAATAGTCATACTTACAAAGAGTCATTATGACTCTCTTAAGGTAGCCAAACGCCCATGACTACCTTAACTACCTTAAGAGAGTCATTTAATTCTTCTAACTATAACATTCTGACGTAGATATACGCCCAGAAAGTAAATTTGGCGGATGTGTTTCGACACACACTCTTTCAACATAAACAGCGCATCCACCAAAACAGTATGTAGAACAAAATAATCATTCTCCTTCATTCTTTACATTTTTTCGAGAATCCTAAAGGTTTATCCCAATGTGCAATGGAGACAGCAATATTTCTGGAATTATTTCTGGATAAATATCGACAAAATATTAAAATTTTGAAGGGTTACTTTGACAAAATCATATAAGGGTACTCGATTCAAATTTCTGAAAAAAGACGAATATCATTTTCCGAAATTTAGTTTCCACAACTAAAAATAAATCCAATGAAAGACTAATTCGAACCAATAACCGATGACCTTAAGCATCTTGCACATACATTCATGTATTCATTGAAGAGTACATTACAATACCCTCATCTCGTCTATTATTTCCATCAAAAAGTCGTAAAACGACATCCAATACCTAAGCCTACTTATCAGTTATGTCATCCTCGTTTTAAGCCTGTGTTGACTCACTCACAATGAGTCTATATTTAATATTGCAAATATGCTTTTCTTATTCAGGTAACGACTATGTGTAAATTTATTTTGAATATAGATTAGGACCATTAATAAACGGTACCCGAGGAAGTGAAAATCTTCATAAGTGAAGGACGTGTGTCTATCACAGTCACCTTGGAAATATCGCGGAATGAGATATGAAATTTTGAGAGCACCCGGAAAAAAATACGAAGAAGTTAAGTCATGTATTCAAGAGGGTTGACCTAGCTACCTACATACCTTTTAAGTCCACTCAAAAACAAACGGAGTTATGCTTTGACGTCCCTTCATAACCTTTTTATGAATGCATCCCAATTAGCCATAACATTCTGGTGTACATTTCTGCAGATTCATGAAATATCATGACCTGATTCTCGAACCGAAGAGGTTAAAAATAAATGCGATTTTCTCACTTGGGCGCTCCCCGTCAAAGGGTTCTTCCTGCTCGACCTAGTGTGGTTAGGAAGGGAAATTACCACCCTCAATATGATTTATGGAAAGTGTAATTTAACTTCAGCTATCAGCAATCCCTTCATTGGGCGTGTCTTATGGGAAAATATCAAAGTTTGGTATGAGAACATGCCATCAGTATTTCATAAAATCGGAATAATTATGATGAAAAATCTAAATCTCCAAATTTAACACCATCAGATTCATTTGAAAACTTCTTTCATGAATGAGAACCTTAAGTAGCCGTAGCAGAAGCTCCTTCCTTGCCTAAAATCTGATCCATATCTTAGTGAACCAATCGAATAAGTCATCAAACAAATTGCAGCGTTTGTTCGAAATTTAGTCACGCTTCAGAGCAGCTTGTAGTAGTCGCCTCTACTTAACATAATCTTGATCTTATCTCAGCCATCCACCGTATACGAATGTTAATAACCATGGGCGGATCAAACTTACACAATTCTAGTAGCGGAGTTTAGTCAACCCATTCATTATACAACGCTTCAACTATATATCAATGGAAATTCGAAACCGAAACCAATATCTCATATCCCCAAGGTTTCAATTTCAAACTACTCAGTTTGGGGGACGTCTTGTCTTAATTCTCTTAAACTTTACAGCCCACATGAACAAGATTTTACGGAAAAACTACCGGCCAACACGTTCTCCAATACGTTCGCTCAAATTTAGATCAAATTTTCTGTGCCGATCCCACCTTGCAAGCCAGACTTACACCCCCTCGAATAAATTTCGTCTCTGCACCGTTCCAGTTACGTACAGGTTGTCCGACCCTAGACACCAGATGACATCATCTCTGTCTATTGATTTGTCATGCAGTCTCTTGACAACTCGACCGATGACATGTTTGAGAAAATACACGGTCTTAAAATTTTCATTGCGATCACGTACCAATCCTTTTTTTCATGGCGTGATCGTGAATTCTATGGGGACACGTACGCCATCCTATATACAGTACGATCGTTTATAAGCAAGCTTTTTGCGTGGTCTTAGGTTACTCGTCGATCTGCTTCGTCCTTTGACATAAATTCGGCAACTATTCATTGAAATTTTCACCATTTTATGGACTATCTCTACGTCTAATTCATTCGTCTTTGCTCTGCGAAAGGTTCGTCTTAGTGGACAATAATGGACAGTCAGATAATACGAAACATCTGATTCTCGACATGCTTTCTATAATCTCATTTTTTCAAGTAGTTCTTCTGTTTCCTGACCAGCTGTATATACGCCGGGCATAATTTCGAGTAATTCGATATATGGATTAGCGTCCGTTTAGTATAAACATCGAAATGATAGATCATCTAGAACTGTCCCAGTTCTTAGCCGAGACTTATTGTCGCATATAGGTGGGTGGGCTAGCTGAAGAGACCTCGAAATAGGTGTGTGTGTGTGCGAGCTTCGAGAAGCGTCAGAACTCGCCAGATCGATCTGCAGTTTACGCGAGACGCCCTGTATATCGGACGGTGCTGAGGAACTGTTTGTTTTGGGGATTTTAATTGGTAACGATAGTTGGAGCCGGGTAATCCGGGCTTATTTGTGCTGTGGTGACGATCCTAGTGCCATGTGAAGATATCTGATTTTTTTTTTCGGTTTTTTAGATGGCCCCGAAGAAGATGGATTATTCTAGTGAGTATCTGGAATCTCTCGGTCTTTCTCTCGTTTTTCAATAACCGAATTGCAATGGGGAAGATGGAAATTGTTGATTTTCCCATGATTTTCGTAGTCTTATGATTTTTTTGGTATAAATCTGAGAAAATTCAGAGATTATCAAAATTCCATTTGAGGGAAAGCTTCAAGAACCTGATTTTTGTTGGGGAAGCTTCACGTTTCTTTGTCTGCAACTTCACTCGTATTTCTTGAACGTACGTCTAGATGTACATGAGTTTATACCTCCCAACCCATTAATCAGTGATTCACACTGTATATTTTTAGTCGTGGGACGATTTTGCAATCATCGCGGTCGTTTATCATCGTCTTATTCCACCACAAAGGGTCGTAAATTAAGCCTGACAGAAAGTATGAACTTTTATGGTAGAAAAGTCTGAGTCGAAACTGCATTAGGAATGTGACTAATCTATATGACGTTTTCAAGAAAGCTTCGTGGAAAATTGAGACGACAATTAGTAATATTTCAATCATGAAAATCAAATAAAAGTGTGAGAATTGATGTGAATGTGAACTATTACTGGAAAATGATCAATTTTTCATAGATATTTCAGTAATATGATTCTGAGTAGGCTGAATTTAGAAGAGGTTTCAAATTCCAACTGAAAATATGAGAATTTTCGATCTCCCTCAATAACTTCCAGTTTCATGAGTCAAAAAAAAGATTAATCATTCACAAAGTTTTCCTATCTGATTTCTTAAATCAGCAGTGAATGTGAATGTGGCAAACTTTCGGAAATTCCCGAAGTTTCCATGGAAATTCAAGTTGTCCTTGCAGTTTCTTTCCAGATTTAGTTAGTTTCGAATTTTTTTATAACGAAATATTATTATCGATGAAAAAAAAGCAATGAACATTCTCTGAAAGATTTCGTCTGATAAAATTAACAGTAGATACAACAGAAAAAATTTGTTCGATAGATTGTTCATATTTCTAAACAGAAACATGCAAAAAATTGTGTTATTTTGGAGTTTCCTTCAATCCCATTCGATGTTGAAAACCCTTATCTCCTTTCGTTGAATCGGAATGAGGTGAGGCGTTGAAAAAACGTAAAAAAGCCGAGTCCCCCAACAATAGAGGATAGCAATCGAGCAAGAGATTTACGATTTTAGAACACGTTTGTAGTACTTGAACGCAAGATTCAGACTCTGTACAGTACACAGAGCTCGCACCGTTCAAAAGTAGGTGTACCTTCTCGGTACGATACAACCTCAAGAAAATCTCGACTTTTTCGATTTTAAACCATGTGGTACGTGAACAGTGGGCGTCTTACCGAAAAATAGAGTTTTTTACGATTCAAATCTAGGCGATAACTATTTTAGTGATATGACTGGCAAGCTGGTTTACTCTAGTGAGTATATTATATCTTAAATCTTATTCTAAACAATTCTATTTTCTAAGATATGATCCCCAAGCGTTATCGTTCTTCCCCCAGCAAAAATAAGCAATTATTATCGAGTTACGAGAAAAATATTAACGATAAATCAGTTGATGTTTTCGTATTTAATAAATAATTGTTGCAAGGGACTGCTTGACTTCTCTCACAGACCAATAATCTTAATCGACCGATTAAGTTGTTTATTGGTTCGTAAATTCAAACGATTCGATTAAAATATCTCATTGTTTCAACGCTCTGTATCGTTATTAGTTTTTGTCGGATGCGGGTATTCCATAAGTTCAATTTAAGAAAGAATTGTTGCGCCAAAACCTACTCTTTCAGACATTTGATCCTTAGGGATTTATTCGAAGGAATTTGGTCCGGCCACCTCAACGACCAGACCTATATCCGATCCTCATCGAACTAGTTATCTTTGGCGTGCAATTCCGACAGTTTGCAGATCTCTTCCTGCATATTACCCACATCACTCAGCAGATGTTTCGTTCAAGATTTGCCAATTCAAAATCGCGCACTTTATTTGTTTATACGACCTCGATTAACAAATGTTTCGCGCGAATAACTTGGTCTGTTTATTCTAATTGTGATTTTTCGTACGGTCGTTAATCGGCCAAACAAACGATGTTGTAACTTTCTAAGAATATCCGACGGATGATATAATCCGTTAGATTTTGGGGTGGATGATTTTTAGCGGTTTCCAATTTTCTTAATGCGCCTCGGAGGGTCGATAAACCCGGTAATAGTTCGGATAACACCCCATATCTGACCTAAGGGCACTATATCTTTATGCGAGGTTAATTGCGTTGATTTTTTTTTATTTGTGGCTTTTGTGCGTGTGAATAGAGACCGATCAAGATGTCAGACTTTTTATAAGAAGACCGGGAAACCGGGATGTCTTTCTCGATGATTTATAATTAGCGTCACTTGGATCTATCGGGAAATTTTGTTCGGTTTTAGGGGGGCCAAAGCCGCATGCAACCGGACCTGCACTTCCTCCTCCTAGTGGTTAGAACATAAACAAATGACTATACCGACTTATAAATAAACCGTACGAACGTACAACATACACGGGGTGTCCTCCTGTATGCGGAACCACCAGTCGCGCTTGGAAAATGGCAGTGCGAAAATCGTGAAAAACTCGAGAAAAAAAAGAGCGATGCCCATATACAGGGAGTACGGTGAGTGAGTGCGTATGAGCCTAGCGTCATCGAGATCACGTTTAAAAATAATCCGGGTAGTGTTTATTATTGGTTGATGAGTTATTGTCCCTCGTATGAGGTTTTGATTGGACGTGAGAATGCTGAATAAATATTATGTAATTAATGCGAATTGGAGAGTGTTAATTGATCGATATTAATATTGGCGCCAGCTTATTTCTGGATCCCCAGGAAGCTTTCATCTTGTTGATGAATTTTTAACTAGGAAGCTGGAGAATTTGCATTTAAAAAGTCAAGAAGGGAATCATCTTCTTATTCTTCTTGAATTTATATTAATAACTAAGGGTGTCTGTAATTTTTTAATAATTCTTTTTTATTGAGTTTCTTGAGTTATTTGCAAGGAATGTAAGGCAAAATAGAAACGAGTGAAGTAGATTTAGAGTAGAGCAGAGTAGTGTATTGTATAGTATAGAGATGGGAATAAGTTAGAGTTGAGTAGAGTAGATAAGATTGATTTGGAGTTGACTGGAGTAGAGCAGAGTAGATTAAAGTAGACTAGGATAGATTAGAATGGAGTGGAGTAGAGCAGAATAGATTGAAGTAGACTAGAAAGAGTAGAATGGAGTGGAGTAGATGAGTGTGGAGTGAACTAGAGCGGAGTAGACTGCAACAGAGTAGGGTAGATCAGAGTGGAGTGAAGTGGAGTAGTGTAGATTCGAATAGAGCGGAGTAGAGCTGAGTTAGAGTAGATTTGAGTGGAGTAGATGAGAGTGGAGTGCAGTGGAGTAGAGCAGAGTAGGTTTGAGTAGTGTAGAATGGATTGGATTAGATTAGAGTGGTGTAGAGTAAAGAACGGGTGGATTAGTTTAGAGAGGAGTAGAGTAGACCATTGTAGATTAGAGTAGAGCAGATTCGAGTGGAGTACCCTAAAGTGGACTGGCGTAGATCAGAGTGGAGTGAAGTGGAGTAGTGTAGATTCGAATAGAGCGGAGTAGAGCTGAGTAAGAGTAGATTTGAGTGGAGTAGATGAGAGTGGAGTGCAGTGGAGTAGAGCAGAGTAGGTTTGAGTAGTGTAGAATGGATTGGATTAGATTAGAGTGGTGTAGAGTAAAGAACGGGTGGATTAGTTTAGAGAGGAGTAGAGTAGACCAGTGTAGATTAGAGTAGAGCAGATTCGAGTGGAGTACACTAAAGTGGACTGGCGTAGAAATGGGCCGAGTAGAGTGGAGTGAATGGAATAGCTCAGAGTGATCAGACTAGAGAGAAAGAAATAAAGTAAAGTAAAGCTGGATAAAGTAAAATTAAATAGGCAAAGTTGATTGAAGATTAATTATTTCTCAATTTCTTCGGCACTACCATCTATGGAAGAGTTCAGTATCTCTAGTAAACCTTGAAAATACTAGAAAAACCGAGTTTTCTCAATCCTATTTGGGCCTTTCGGTTTTGAAAACTCCAAAATTGTGCCGGCTATCGAATCCAAGTGATGTTTCGTGTTTTCTTGGCGAATTTCGACATTATTTGGTATATTTTTTCGTATTTAGTTCATCACATTTCTGGTTTTATAGCAAAATAACAACCTAAGGAGTCAGAGTTAGTTATCATTATGCTTTTGCGCATATGAAATGATATAAAAATTTGATACAATCACTGAAAACTGTAGTAGTTTCGTCTTTCAGAGACTAAATCATAATTTTAATGAACAAAAAGCTCCTAAACAATGTTACAAAGACGTTTTCATCAGTCTTGTTGCATCTGTACGTTTCAATTTGTTTTTTTCCTCATCTTCGAAAACAATAAACCGAAAAATCTTTTTTTTTACGCCACGATGAACATACCTCAACTTCCTCCAAACTTCAGGGTTATCAGGTTCAGACAAAACGAGACGGAGTTGTAAGAATTATCGAAAACTATCAGATAGCCACGATACTAGGCATGTGAGAAGCGATAATTTACCACTATTTGGGAAAAACATTTTTTTTCCTTCGATTATCTAACAACCATCGGTACTACTAAACAAATTGCGATGTTTTTTCTATCTAAAGAGAGGAAAAAAAGCGAAATGTTTCTGTTTGAATTCCAAACGAAACGATTAAGCTTGGGAATAAATGAAATTCCGAATTTTTCGAAGCTTTGTTGAGTAGAAAAAGTGTGAATCTCCGATATAATTCGTATTTGTGACGTCAGACTTAAAATTTTCGTTGGGGTTCACATTTTTTCACGAAATCAACAATTAATACCTCCCCTAACACTATTCAACTTCACTGAAACATAACAGAGGTCATACATAAGTGATCTCTGTCGGTAAACCAAAATCTTCACCCTCACATTTCCTGCATTCCCGTTTCTGTTTACACTCCGTTCTTTCCCGATAGCAGCCAGAAGCCCGGAAAGCTCAGTCTACACACAGAATCGGCACGTATTGGACGCTCCAGTCGCGCCTAGCTTTTCCGCGTTTTCACTTTACCTCGCGAGCGACCATCCCTGATGATGCACCACGTTTCGTCGCGACGTTTTTGAAGGTGACCGGACCATGGCCGTCAATCAAGGTAGGGGTGAAAGTGGAAAAGCGAGAATTTCCCAAGAACAATCTCATTCGTACATTTAAAGCGAAATTTCTGGATATTATCTCGATTTTTCGATGAAATATTGGGACAAACTATCAGCGCGAAAAGATCCAAAGTTTAACGCTAATTTTCTTACGAGAATCTCTTGGAAATCGTCCAAACCGTCGATAGATAGGTGTTGCTATATGATCAAGATCGTTCGCCTTTTTTTAGAGACGCCAGGATCATCTGTCGTCTTACTCAGCATCTCGAAACCTAGCCAAGCCTTCTCGCATTGTTTTCACGCTCAAGTTCACGGCCTTAGCGATCCTCGGACGGGGTTAAACCCGACCTTACCTTACCCCATTTTCCCGGTTTCGAAAACTACTTTTCCAACCCGCATTCCGAAAATAAAAACGTATAAAAATACCGCCAGTTATCGCGCTATCTACGAAACTTTTTTCCTTCCCAAAGCAGCGGGAATTTTTTCGTCAGTTTCCCTACCCGTTCCCTAGGATGAACCACGAAGACACGCGCGAGTCGCCCAGATGGACGGGGACGTCGTCTAGGGTGTCACCCAGGGCTCCGTTCGCGGACCCGCGGAGATTACGTAGGTATCCGTCAGGAAGTGCGAGAATCTGGTTAATTGGCTCCTTTTGTTCGGTAATCTCGAGAAAAACGCGGAAAATATTGTGGTAACAAAGAGCAGGATGAAGGATACGTCGATTAGTTTGTTTTTACTAGTTTTTTGGGCTTCTAGGATGTCTTATCGCGATGGCTAGAATCCGGTGGTCTAGAATCGTGGATACGCACGTTTGTCTCCTCTTGGACGTCTGTAGGTTGTTGTTGGTTGTGCGCGTCTTGTCCAGGTTCGAACTTAGGCAGATTAGATATGGTAAGAGATGAACGATTTTTTTTAAACGCATCCAGGGCCAAAATTTCGATCGATTGTGGAAAATCTGAGCGCTGTGGCGAATTCCCGAGCTTTCGAGCGTTTGTTTAGGTGAAAAACGCAGTGGTCGACCATCCAGGTACCGAACACGACCGGAGCTGCTTGGATCGAAATATTTTCGCGATATTTCCAAAAATAGGACTCCAATCGTATCGAAAATCGGTAGTATGATCTAGAATAGTTCTTTGAAGGATTGGGCAGAATTTGAGCGACATCCGGCAAATAGTTTTATCGTATTTTATTATTTCCTGGTAATGCGATCTTCACGAAATTTGGCACAGGTCTTCGGATCAGTATTTCCTCAAAGATCGAAAGATAATTTCATATTATCACGTTATTAAACCTACCCTGAAAATTCCAGATCCCTAGCTCTTTCCTGAATAATAATATCGATCAATTGGTTGTTATTTTTTTGATGTCGCCCAGTATATTCGACGCAGGAATCGTTATATTTAATTGGAGCAGATTTTGTCAACGCATCGATGTGTGTACGTTAATTTCATCGGTTTCGCCTTGACGAAAGAGAAACTAATTAGATGTTTCAGCTTTTGATGTCGTCAAATTGTCCGATAAATTGGTTGGAAACATTCCATAGTAAATACTTCGAATTCCTAACTATCTGGACTGGGTTCAAGCCCAAAACAATCTCAATTTCTCGAAAATAATTCGTATTTTACCGACAGAGAACCATTGCGAACAAAGTTCCAATCTAGAGAATGTCTTTAGCATTCCCAAGCGTCCAGCTGGTAATAATTCTTCCTATTCTCAATTAACGATTCCATAATTGCCGTTGACACATTTGTGGCACGGCTATGTACTACTAAGATTGTGCGTACAGTTGTTTTCCAGAAAACGACATCGATAAATGTTTCCAAGTATCGATCGTAGCTTTAAAGTAAGAAAAAACCGAAAGGCTCGCAAAAACAATTCTTTTTCTGGCTCGCTCCGTATACTATACCCTAATCATCACGCCTCCATAAGTAATAAATTCTCTGAGCCCCTCTACAACTAATAAATTGTCTGGTCCCAAATTAATGGACCGTTTAATGGTACATTGCAACACGCTCCATGTAAAAAAATATTTCTTGTTCGATTCCAGCGGTCGATAAATCAAAATTGTATCGAGATCATGATATCCAGCTATTTTGGCTCACGCCCTAGCTATTAACGATCGATTTTCGGGACTTCAACCGGTAGATCACAGATTCTGTAATCTGTGTCGCGCACAGGTAATCTATGCTTCGAAAGAATTCGAGTGGCGCGCAAACAGAACCTTGTGGAACGCCCACGTGAACTGCCCACTTTCGCCAACCCGTAGATTCGGAGAGGAAAAGTTGAAATGCAGATTTTCCAAGTGGACATGACCAAATAGGTCGTTTTCGATTGCGTAAACTCATTGAGCAACCAATTTTCATTCATAAAATATCGGAGATGTTTCTTTTCGACGTTATTTTTGGTCAAGTTCAAGCCGACCTCAGATATAAAATAGATAAATCACTTAATCGGGAGATATTGAAGGTTGGTCCTTCGCACCGGACAACTATTAGGTTATCGAATGATATTTTAACTTTCGACGAGGAATAAAAATAAAACGGCTATAAATTACGTTGTTTTATACTTTCTTTATGACCGTGGGTTGATTATTTTCCAGTAGATAAAATTTTGCTCGTAAAATGGACGTTTAAACTGATCCTACATCATTCCTGAATGAACATGCATCGAAGACGTTTCGGCTTGTCCTAAATTCACAGGTGTTCCAAGGAACGTTTCAACTACCTTAATCAAAACATTGTACTTTGATACAGCAGTCCATATAAGGTCCACCATTCCGATAAAAATTACATACCATCATTAGATTAGTTACGGTTTCGCTCCGAATACAATAGCCTGATCTACATAAGCTTATAAGTAAGAGAATGCCGAATGAATCCATAATTCACACTGTATAAGTCGTGTTATACAGTATGGTCCGATCAGGAAAAAATCTGTTCTACCATAGAGCCGATTTAACTTGACGTCTGACGACCACCGACTACTGGCCCGAGGTCAGAGAAATATCAGGATCAAGAAGATTCTATCTTCATCGATGATTCGTCCTTCAACATCAAAACAATGGGAGCCATAATCAATCTTCTCCAGCTGCAAAGTGTTAGTTTTACGAGCAATAAACCTTTGGGCACTAATAATATGCACTATGCGAAGAATGGAACGCAGAACAATGATTGTGTATTAACGCCAATAACTGTGTTCTTCGACGACCCGTTTGTGCAACTCGATACACCGCCATGTGCGACCTATTTCCGTAATTTATGGACGATGATGCAGTGTCCAGTTGGGAGATTCCAACATTTCCAACGCCCAAATACGAACGACTGCGGTTGTCGTTGTGCAACGTTTTTTTTTCTGGTCCTCCGGCTCGCTTTCGACCCATCCCAAAACATACCTTGATCTGTGACCGAGTAAGGTGTGTTGCATAAATTTGAAATATTTCTCGGAAATGGCTGTGTCGTTTTATCGTGACAAGAATAGGCGAAGATTCAGGTTACAGGGGTGGTAGAGGTGGCTCAGCCCGAAATAAAACGTCCGTAAAGTGATATCGACACTTATATCAATCGGCCTATCGATATTTCATCAATACAACTTCCGCCATCGACACCGTTGACGTCCGCTAAGTGATATGGCGTAAACAACTAATAATATCGACGAGAAAACAGAAGATGACGTGCGGATGCACTTTCCGGATTACTCGTGCATCATTTCCGCTTAATTGGCAGTAAAAAAGATCATAAACACACAAGAAAATATCCGCCAACGATTCTGACGCAAGCCCATTACATGGCTTACAGAAGTTCAGTGAAAGTTCTATGGATGGAAGTTCTACCCTCCATAGAAAGTTCCTTCAACTTTATCATAGATATCATCTTTGGTGCTAGTTTTATCGATGGCTCATAATCACAGAAATAGATTCTTTTTCTCCAGAAAGTCTTTTCTTTTAGATTTTATCATATTATATCATTCCTGAACTCCTCTAATTACCTTTATTGCCGTTATTCGAATGGAACAAAATGAAATGTTATTTATATTCATGATGATTCACCATCGAAAGCATCGAAAAGAAAGATAGCTGTTGCCAGATTTACTGATTAATGTAGAAAACCAAGAACTACCCGGAGAGAGAGTAGCTCTGCGCATAATTTGGCGCCCCACGTGGTAATTTTCCTACCTTTCACAACAGACATCTAAAGTTTCCAATTTTCCCCAGGTGTCCCCACGTCAGTGGAACTGGACAACAACTTCAACGGCAGAAAGTACACGGTCAATTCCTCCAACAACAAGGTGGTCATACCCAGGTCCATATGCGCCCTTCTGACCTTAGCCGCCATTCTTCTGGCCTTATTATCTGCTTTAATCGTGTTCCTATTAGTACCTAAGTGTGGCCAGGAGCAGTCCGACTCCCAGTCGTTGTTCAGCGACAAACCCTCAGCTGTAGCAGAAGAGATTGACCCAAGACTGCCCGTGGAATTAGAGCCTCTATATTATAAGTGGGTATAAACCATCTTTAACATCTGAACGTGTACTCCTAACTCTGTTTTAGGTTAAATTTAGTACCGGATTTCCAACGACAAACGATCGATGGGACTGTGGAGATAAGGCTGAGAGCGAATGAAGATAAATACGAGGTGATCTTCAACGTTAAAGACTTGAGGATAGACAGTAACTACACGGAGTTAAGACTGGCCAACAGTAACCAGACTGTGGAGTTAGAAGACCAAGAGCAAATACCATCCGAAAGGTTTAGGATAACCACCAAAGAACCCTTGAAGAAGGGAGAGACTTACGTGTTGGTCTTAAAGTATGACACGGACTTTAATTCACACCTATTGGGTATCTACAACAGCCGGTATTTCGATGGTAGAAACAAGAAGACCAAGTGAGTAGTTTAAATCCTGTTGGTGTACCCTTTAATCGATGTTTCTTCTGTTAGGAGTTTGGTGAGCACCCAGTTTTCACCCATAGACGCCAGAAGAGGTTTCCCATGCTTCGACGAACCTTCTTTCAAGTCGATCTTCAGCATCAGCATCGCAAGACCGACATCCTTATCCACAGTTTCCAACATGCCGAAAAAGGGAGACCCACAACCTTTGTAAGTTTACCCTTCACCCAACTCCCTTATGTCTTAACATCTATTTTTACAGCGAGGACAGGAAGGACTGGGTATGGGACCATTACGAAGACACTCCCCCCATCCCTACCTACTTGGTAGCCTTCGTGATAAGCGATTTCAAGTCGGCAACAGCCTCAAGACCCTCCACAGAGCTATGGGCCACCCAATCTTTCCTCTCGCAAACCCAGTACGCGGCAGATTTACTGCCAGTGATGATCAACTATCTTCAATCTTACCTCAACGTGAGTTTTCCAGTGAAGAAATTGGATCTGGTGGCTATTCCAGAGTTCGGTTTTGGCGCCATGGAAAACTGGGGACTCATAACCTTCAGGTGAGGGTTTAGACATGAAGAAGCGTCGTTCCTATTCGAATTTCTCGTGTTTCAGGGAGAGCATGTTGCTGTTTGACAGGAACAACACGAGCATTGAAGACCAGAAGAACATCGCCCACGTTTTAGCCCACGAACTGGCCCATCAATGGTTTGGTAACCTTGTGACGCCCAAATGGTGGGATGATCTGTGGTTGAAGGAAGGGTTCTCCACCTATCTCTCATACCTGGCAGTTGCCAAAGTGGGTATACCTGTTTTTTAGGTAGAAAAACCCATTTGACCCCTTCCAAATCGTTTCAGGCTCATCCCAAATGGACCTACACCCAAGAAATATTCCCAAACGAGCTGACCAAGGCGTTGGAAAACGACGCCTACCTATCGTCCGAAGCAGTCTCCAAACAGATCAAGAACAACAAGCAGATACGTCAGATCTTCGGCGCAGGGTCTTATTCCAAAGGCGCCTGCTTGGTCAGAATGTTGAACAACTTCCTGACCGAACCGACCTTCCTCAAGGGCGTCAAATACTACCTGGATCGGTACAAGTTCAAGAACGCCGACCACAAGGACCTCCTCAAATGTTTCGACGACGCGGCCGCCGAGAACGTCAACCCTTTCGTGAACTTTACCAACGTGGGCGACATCATGGAGAACTGGATCAGCAAACCGGGTTTTCCGGTGCTCACGATCACCACCAACATGGAGACGAAGGCCATCACCATCAGACAGGTGAGTTGGATTGACAGGCGACGTTCGGTTCCTCCGCGACTACAGTTTTCTTCCTCAGAAACGATTCTCGTTAGAGGGCAGCTCCGACGATACTCTGTGGTGGGTGCCGATCTCCATCGCCACAGATCTGGATCCGGATTTCCGAGATTCCAGTCCCAAGGCTTGGTTGCAAGGGGAGTCCATAACCTTACCGGTTAACTTCGCGAATTGGTACATCGTCAACGTCAATCAGACAGGTTTGGATGGTGTTTTTAAGGGTGTAGAAGTTCGAATTGATTGTAAATCTGTCGGTAGGTTATTACATGGTGAATTACGACGAACAGATCTGGCGCGCGTTGATCAAGGACATCATGAACGTGCCTCCTTTGACCAGGGCTCAACTCATCGGGGACTCCATGGAACTGGCCAAGGCCAACTTGCTAGACTACGACATACCGCTGAGACTCATCGCCAACATGGCGGTCAACGACAAGATGATCATGTTCGTACCCACCCTAGTGGCCTTCAACAAACTCGAATTTCTCAGCGATATGCTGATAAACACGCCTGCCTTCGGCCTCTTTGAGGTGAGTTTGTCGGTTTTGGGAAATAATCTGAAGATACGATATGTAATGCATAAGAAAGTAGGCATCGATTGGGAGAAGCGAGGGGGAACATCGGCTGTCACCAACATCCAACTAGCCTTCGCAGAGATCTCCCGATTTTTTTCTGTTTAGGTAAACTACCCAAGAATATCCTCTGAAAATTTCATGGACCTAGGTGCAACCGTTTGGTCTTGACGAATTTTTAACTGACCCTATCTTTTTCGGATTTTTTTCAAGGTCGATCTGCGCCATCTTTCTTATGTATTTTCGGCAAATAACTTCCCGAACTTGCAAAACTGTTGGTCGGAATCGATTTTCCGAACTTTGACGTTTCAGAATTACCACAAGACGATCTTCAAGGACACCTACCACACGGTGGACTTCTCCAACACGCTGGACGACTACTTGTCCCTCAGGATCATGAAGACTGTGCTGGAATGGTCGTGCAGAAGCGTCGAATCCAGGTGTGCCATCCTGGCGCACAGCCTGTACAGGAAATGGATGCAGGGTTCCATCGTGTGAGTGCGTTTCAGCCAAGCCGCGAGATTTTTTCTTAATCGTGTTTACCGATTTCAGCATCCAACCGAACGTACGTCATATCGTCTACTGCACAGCCATTAGGCAAGGAGGGAAGGCCGAATGGGACTTTGCGTACCACGAGTACAGAAGGACCAACTCCCCCACCGAGAAGAACGTTCTCTTGGACGCCCTGGGTTGCACCAAACAAGAATGGCTGCTCTCGAGGTAAGGTAGAATGGGACCTTTAGGATAACCAAGGCTTCTTAACCCATACCCGCCTCCTCCTTATTGGTGTAATTTTCATTTTCTTGTAGTTAACAGCACGTTGATAGATTAACAGGGTTCTGGAGCATGTAACACAGGACTTGAACATAATCAGAGCATGTTAACACCAGTATACACGTCGATTTGTATTCGCATGACCACGTAGCATTAACACCGTTCAATAAAAATTCGACATTTTGGGAGAGGAGGTTTAATTTTTTTTTTCAAGCTCAGCGGGAAGTTAAGTTTGTACCTAATTTGTTCTGGATTTCAGAATGCTCAAAGCGATTTTGGAAGGGCAGACCTCGTAAGTCGAAAATTAGTTGTAGAATCAATCATCCATCATTACAACATTTCTGATGCTATTTTTCATCTGATTTTACGTTTGTTTTAATGTGTTTTACCTAATCTTAACACTTTTTCAACATTAATTTTTTTTTTTAATCTTAATATATTTCTTGCGATCCGACACGAGTTTCTGGAGCAAGAAAATGAATTTTCGCCGCCTCCACCTCCCACTATGTGGCCTCCACCACCGGGTTCACCAAACAGTTCATGTAAGGTTAAGTTTGTTGTATTTGAAGGTACCTCAACATCGTGCTGGACGATGAAACGTACAGCATGAGGATCCAGGACGCAGACAGGATTTTCGAATCGATCGCCAACAACAAGGCCGGCAGCCAGTTGGCCTTCAACTTCCTCAGGAGGAACTGGGACGACCTCAGAGAGCAGTAAGTTCAAAACCCTTGCCGAAAAATGGCGTGAACTGACCGTTTTTGTCGCTTTGTAGCTTGGGCGAAGGCTTCGACATCTTGAACAAGTTGATACTGAGCATTCCGAAGCATATGAACACGGAATTTCAACTAGCAGAGGTAAATATCAGTTTTAACCTACAAATCTGATAATAACCAACCTTCCATCTTCAGCTGCAGAAGTTTAAAGAAGAACTGGGCGATAGGATAGGACACGCAGGTCCGGCCCTGGACAGGGCCATAGAAATAGTGAGAACGAAGGTTGTCTGGATGCAGAAGAATTACAAGTCGCTGGAACAGTGGCTTTACGCCCACCAGGACAATTTCGGGTATGGATCCAAGTGATCGTCCTTTCAGTATTTTTTATATCAAGATTCATATCTCTTATTTATTGAAACTGTGAAATAGATTTAAAAAAAACGTTTACGTCAAGAATTAGTAACCTAACCAAAAACTACAATCACAGTCATAATCCTTTCCTGGACTTCCTGTTTGTCTATAACTTCCTGTTTATTTTGACAATTCTATGTCAGAAACGTTTGCCAAACTTATGAATATTCGACTGAACGCTACAATGGAAACGTATTTTTTTAAAATTATATTTGTGCCTTTCGGTTTCTTTGAGCATTTTACAATCCTTCGAAGGTCGTCGGCTCTCAAATCCAAGTGATATCGAATAAAATTCACATTGCATTTTCAAGGAAAATTTTGACATTATTCAGTCGTTTCTGCGTGTTCTGTGCATTCATTCATTCATTCATTGCTGTATCCCGTCACAGAACGCCTCAACCTCTAATCTGTGGCCACAACTACTATGTGTTCTATGATAGTGTCAAACTTTCATAACACCTCTATGCGCAATCGTATTGTTCAAAATACATAAAAAATTGAAGCGTTTTGTGACAAAACCTAATGGCAAAGGGGACGTGGTAAAAAAAAATTTCTTTCAGAATTTCGACATCATTTTATTTACAACATCCTTGTGTATTTGCAAACTGTGATATGTGTCCGTATAAAAAGTGGGGAACTTCGCTTTAGCTTCGAATTTTTCCATCAATCTCAGGGCGTCCTTCCAAAATTTGTGGACGACGTTATTGTCTTGAAAAAAATCGAATAGAAACTGGTACGTTAGCAAATTATAGACACAATTATCCTCGTTAACCGATTTTTTACACAACTTCGTCAAAAATTCGTAAAAATCCGGCTCATCGCAGTCGGTCAACACTATATACAATAAGAATTTTAAGAACAAATACTTATCTAAAAATTCTATATTCTTATATACAAAAATCGATATTATCGGAAGAAATTTCAACTCGAAATTATCTATTTCACCGAATTGTGTAAGTTTAACAAACGATTTTTTACACAAGGAAGCTTTATTATCGCAGTTTTTCCTCGATAAAATCATCTGGATCACAGCAGCTTTATAGAAATTCATTTCTTCCATATCATCCGGAATACCGACATCTAATTTTATTTCATCAACGTATTCCTTGAGCCTCAAAACCGACTCTAAGAGAACCCTATACAGCCTTCTATCCTTCCCGATCCTCGGGCTCAACATCTCACTTGTAACCCTAACGGAAACTTTCTGAATCAGGTCGAAATCCCTGGATTCGACCGCATGAGCGACGCACCGATCCAGGTAAAATTCCAAAAGGAAATTCAACCCCTCATTCTCACATAAAATATCGAAGAGTTTACAGAAATTCTTCGAGATCAAACCGTACGGAAAATTACGAATCAAGTTGTGAAATTTCCAACGTTTCAACGTCGCATCCGAACTCACAACATCGCGACAGTTTGTCGAATGTTGGTCCAGCACGAAAGTCCTGATATTTTGCAGATCTAAGTACTGGAGATCTTGGTGTTCCAAAAGGTCGTTCATCTTGTCGACGACGTTCACGATCGAAGCGTCGGCGTCGATCTTCATCGGTTTCAGGAAGAAATAATTATCGTTTATTCTCCTGACGAACTCCTTGAATAAAACGAGATGGTTCACTATCACATTGCTGGGTTTTTCGTGCAAATTGGCAGCGAGGAAATCGAACACTTTGTTCATATAGTGAGGATATTGGGTATCCACGCATAAATTCACGATAGAAAGAGGCACGAATTTTACTATGTAGTTTTCTTTGGATACCAATAACTGTTCCAGTAAAATCAAGAACTTGTCGATTTTTTTCCTAACTTCCTGGTTGGAATGATCGTAAACGACCACTTCGGAGGCCGACAAATACTGTAAGACTATTATGGCCCGATCGTCCAAAGATGGCGAAGATAGGACATCGTAAAATAGATCGGAAAGCGTAGGGAAGAGTATGCAGAACTCTTGGAAGGATCTCAGACGAATATTATCGGTCTGTTGGACACCAAAGATTCTAGTTATCACAGCATGGGTGAGCTGTATCACTGCGTTCCTGAAAAAAATGTGTTTTTTGCTTATTTGAACTGGAAAAAATTTATAGGATCATAGACTTATAATACAATAATAATTTATAAGTCTATGGTACGGATGTGGTAGCAACCATAGATTATAGCAATTACAGAGTAACTCTGTAACAATTACAGAACACTCCAGCAACTCTGTCATTGAACTCTATGACCATTGAGTTTAAAGGAATCTACTCTACCAACCATAGACAAACTAACTCTAGTTACAAAAGTTGGCAACAGGTGGAGCACTTTTGAAATGAAGAAAACTACTCAAGAAATGTCAAGTTTCGTCTATGATTTTTACTCACTTTACACACCAACTGTCAGAGAGAAAAGAGCCCAAACTCAACTTTATAGCCTCCTCCAAATAACCTGCTGTATAATTATGAAAATTTGGTTCGACCATCATCATTTCCAAACACTCCAAAAGGACGGTGTGGACTGTAGGATCCAGGTTATGCTGCCTCAATTTCCACGTCATTTTCATCACAGCCTCCACGACGAATTCCTAAAAACGAAAGCGAATTCGACATTTCCCTTGGTAGATTCCGATCTACTCACTCTTTGCTTCGCTCCCGATCCCTTGCAAACTGCGTGGAGGAGAGACCTAAGCCTCGGGTGTTTCCTCATTCTACTCTTCTGTAAATGGTTCAAATTCGCTGGAGAAACAATGGCGTTCAACAGTTCTTTGTAGAATTTATACAAGGCTTTTTGGGATTTACTGTTGAAGGTTGCCATCATTTCCGAGATGACTGGGACCAAATTTAAGACTTCAGTGACCAATTTCCTCATATTGCTCCTTTCTATCAAAATCACCAGTTTCTTCAGAATCGTCTCGCTGTGAGTTTTGAGGGTTGACGGGGAGAGATGCAAGACGTCTAATATTTTCTGCAAGATTAAATTATATGAAGAAATTGGTATTTCTTCGACGCAAGTCCTTCAAACTTACACAGAAAAGATGCTCCAGAACCTTCTTGGTTTTGGGGGTTAAACCCTCATGTCTGTTTCCTTCCACCGTACCAACCATGAAATCCAGCATGCTCGTCACCGTGGACGATTGACACTCATCGGTTATTCCCATCTGGTTAGCGACAATGAGTACGCTCAATATTTTGAGAATGTCGAATATCTCGGTGGTTGTATCATTGCAAATTTTTACATTCAATAAGGTTATAATAATCTGGTGTTCGATCATATTGAACGATAGGAGAAGCTGCGTCTTATCTCTCTCTTTAGCTGTTTTATGCAGGCTCAACTTTTGGCAGTTGATGTATTTCTCCAGGTTATGCAACGAAACGTGGTCTAAACCTTGTTCAGTCATTGTTGGATTCAAATCTACGATTTCAAAGTTGTCGAAAGCGTTTTTCAATAGCCACATGGTCGTTTCGTCAGACGTGGCCCCTTCATTGAATATCTTCACCAGTTCATCAGTTATAAATCTATTTTTTTCCGTGAAGAGATCAAGGATACCATTTTCTTGTAGTTGTAAAAGATATCTGTTTTCTCCAGACCCATAATGATATTTCTTCGGTACTTCATACTTCATTTTTAAATCTTGACACGGCAACTTCATACAAGTGAAAATTTTACATAGTTTCAGGGAAAAATCAAGGTTTTTCTCCCGACAGGAAAAACTATTGATGATGAAATCCCTTAATTCTCCTATGAAATCGTTATAATTCATATTTTGCGAACTTTTTTGAATGTTTATATGTTCAGAAATGAAGATATGGGCTATGAACTGGAAAATATTTTTTTCCACAACGCAATTCTGAACTTTACTTCCCAAGATGTAATCCTTAAATATATCCAAAAACTGGGGGGTAACCTCCTCATTCAGCGACGGGAAAGTGCATAGAATTTCAAAGGCCCTATCGTTTGTCTCATAATTCTCCATGAATCCAATGAAATCTTCATAATATGCACCCTCAGATAAATCTTTGATTGAAACATGTCTCTTTCGCCTCAGTTCAAATAATATTTCCACCAATAATTCCTGAGGAATATTTTGATCCCTTAAATATAGGTAGAGATCTGCTTTATACTCTTGTACCGAAAAAGGTATCCAATATTTCAAGAAACTCTGGTGAAATTCCCTGAAATTATAACTATCATTATCCCATTTGACTTCAAAATTCAATTTACCTTGAATCGCCATGCTTCTGGAAAGATTCAGACCAAAAGGGCCAAATGTAAGTTTTAAAGTCATTCATATTGTATCTAGATATAACAGCCCTATAAAGAATACCGGCAGATTTATTATACACATTGAAATGAAAATATTTGTGTATAAACTCCATGTACTCTTGGAGATTCGAATGAATACTATGTGTTTTTATTTGTTCCAACTGGATTTTAGTTTCATCATAATTCGTTAGAATTCCCATGTTTCTCAATGGATTGAAAATTTTCAGCCCATTCCCCGTCTTCAATTCCATTTTATGGATAACAGAAACTGCTGAATTTTTCAGAGTGGCCAATGGTGATGCATAGCATACTTCATACAAAGCGTTCAATAATAAAGTATGGATCTCGCCAGTCCAATCCAATTTTTTCAGAACAAACTGGTCTAATACTTTGAGAAGATAGAGAGATCTGAAATCCAGATAATCGATGGTGCTCAGTAGATCCTTTACGATCACATGAACCAAAGATTTAATTGGAAAATTTTTGTCTTTAAATTTTAAATGCCTCAAAGATGACAGCAGAATAATTTTGAAATTTCTGGGCAATTTCACACCGGTATTATCCCGATTCGAATTGTTATAAGGACATGTTATCCTTAGATAAATATATACATATTTTTCGTCACTTTTTGAAACTTTGGATAGATGTTGATATAGTTCCAAAGCCTTCTGCTCGATATCATTACCATGATAATCTCTTATGGAGAGAATCTTCAAAAAATTTGAGTCGAGTTTACTTCTGGAAATTTCCATTTCACCTTAAATTGTAATTATTTGTACTTTGTTTACTATTATAAACATAAACAAAGCATTCCTAAAAATTAAGGTTAGACCATAGAGTAGACTGACGAATAAAAAATTCGTTATTTTTATGATGGGATGACAGAAAACAAGTATTAGAAAAAATTGCCAATTTTTATTCCTTCCTTTACATATGTACATTCAATATTAACGTTTGACTAATCTAAAGGTTGAATTTCACACTCTATTCCCCTCTTCTTCAATTTCTCCAATTTACTTTTCAATCTGGAGATTACGAGTGTTTTCTTCCTCAAAATGGCGCTATCATCAAGCCTCTTGTTCTTGGACAACACATGCCTCTCCCGTCTGAATTTACCAGGTAACAATTTTTTTGGAACAAATGAATTGAAAAGGAATGGTGGTCTCTTTTCGTAAGGTATAAATAGAGCTGAAATAATTCACATGATTCAATGAAAAGAGAACATAAACAATCATGTTAAATCAACCTACCCACTACACGCTTCTTGAACATCAAATAATTGTTCATTGTTTCTGCTGCAATATTGGCCACTTCTGGGGTGGAGAACTCAATGAAACCATAACCTTTACTCTTTCCTGATATTTTTGATCGGCAAACTTTAACATTAGTGACACGGCCAAACTGGGAAAAGTATTCCTTCATCTCTTCTTCATAAAATCCATGGGGAATGTGACCGACATAAATTAAACCTCTAGTTGAAGCAAGAGCTTCTACATTTCTTCTCCGTCGTGAAATTCTAGTTCCTTCCTAAAATTTATGAATTTTATGAACAGTTGAACACTATGGAAATGGCCTTAAAATAGCTTACCTTGTTATTTTTTATGACTGATCGTTTTTTCTTGTCATCATTAACATTCAAGGAAAGAAAAGCATCCTTTGATTTCGTTATTTTACCCATTTTGTAATATTTACTTTAAGTTTCGTACAAAGTGTACACACACGTGTACTCAGAAAGGAGGGACAATCGCATAACCTGAAAACTGACAGAACTCTACATTGATCCATAGAAATTTTTGACATGACCACCGATATCGACTATCTTCTTCATTTTGACAATTTCAGACCACAGAAATGATAAAAACACGCCACAGAAGTAGACCTAAAAAACAGTAGATCCAAAGTCAAGGTCAAACAAAAAGTCTAACCTAAAAATTGTAATACAGATTTTTGTAGTGAAAAAATTCGTATTTTGGGCCAATATTGAAGAATGTTTAGCTAGCTTTTTATAGCAAATATTTAATGGGACGCACGCAGCGTATTAGGAACAGAAATAAGACAAAATGTTCGGATTCTGCCAAAATAGTTGAAAATATTTCGTTAATGAAATGGATGGGAACATTCAACTGGAAAAATACATCAAAAATCTTCTGCAAAGAATTTGAAGCAACTGGAAGAGGTGTTACATCGAGCAAGGACTTGTGTAGTAACGAAAGTTTGATTGCAGTGCCTTTTCAACTTCTTATAACTTATTCAACATTGAGCGCCTCTGAAGATTTTATGAGTATTTTTGAGCATGATGTTAAACTTGGCATACAAGATATTTTAGCTGCATTTCTTGTCTTAGAAAAACACAAGAAAAATCAATCCTACTGGAGATATTACTTAGAATCTTTGCCGATTGTCACACCAATATTACCCTGGTTTTCATCTTCTGAAGAAATCGAATATTTTCCAAAAGAATTGAGAGAACTAAGCTTCAAATGTAAGAACAATTTCAAAGAAAGCTTTGAGAGAATAAGAAGATCTGTACATGTGCATTTAGAATGCAAGTGTTGTAAGGAAAAAATTATAGATATTCTTAGTTTGGAGTCCTATAAATGGGGCTATGTCATGGTAAACACCAGAGGTGTATATGTTGACCCTGAAGTGATAAGAAAATTTTCCAAATTGTAAGTTTCAATTATTAATTCATGGAAAAATTCATTTCCAATGTTTTTTTAGGGACATTCTTTTTGATGAACCTCGAATAGCTATGTTTCCTATGATGGACATGTTTAATCATTCAGATATTGCAGAAAATATGATAGAATTCACAGAAAATTCCCAGGGATTATTTTATCAACTTTCTACATTGACTAACCATAAAAAGTATGATCAAATATTTATATCATATGGAAGACATGACAATACTGAACTTTTTACTGAATATGGATTTTATCTACCAAATAATAGCAATGACAAAATTAGGTTCAAACCAAGCGAGATCCTAAAATGTTTAAATTTGAGACTGAATAATTTTCAGTATAATTTTTTAAGAAAAAACGAGTTTTTAGAGACTGAAGAACTTTTCATCAATATGATAGGGCCCTCCTTCAAATTAAAAGGATTTTTGTATGTAGCTCTGAATGAAAACACAAGAAATTACAGTGGCAATATTTTTTCTGAAGTTTACGATGAATCTTTCAAGGAAGACTTGCCAAACTATTTGTTGAAACTGTTAGATGTGAAGATCGAAGAGTATAAAACTGATTATTGGAAGTTCAGGAATAAATTCAGGATAAATGAGTCGGTCTGCCAATTTTTACAGAGCACTGTGAAATTTGTTGAAAGTGTAAGAAAGGAAATTAATAGTTTTATATGATACTTTTGTTGATTATTTCCCTAACATATTTCCATCCTCTACTTCTCACACGGTTTCTCATTTCGAGTTTGCAAGATGACAAGATGTTAAAATTATGAGGTTAACTAAAGTTCAAGGCCATTTTTTTTCTATGGACGTGGTCCCTGATAGATGAGATTTTAGGCTTTTAGATCATTTCAAACTTGAACATTTCTGTTCAATATTCATAATTTGCATCCGCCAATCTTTTTTAAATTGTTGCACTTTCCGAAGGTTACGCGAATTATCTGAAAGAGAATTATCGATCAAAATTTTGACGCATGATCCAAATATTTTTCCAACAATCATAAACACGTAGACGCATGCGCCGAATCAACGACTCAATTAAAAAGAAATAGATTGATACGCCATTGCAGATTAGAAAGAATAAAAATAAAATTGGTACGTCCATCTAATCAAGAAATCGTCAAATAAAACAATATGGCGTTTATCGGCGATTGTCAACTCTTAAAATTTTGGTGATCGGTTTTCTTGATTGTGGTTCTTGTGATTGTTGTTGAGAAAAAATTAATTTCTCAGAAGAAATGGTCGAATAAGTGGAAGAAATTGAAACGGATATGTAGTTTTAGGTTACTTTATGTTCGATAATGAACAATGACGGTTATATGTATTCTTTAAGGTGTTTTTGTGTTTTTCGTTAATTTATTTTTTCAAATGATGAATGCAGTGAATGTGCCAGACCACATATATGATTTCAATAACGAAGAAAATCTGGCCAAATGGAAAGGAGTGTTAACTACCGCTTTAAAAAAGGTTAATATTGCAAAAGGCATGAACTTCACACACAATAATTGAATTATCAAGTAGTTCTTGAATCTGAAAGTGCTACAACTTGATATTAGCCTCGAAGTTGATCTAATGTGCTTCATTGTAGGTCTTGGAGACTGTACATCCATCCTTGGAGGCTCAAGAAGACGCCTTGGAATATGTAGAAAACTTATGTTTACGGCTGTTGGCTATGCTTTGTGCAAAACCTAGTCCACATACAGTACAGGTTTGTTCTCGAAATCATATTGATGTGGATAAACTCAACAAATTGTTTTTAGGACGTGGAGTATAGAGTTCAAAGTACTTTTCCAACGCCGATAGATAAATGGGCCTTAAAAGAAGCTCAGGAGGCTGTGGATCGTGGTAAAAAGAAGTCTGCTTTGTTATTACCAGTAGACAAGATCCACAGTTTATTACAGAAGGTATTGTAGAATTTAGTTGGCCTAATCATATATGTTACATAAAAACTTTTTTTTTAGGAATTACTTTTGTATAAGGTTGACCTAACTGTATCTTTGTTCCTGGTAGCTGTCTTGGAGTATATTTCAGCAGATATTCTAAAATTAGCAGGAAATTATGTGAAACACATCAAGCAGGTCGAAATCACTTATCAAGATGTTCAGATTTCGATGAATGCCGATAAGGTATGTGTCAAGAAGTTTTTTCGTCTTGAGTCGATTCAAATTTTGTTGAAGTGCGAGAAACGTAGGAGATTTTTGGATAGATCTGGATTTTAAATCAAACTGCGATAGTTTCATAGTTAATGTCCGAGTGCTATGTTTATTTATTTGCTTTGAAGTGGACACATTTGTGAGAGGATCACACCATTTATTAAAAATTTTCGTTAGATTTTTTTTATTCATTGATTGCTTTCATTATGTTATTAACTTGCTTTTGCTTTTCACGCTGCCATCAAAAAATTAAGCCTGCAGCAATGGTAGGTAGATTGGGTGTACATTTGTGGCGCATGTATTTGTAGATGTCTGTATTTTCAAGCGAGAATATCTTTTTTACCTTGTCTTGAAATCAGACGCATCTATTTTCTGTGCTTTTCTATTCTTTTCATATTGGTTTCGCCCATTTTAGTTGCAAGAAGCTGGCCTGTTTTTCCATTCCTCTCTTCTGTCTACATTCGTTACTCTCTAGATTGATTTGCGAAATTTCCTACTTGTAGTTCATGATCTTCATTTTTGATATTGAGAAATTCTTTCGTGAGAGTGAAGTTTTAATTGATAATGCGAATTGAACTATGGAGGTTCACCGTACGATGAGTGATTTATCTGTTGAAGGCTTTAATGGACATGTTCTACCAAGATGAAGGAAATGGAGCAGGAATTCCTTCGGAACCTCAGGTGTTGGTTACTGCAGCGCCCAGGACCAGTCTTACCTACGAGGAGGTGGTCAGAGAACTTATTGCATCGGAAAAGGCTTACATGAGGGAGCTTCACATGCTCATCAAAGTTTTCAGGTGGGTAAATTTGTTGAGTTGTTTTCCTACGTACCACTGGGGGCTGTCAAATTATCCTCAAATTGTTTGTCGGAAAGAGATCTTGAAAATTCTGGGAATTTCTGTGGAAAGTAGTCGACCTGTTGTAAGAAAGCCAAAGAATTGGAACTTCGATTGGTAGCTGAACGATATTTCTAAAGCCACTATATCTCCAATGAATTCAAGAGCCTGAAATCGGGATAAGTTAAAAAATGTCTTCATATTTGTTGTAAGGAATTTTTGGTGTACTTTTACTTTTAGCATAAGTCGACGAGTGTCTCTGCCGACCAAAGTTTTCCATTTGTTTCAACGAATAACGGAATTATTTCAAAAAAATTAACGAAAATGGATAATTTTCGAAACTTCGAAAGTCATCGGACGAACCATAGAATTGACGGTGCTCGGCAAACTTCACGTTACACGACTAACGCCGATGATAACCGAAAGGATAGGCATAGGCGTAACATTCGGCTGGGTATTTACGATTGGAATTGATCAATGACGTGTCGTTTTCGAATCTTTCAAGGTTTTTTTCGATTCTAACGTATTTTTTCGAGGGAATGAGACATGTTATCAGCCACTTATTTCTTTTTAGGGAGGAACTTATAAAGTTAGGATCGGATCAAAGAGAGATCGATTGTATATTTTCAAACATCATGGATTTGTACGAACTGACCTATACGTTGTCCGGAAGTTTGGAAGACGTTATAGAAATGGCCCAGGACCAGATGCCTTACATCGGCAGTTGTTTCGAAGGTATGAGCATCGATTACTCTTCTTCGCATCGATATAATTAAAAAATCATCATTGCAGAGCTGGCGGAAGCTGAGGAGTTCCAAGTCTATTCGAAATACGCCAAAGACGTGACTTCGACAAGGTGTAGGGAGACGTTGAACAACCTGCTCTCCAAGCCGGAAATCGAGAGTTCCCTCATATCTGCCGGTCAAGGCATGAGGCTGGCCCTCAAATACTACCTTCCGGCCCTCCTCATGGGCCCCATAAGACACTGCTTCTCCTACATGGAGTACATCAGGATACTGAAGGAGCTGTCTTCCGCCGAAGACAAGGAATCTCTGGAGCAGGTCGAGGTTATGTTGAAACCTCTGCAGATGGAGCTAAGTAAGTCCTGATGCTTTATTCCCGATCGTTAATTGTGTAATTGATGTTTTTTTTCCCTCAGGTAGATGCGTGCCTTCTTCAGCCTTGCCTAGGACCTCGACCCCCCTCCTGCAGATCAGGGCGCGTCGCCAGGCGGCCCTGGAGAAGATCCAGGAGCTGGAGAAGATAGTCGAGAACTGGGACTCGAAGGACATCGGCCAGTGCTGCAACGAGTTCGTCCGCGAGGACGTCCTGCTCAAGGTGAGCTCGGGCAAGAGGCTCACCGACCGCAGGGTGTTCCTGTTCGACGGTCTGATGATCCTCTGCAAGCCGAACACGAGGAGACAGAGCTCCATCCACCACATGAACCATCCGGAGTGTCGGCTCAAGGAGCGGTTCTTCATCAGGAAGGTGGAGATCATCGACCATCAGGACACGGACGAGCTGAAGAACTCGTTCGAGATCTGTCCCAGGCAGCAGCAGACGCCCGTGCTGCTGTGCACGAAGAGCGCCGACGAGAAGAACTCCTGGATGGCCGATCTGGTCATGTTGAACAACAGGTAGGTGGCATCGTCTTTCGGGATCTCCAGATTCAGGTTTATTCGTACTGAGGCCAAGAAATTACTCTCTGGTCCATTGGATCTACCCACTCCTGTCCGGGATCGGTTCTAACCTCACTTTTGTCTAACTGACGTGGATTTTACGTTCGGTAAACGTCAAAAATCTCAATTTCCCTCGTTTTTTTGGCGTGACGCAGCGGTTTGGATAAATAGGGCTATTTTCGAACCACCTAAATCACCAGATTTTCCCCCTACGAAAACCTGTAGTAAAATCTGCTTTATGATATGCCTTTAGAACTATCTATGGCTATAATACAATATTTATGTTTAGTTCCGACGAAAAAATCCGAAAAAAACCATTAAAATCGAAAAAAATCTTGACAGATGCGAAAACGACACGTCATTGATCATTTTCAATCGTGAATGCCCATCCGAATGTTACGCTCATGTCTTTGCCGTCGTTCCCGAGCTATCTTCGCGTCCTTTCGGTTATCATCGGCGTTACTCGTATAACGTGAAGTTAGCCAAACCTCGTAAATTCTATGGTTCCTTCGGATGACTTGTGAAGTTTCGAATATTCTCCATTTTCGTTGAATTTTTTCAATATTTCTGTTTATCATTAATCGAAAAGGATAAATTAAATCGGCAAAGATGCTCGTCGATTTGCGACACATGCTAAAAGTGAAACTTTACTTTGTACCGTTGAATATTCCGTACGACAAATATAAAGACGCTACTTCTTAGGATATTTCTTCTCTTCATTGCAGATCGAGAAGTGGCTTTCGAAATTTTGTTCCGCTGAAGATTGAAAGCTCAATTCTTTTACTTTATAACTACTTCGACAACGTTTCTCGTGGACTTTTTTTCACTTACCTAGAGACTCTTAGAATTTCCAACATATCTTTCCGAAAAATATATTGACAGCCTTCGATAGTTTCGTCACATGACCCTATTTGTTAATTATCTTAAGTTCTGTTCGTTTTGAAGGATTCAAAGGTCAGACTTTCTGTGTTTCAATTGCACTATAACCAAATTATCCACTTTGACATTCGAAAAGTTGACATTTGACATTGACACAAAACGTCAACTGTCAATATTCCAAGACCTACTTGACGATGCACTCGAATTAATCCTCTCGTTACAGATCCATGTTGGAGAGGATCCTGGACAGCATCTTGTCCGACATCGAGCGAAAGCACCCTCTGAAACTCCCCTCCCCGCAGCTGTACAAGTTCGCGGAGCCGGATTCCAAGGACAACATCATCCTGGAGCAGAGGGAGAACGGGGGCGTTCCCCTGATAAAGGGCGCCACCCTGTACAAGCTGGTGGAGAGACTGACGTACCACATCTACGCCGACCCGAAGTTCGTGCGCACCTTCCTGACCACCTACCGCAGCTTCTGCTCCCCCAACGAGCTCCTGGACCTGCTCATCGAGAGATTCAGCATCCCCGATCCGTCCCTCGTCTACGAACTGGACTGCTGCGACACCGAGAAGATGCAGAAGTGCAATCAGCGGGAGGACTGGAAGAAGTACCGGAAGGAGTATTGCCAACCCGTTCAATTCAGGTATGGAATCGAAATAGTCGCGTGTTTCGGTATTATTAGGACATCTTCAGGTGGATGAATGGGATTTAGTCCTCGGGACATCATTTTTCTTAGCGAGTTTAACGTTTAATTTGGATTTTAGGGTTTTGAATGTGCTTCGACACTGGGTGGACCATCATTTTTACGATTTTGAGAGGGAACCGGAACTCCTGTCGAAACTGGAGAAGTTTCTTGACTCGGTGAATGGGAAGAGCATGAGGAAATGGGTCGATAGTGTCTTGAAAATAGTACAAAGGAAGGTTAGTTGTTTTTATCCACTTGGTTGTTTTTTTCATTTATTTTTTGCTTTGAAAGTTTTAATGTCGCTTTTTTTCGTTGTTATTATTCTTCAGGTATCAGGGATATTTTGAAAATTCGATTGGGTCTTAAAAAAAAAATGCATGAATTTATTGATCACACTTCAAAATTGCTGTAGTTTATTTTATATGTTGTTTTTTTCTCATTACGTTAAATGGTGTTTTTATACCTACCTGCAATACAATTTCTGGATAATTTCATTGAATGGCCCTCAAAAGCTTCAGATCTAACACTATTAGACTTTTTCTTGTAAAGTTGTTTGGAGAATGCTGTCAATAGACAGAACTTACCTCAGTAGATCTTCGCTAACGAATACCAGTGTAAAATAGAAAAATTGAGTCATTTTCGTGAACATTGTTGGATTAATCTCAATCTGATATGCCTAAGATTCGTAATAACATTCTTAAACCGATGATTCTGCCAAATGCACGAATTTATTATAAAAATATTGTGAAATAGGGAATACTCCTTCTGACAAAAATGATGTATTCTTTATGAAATATCTTTGAAACATCACAAGTACTTAAAAATGAAGAAAAAAATGGGTATTCAAGATTTAAAGCGTTTCGTTCCAATTGCACAAGTTGGCAACGTCGACTGAAATATGCGTTGATAATAAAGGACAACAAATACGCTATCTTGACGAGATAGACAAAGATGGCTATCTATGAAGTCTGCGACGAACGAGGAAGGTCGTGAAATTTTATGGGATTTTTATGGCCGGTTGCTGTTGAGGCTCGCCAGTGAGTACGCGCCTTTTGATGGCTGTGGATCAACAGCTGTTATTTTATTAACAAGCCATTGTTCTTATCTTCTTCTAGTAGACGCTGTTGCCAAATCGTAAACTAGAAACGAAGCGATTTAAATTTTTTTCGAAAGTTTATTTTTCTTTTCATAAACTAAAAAGTTTATGAAGAGATGCAAAATCCTCCCAAAATAAATTTCAATCGATATCTTTTATTTTTCTTGTTGACTCTCAGGTGGAAAACGACACCCAGCGTCACATAAAATTCGCTTTCGCCGAAAATCCTCCACCCATCGAGTGGCACATACCCTGCGGAGAGGAGGACTACGGCATCCTCACCCTGCACCCGGTGGAGATAGCCAGACAGCTCACAATCCTCGAGTTCGACCTCTACCGCAACATCAAACCCTCGGAATTGGTGGGTTCGGTCTGGACTAAAAAGGACAAGGAGAAGACCAGTCCGAACCTGCTGAAGATGATCAAGCACACCACCAACGTGAGTTACCCCTCGATTTTGTCCAAGTTTCGGTCTTAAACCTTCGTTTTTTTACAGTTCACGATATGGCTGGAGAAGAATATAGTGGAAGCGGAGAATTTCGAGGAGAGGGTGGCCATCTACAACAGGATCATCGAGATCATGATCGCTCTGAACGAGATCAATAATTTTAACGGGGTTTTAGCGGTGGTCTCGGCCACGGCCTCTGCTTCGATACACAGGTTGAAACTGACGTATCAGGTGAGAGGTGAGAGTTTCCCACCAGGGACGTATCTGAGGTTAGATTTTTCAGGCGCTAAGTCAACAGAAGCAGAAGGCGTTGGAGGAGTGTAGGTCGGACGATCACTTCAAGAAGTACCAGGAGAAGTTGCGTAGCATCAATCCGCCCTGCGTCCCCTTCCTCGGCATGTATCTGACCAACATCCTTCACATCGAGGAGGGAAACCCCGACTTCTTACCCAACACCCAACTGGTCAACTTCTTCAAACGGAGAAAAGTGGCGGAGATCACGGGGGAGATACAACAGTATCAGAATCAACCTTACATCTACACCGTCGAACCCAAGATCAGGGTGAGTACCCTTACAAAACCACTTCAAAGGTGGATCTACTTTTAACCTCATTTTTTCAGCATTTCCTGGAGAACCTGTGTCCGTTCGGCGACATGTCCGAGAACGAGATCAACAACTACCTGTACAACAAGTCGATCGAGATCGAGCCGAGGGGCTGCAAGCAGATACCCAAGTTCCCGAGGAAGTGGCCGCATCTGAACCTGAAGAGTCCGGGTATCAAGTCGAAGACGTCGTCGGTCAGGCAACTGATAAACAGCACGAGCACCCTCGGCTCGTCGACCCTTAGTTCGGCCAGCATATCGAGCGTGAGCACCATCAGCGGCTCGGCCAAGGGCAACAACAGCGAGGAGCCGAAGAGCGAGGATTCCTCCAGGTCCGACAACGATTTCAGCGTGTTTGCTTCGGTAAGTATTTTTTTTGATGAATAATCCCTTCATAGGTGAAGAGAAAAAGAGCGTATGGGCCCGAGATCGATGTTCCGGTTGACAAGTGACGCGTGATAACCTCAAACGTCAACGAGACCATAGAATTATCGTGACAGGAACGTCAAAACGGAAACGTTTTGAATACAATCGAAAAGTAAACGTCGAACGTTGCTTTATCTTTTCTACAGGGTGCGACAGTTTCGAAGGACTATAAAAGATGGTGAAAAAATGGAGGGGAACTGTTTCATTCATTCGAATCGGTAGTAAATACGGTTTTTTTACTCGAATTTCGAGAAAGATGTCGTTAAGATGGCGGTAGTCGATTTGGGAGGTTTTCGACAGCTTCTCGACATATAGGGAGCCTTATGTCCCGGATTTCTTCGGTCGTTGGCTGCTTGAGTTGAAGCAGGGTGCGTGGACGATGTTTGAAGTCCTTGTCTTTAAAGAAGCCCCACCTCGGTGAGACCTGTATCGAAACAACTCGTGAAATTCTAGTTGTGTGGGCTGTAGCCCCATCCTGCTGAAATCAAATATGTTCTTCAGCCAGTTTCATTCAATTCAGGCTGTAGGAACGTTTCCAACATGGACCCAAGATGTTCTGGTTGACAAGTGACGTTTGATAACCTCAAACGTCAACGAGACCATAGAATTATCGTGACAGGAACGTCAAAACTTGTTTCCATGGAAACGTTTTGAATACAATCGAAAGTTTACGAGGGAGACATCGAACGTTGCTCTGTCTACAGAGTGCGACAGTTTCGAAGGGCTATAAAAGATGGTGAAAAAATGGAGGGAAACTGTTTCTTTTATTCGAAACGGTAGGAAATATGGTTTTTCTACTCGATGTCGTTGAGATGGTGGTAGTCGATTTCGGAGGTTTTCGACAGCTTCTGGACATATAGAGTGTGTTATGGACCGGATTTCTTCGGTCGTTGGCTGCTTGAGTTGAAGCAGGTTGAGTGGACGATGTTTGAAGTCCTTGTCTTCAAGTTGGACCCCCTCGGTGAGACCTGTCTCGAAACAACTCGTGAAATCCGAGCTGTGTGGGCTGTAGCCCCATCCTGCTGAGACCAGATGCATTCTTCAGCCAGTTTCTTTCGATTCAGACTGTAGGAAGGTTTCCAACAGGGCCTGTCGCTCTCTTGGCGAGCCCAAATTTCGATTGTGGTTTCGGAAGGGAGAGAAACGTCTACAGGGAGGTCGAAAACGTCTGAGTCGCGTATTTTTAGTCCAAATCATGGCGCGGACCCTAAGGTAGCCCATCAGATCCCACCTGCCCCCAGGAAACGACCCATTGAAACTCCACACCCTGTATATATCGTCTGGGTCAACAATTTGGGGTGTTACGTGCGCGGGTATCATTGAAACATTCGACGAAGATGAAAAGATAGTTTATTTTGCGGAGAACTGTGTTGATTACAGATGGTAACTTGCCAAATTGATACTAAATCTCTCTCTGGTGATTCTGGCTTGTTATATCTGCTCAGTGGGTCCATAGACCTGCGCCAGACAAGGTTTCTCATCCCTTTATCTAACTGAAGGGTAAAGTTATTCTCCGATGGTTTCAGACCAGATCTTTTGGGGCCTAGAGGACGTTGAGGGTCAAATCTACGAATGAACATTGTTACAAAATTCAGATATCTTTCTTCTGAGTCATGGAGTGACAAACACGATGTCTCATTGCTTTTTTCACCTGTTAGGTACAGCTGGGAAGCACGGGACAGAACAGCCCCACCTTGTCCCCCGTCTCGCCCGCCGGACCTTCATCCTGGAGACCCGCGATGCACATGCGGAGTCCCAGCACGAGTTCCACGAGTACCATCGCGTCCATCAGGTGCGGATCGGTGTCTAGGAGCGAGGTTGTGAACGCCATACCACTGTAAGTTTTCGTAATCCGTCTTGTTTCGATTGATTTTTAATTGGTTATCTCCGCAGGGCCCCCAGATACTCGACATCGGTGGCTCCGAACAGTCCGGGTCCCAAGAGCCCCGTGTCTCCCACCTTCGATTCCATCAGCCCCAGACTGCCTTGCACCCCTCCCCCCATCCCGCCGAGGAGGAGGAGAGACAGTCCGGAAATCAGCTCGCCTCAGCAGGTAAGCTCGTCTTCACCCTTTAGGTCCCAAATGCAAATTCCTCCCTTTGTTCGTAGATGAAGCAGGCCCCCGACGCACCCATCCTCCCGCCTAGGGAGTCCTCGCCGCCTCCCCTGCCCCCCAGGAGGGAGACGGGTCTCTCGCCCTCCGCCTTCAGCCACTCCCACCAGGCCTCTCTACCCAGCTCGCTGACGATGGGAATGGGCACCATGCCCCGACTGCACCCCACGCACACCTCCCAACTGCACATAAGGAGGCACTCCTCCCAGCCCCAACAACCCTCCAGGCCGGTCCTGATGAACGGAGGAACGCCGTGAGTAATTTTTTTTCAAGAGTGTGTCGATTTTGTTGATTTTTGCGTATAAAAAACCCTTGAACCCTCGGTCCGTTCCGTTAACCTTTCTCGTTGTTCATTTGGTTACCAATTTCCCTCCAAACAAGGTAAGAAAGACTTATTTCCTTATTTTTCCTTAATATCCTTTATTATTTCCCTCCAAACCAGGTAAGAAAGACTTTTTCCTTATTTTTCCTTAATATCCTTTATTATTTTCCTCTTTTCATACCTTTTTCTTAAATTTTTATTCAGAGCGAGTTTCGACAATCGTCTTTTCCAACGGTATACTTAATATACTGTTAAAATAACTCGCCCTGTATACTTAAAGCCCTCACAATCTGAGCATATTTCTGACCGTAGATCGTCGTCGATCCCGCCGCCCAGCATATCGCCCAGGTACGGCAGCGACTCCCCGACGGGGCAGGTGACGCCCAAGCTGCCGCCCAAGCCGGCCGTGAGGTCTGCGGAGTACGCCTCCGGCACCAGGTTCCAGTACCCGAGCACCACGACCACCTGACGAAGGGCCGACAAGCCGGCCCGGAACCGCAAGAAGAAATGCTGAGCGCGCCCGGCCGGCCGGATCGAAGATCGGGCGTTTCTTCTTCCGCGCGACGGCGCCGTCGATGACGTTCGAGGTTATCGCGCGTCCTGACGTTCGGTTTTAGGTTATGTCCGATGTGAGGTCGATCGCGTCGGTTTTGATTCGATACGGGCGGGTTAACCTAAAAAATAAGATCGCGCATAGAATCGCCGGGAGGAAACGTCAACGTCAACGTCACTTTGACGTTTGCGACGAAATCAGGTAACTCTTCGGACTGTGGCCATTAGCTGATGCCTTCCACTCGCACTTTTGGTCTTCTTTCGTCAAAATCCGATCGAAATTTCGTCAGTTGGTGTCCACCATCGATAGATTTATCGAATACTAAAAAACCAAGTGCCACATAAATTATTTAAATAAAAAAAAATCTTCGCTTCTTCTTCGTTGATCTGGAAGTAGAGAAACCAAATGAACTGTTGTGCAATCTCCCCTCGTGGTGTTTTATCGGTACAAGAATTTCAATGCAATCTTATAAAAATCAATGTTTTACCTTCATATACAGGGCGGTTGGCGAAATGGTAACGTTTGGAGCGTGTTGCCCTGTATTTGCGAGGGGTTATGTCGATATTAATTGTGATTATTTGATGTATTTAAGATATATATATATATATACACACATATATATTGAATGGTGAATATTTTAATAAAGAAAAAGAATTCTCTAAATTGTAAATTGTGTAAAAAATATGTAAAATACTGTAAATGTATATTATAGTGGCCAGCAGAAATACCTACAGTATAATACGAGATTTTATATGTTGAAATTTTTTATCGAAGATATTAGAGGACGAGACAAGGAAGACTCGGATTTCCTTGTCGTGTCGAGGAAAAAGAATTGTTGAAAAAAAATTATATATATATATCTAGCTGTTATCGTGTCATTCCTCGTATGTTAATTGAAAATAGCGTTATATTTTAGTGTTTTCGGGAATCTTTCTTTACCGAGGATTGACCCTTTTTACGTTACAAAATGGACCTCTGTTTCTTTTAGATTTTGCGTTTTCAGTATTTTTTAAAATGAGAAAATGCTACGCGCGCCCTCTCGCGTAGTTTGAATTTTTCGATTCTTTTAAACTGTGATAGTAGCAATGGACCATAATTTGTAAAAATTGAACATGTTCAATATAAGTACAATAAATGTATTGATGTACAGAAATCTCTCTGATTTTTCGCCTCTTTTCTCCTCTTCGATTTCTCCCATTACTGTTTTTTCTTTCTGTATCGGTTATTTTTATTGATTATTAACTATTCATTTTTTTAAAATCGTCTGCGTTTTTTGATACTGATGTTCTATCCTAATTTATATTATTGATAACTATTTTTATTGATCATTTTGTTAAAGTTTCGAACATCCACCGCGTTTTTTACTTTTGAGTTCTCATTGAAGCGTTTATATTGATCATTTTTAATTCCTCTAGTTTGTTTTTTTTTGTGCTGACGATTCTGAAGGGTTCCATCGGAATGAAACATCTCTTCTATCCTAATTTTTATTATTACTCACTATATTCACAGGCTTTGTTTTAAAACGTTTTTTTCCCCATTTCTACCTTACGGCTAGTTAAAAATTTCGTAACAAGTGTCGTAAATCTAAACACCCTGATTTTCCACGTCTTTATCTCGAGATCGCTTTAGCTCAAACCGCCGTCGGGTTCTTCTTGTAACTCCCCTTGGTCTGAGTCAGACTGCTCTGCGTCTCCTGAGAAACGAGGTCGGTTTTAGTGTCTTCGAAGTACGGCCCTTAAGCCTGCTCACTCACCCTGTAGGTCAGGAATCTCCTGGTGCTGTTACGCAGCGGGAACACCCCGAGGCTCAGGCTGAGACCGGAGTCCGTCGCTGAATGGTGCTGATCCCCGAACCTCCTGCTGCTCAGGAAAGAATCGACAATCTTGTGGACCTTGTAAGATCAGAAAAGAAGGTTAGGAGACGATTGGGTTGAGTGAAAATACCAACCTGTTTCTTGAACACCGTCGTGGTGAGGGTGTAGAGTATGGGGTTGAGGGCTGAGTTGATTGGTAGGATGAAGATGGCCAACCACGCGTATAAATCCTGAGGGATGGCAACACCCGACAAGGCCGTCATTTTGACGATGATCACCGGTACCCAGCATAAGGAATCCGTCAACACGATTATGCCAAATCTCTGCGCCACCTTCTCGCTGTCCTGGGACTGTCTGGTTGACCTGCAGGCCACCCCGCTGGCCTTGATCTCGTTGATCATCCTCATGTAAGCGTAGCTGATGAAGATCAGCGCCACTGCGTTCACCAGGATGAACATCATGGCCGAATACTCCCAACCCTGCGATATAAGGATAAATCAGCTTTCAACGGAGATCGCAGCAATCCTACGATACCTTGGCGTAAGGGTCGTGGATGTGAAGGGACAAACACACCCCGTTGCTACCGTAAAACTCGTCCCCGAAGTACTCCTCGGTCATTTCGCTCAACGGGGCGAAGGCCACGAGGGAGGCAAAGGACCACAGCACCAACAGCGTGACGGCGGCAGTCTTGGCCGACGGTTGTCTTCTGGCCAAAGGTTGCGTCACGGACACGAACCTGTCCCAGGTCACGAGGGTTAGGATTAGCACCGAACTCTCGCAGGAAAGGGTGCTCAGGAAACCTGAAAGAGGATAGAGGCACTTGACGGTTTACCTAGCTCTGTTGAAGGCTTAGAACTCACCGCATACGTTGCACATGAGGCTGTGCCTCCATACGAACTCGTACCTGAGGTACACACCTCTGTAGTGATGATCCACGCCGGCTATGGTGAAGAGGTAGATGCCCATCAGGAGGTCGGAGAGCGCCAGGTTCCTGAGGTACAAGGAGTGCACCGCGTTGTTCGTCGGTACTATGAGCCTGCTGAGGAGGACTATGACGTTGCCGGTGCATCCTATGCCTCCCATCACCCACACGCTGAGGCACACGTTTAAAATTAGAACCCTACTAGGCTAAAGAGGTAGTGTTGCCTTTAGTACTGGAGTAAATACTTCTCTACCTACCTGGCCCTCAGTACGGGGTTGTCCAAGAGGTGTTCCTGCGAAGATATACCGTCCCCCTTGGGGTAGCAGACCCTGACGTGCGTCGCGGCCATGCACAGCTCGAACCTGTCGAAGTATCTGTGAAAAAATCAGGTCGACATATTATAGTCTCTTCGGGGATGTTAAAAACGGCGATTGATGATTCTCTGGTCGACCCTAAATCTGCATCGTACGTTTTTCGGGGTTATCAGACCGTCTAAAATTGCCCCCTTGGCTTGCGTGCTTCCGGGGTTTAATCGGCGACGGATAGAGCGTCGCGACGCCGGTTCACGATTATCCCAATTTGGAAATATTGCGAATAATGATACATGGCGCGGATATCAAATGTTTTAGAGACTTGTATATCGAATAAAGGTTCAAGTGGCCATCATTATCGCCTTCTAGCAATATTAACGCTCTTTAAAATGACAAAAATTCATTGGAACGAAGAGAAAGTGGCTCGAAAACCTCATCGGGGGCAATTTCGAAGGTTTATGGTATAGAAAAAGTGGATACTCACATGTATGGCAGTTTCTTCAGGGGTAGAAGCACTCTCTTGTCCAGCGTTCTGAATTTGTTGTGTTCCAGTTTGCTGAAAACGGTAATTTTTGAGGCAGGTAGTGATTTTGGTATGAATTACAGGGTTTATAACATGTCTACGATAAGAAAAAAACGGTCAAACAAGGCTTTCGGACCTTCAGTTTATTTTACTACAATGGGAGAAGGCTTTCGGTTCTGTTTTGGTTTCTGGTCGTTTTGACTTTTGGTTCTGCTTGGCTTTTGGTTCTGTTAGACTTTTGGTTTTGCTTGGCTTTTGGCTCTGCTTGGCCTTTGGCCCTGCTTGGCCTTTACTTCTGCTTGGCTTTCGGTTTTGTTAGGTTTATGTTTCGGCTTCTGGTCCTTTTGGCTTTTGGTTTTGCCTGGCCTTTGGCTCTGCTTGGCCTTTGGCTCCACTTGGCCTTTACTTCTGCTTGGCTTTCGGTTTTGTTAGGTTTATGTTTCGGCTTCTGGTACTTTTTGCTTTTGGTTCTGCCTGGCCTTTGGCTCTGCTAGGCCTTTACTTCTGCTTGGCTTTCGGTTTTGTTAGGTTTATGTTTCGGCTTTTGGTTCTGCTTGGCATTTAGTTATGCTTGGCTTTTGGTTCTGTTAGGCTTTTGGTTTCGCTTGGCATTTGGCTGTGCTTGGCCTTTACTTCTGCTTGGCTTTCGGTTTTGTTAGGTTTATGTTTCGGCTTCTGCTCCTTTTGGCTTTTGGTTTTGCTTGGCCTTTAGTTCTGCTTGACTTTTGGTTTTGTTTGGCTTCCGCTTTGGCTTTTAGTACTGTTCGACTGACTTCTTATGGTTTTCCTGGTGCTTTTTACGAATTAATTCCAAGTTTTCTACCAATGCGAACTCCTACGACATCGTGGAAGAGTCTGCGGCCATAACAAACGATTTTCAGTCGCTAGGACATCTAATAACAGTGTCAAATTTATATTTTACTGCTTCACAAGGGAGTCTTGCACAATTTAGCAGTATCTGCTGCTTTTCTTCGGTGTTCAGCTGAGGGTAGAACATTTGTTATGGTTCGGCAGTCAATCAATTCCACTACTTTGTCTTAAATCACATCCAAAAGATTTTAAGAATCATCTATATACTACCAAATTTCCCTTTGAGAAACGGTTTAGTTGGCTGTCATGTTGGTAAGATGCATTCAGCCTTCTGTTGTGAGCTCCTGCTGCTCCATCACCAGAGTGTCGAATGCACCAAGTTCTGTTTCCCCCACTCATCTATTCCTTCATTCGAAAAATCTCAATTCTATTGAATTCAAAGAAGATGGTATGATCTACGAAGCTAACGATATGTTTCTTGTCGAAATCTACTATCTGGATTAGAAAAAAGCTTTGGTGTTAACTCCATCGTCATATCTTGCATCTGAATGGACATAAATATATCCATAGGCACCACGTTGGGCCCCAAAAATCTCATCAAGAGGTTAGTCGAGGTCTAGGATCCATCCGGTTCCCAATAATCCAATTAGATAGTGGAAATTCCTCGGATATAATAGTAAAAGTATCATCGTCGGTAGGTAGCGGAGCGATTGAAATCTATCGGAAATTTTAACTATCGCCCCGTAGCGTGGCAGGGCTTAATTATACGCCGGGAGTTGTTCCGACGTCAATATTGACTTAACCGAGAGAATTTCGGACCGTGTACAGTTCAGAAAGGATCTATGGTTAGGGGATTTCGTGGTCCTTTGTTCGAGTCGTATTGAAACACTGGCGGTAGAGTGGTAAGGGTCAGTTTGAGCAGTCGATGAAAGTACACGCTTGAAGCAGCCAGCGTTCGAAGTCGTGCATCCTACAGGGTGTATCTCGTATACTGAAATATCTCATAGGAAGGAAGACAACTCTAGTGAATAACCCCTCCAGTGCTGTGGACGCAAAACCTAACCTAACTCAACCTATTTCTGAGGGGTGTTAATTTTCATAATCAACATAAAGTTCCCATTCGGCAAACTGTCCCTAAGTCTACAGTAAATCTTATTAAGAAGTTCCCAGTGCCCCTTCGCTCAAATACTCTTTGACGTTCGAAATGAAAGTTGGCAAAGAAACACTCTTGCAGTCTCAGCGAATTAAAACGTCCCTAATTCGAAAACGACAATCAAAGGATTCGGTCGTCCTCGGGAAAAAGTCATTTCTCAACTGTATTATCTGCCCGTCTGGCGCATCCGTTGTTTCGTTACCCCCCGAGGGCTGGATGGGGCTCGGGGCTACCCCTAATGGAGAACTTCCAAGGGTCCCCCTTCGATCGTTTCCGCACGCTGAAAGTCATACTTACAGAGAACTCAGGTTTAGGGTGTCCTCGAAAACGCCTATCTCTATCTTCTTGATGGCGTTGTCGTTGAGAGCCCTGAAAAGCGTAAAAGGGCTTGAGGACTTTACGGAAAAGTTGGGGTAGTCACTTACAGAACTTCCAGATTTGTTAGATTCGCGAAGACTCCCCTCTTCAGCAGGGTTAGACGGTTTCCGGAGAGGAACCTGCGGAATAGAAACGTTCAGAGTTTGGTTACATTCGAATTTTTTCACGAGCTTTTGATCCTTATGATTTATGCGCGGTTATGGGAGGTTTTCAGTCTGTATACTTCCTCAGTTACATCTTACTCTGTGTCTGAAACGTAAGGTTCGATTTCAAAAAAATTGATTGTGTTTTCTGGTCCACTCTACTACTTTACCCTAGGCTCTGGATCAGAACACGAGGTCTGTAAGACTTGTTTAGCCCTTTCTTTTGCCCCTGTGTCTTGACACCCATGCAAGATTACCTATTGGTACTTGCAAGAACTGAGAGGTTTTCTCGTCATCCCTTGATCTGTTTGTTTTACCCCCCTACTTCTTTCATTCCGTCTGAGGTCTTTTTGTAAGGATATTCTGTCCAGGTTTGTGTGTGTAAGTAGTATATCAAAGAGAGTTCTGCCTCACATTTATGACTTCAAGAAGCGTTAGGCTATCCTACGTCCTGCCATCGGATAGAAAACTCCTCAACTACACAAGTAGTATAACAGAGAGAGTTCTGACGCATATTTATGATTTCAAGAAGCATCTCTACAAACTTCTGGGGCCCTAACGATCGAGTACCACGATCGAATAAAAGTGTGATGCAGAACTCGCTTTGCTAAACTACTTGTGTGGATGTGGAGTTCTCTAGCCGATGGTAGGGTGTAGGTTAACCTAATGCTTCTTATAATCTGCCTTATATTTTCTTTCTTTGATTCTCTCTCTCTCTCTCTACTCACATCCCATTCTCGACAAAGAAAAGATTTGTATAGCCCTTTCGTTTGCCCCTGTGTCTTGACACCCATGCAAGAGCTACCTATTGGTACTTGCAAGAACTGAGAGGTTTTCTCGTCATCCCTTGATCTGTTTGAGTCTGCTCCCCAAAGCTTTGTAAGGATGTTTTACCCCCCTACTTCTTTCATTCCGTCTGAGGTCTTCTCGTAAGGATAATCTGTCCAGGTTTGTGTGTGTAAGTAGTATATCAAAGAGAGTTCTGCCTCACATTTATGATTTCAAGAAGCGTTAGGTTATCCTACGTCCTGCCATCGGATAGAAAACTCCTCAACAACACAAGTAGTATAACAGAGAGAGTTCTGACTCATATTTATGAATTCAAGAAGCATCTCTAAAAACTATAGTCAGATAAGAGAACTCTGTAAAGTCCAGAATGTTGACAGAGACAGAGAAGAAGGGAGTTGAACCAGCATGTGAGCAGAATGGACCCTCAAGATTAGCCCGAATAGCGAGGGATTTGAAGCCACTAGGCAAGAGACCACCAGGACGTCCCTTCAAGAGATGGCGAGACAGCTGGCAGTCTACATCGCAGTTACTTCTGCAGAACTGACCATTAGATTCTAAAGATCGTCAAGAACAGGCCTAAGGCCTAACATAAGAAGAAGAAGATCTCTACAAACTTCTGAGGCCCTAATGATCGAGTACCACAATCGAATAAAAGTGAGGCAGAACTCGCTTTGCTAACCTACTTGTGTGGATGTGGAGTTCTCTAGTCGATGGCAGGGAGTAGGTTAACCTAATGCTTCTTATATCTGCCTTATATTTTCTTTCCTTGACTCTCTCTACCTACATCCCATTCTCGACAGAGATGATCATTTCCAACTGGCACAGAACCTCGAATCGAACGCTACCGTTGGAAAAACTACCGACATCCAGTATAGACCGACACTTGTTCTTTCTATCTCTCGTAATTCCGATCCACTTCGCCTCGTTCAGCGACTATAATACCTACCGCACACGGTATCAACGTCCAATTATTTCCGATGTTTCAATTAGCAGTTAAAACGATCCACCCCGTCGTTTCGCCGTCTACTCCTGCGGGATAAACCGTCTCGGCGACCTGGAGATGTACTGGATGACCACCGTTAGAGGATACAATAGTGAGTGGTTGATGGTTGATCAATAGGGTCACTAGGAAGGTACAATGAGATGTATCTTGAGGCGTTAGTGCAGGAGCACCGTCTACAGTGTCTACTCTTGGTATTTCCTCTCGCCTGTGTCTCTCTAAGTTCATACAGAGTGTTCAACCTGAAATTGGCGCCGACCTAGTAGGAAAGGAGTAAGAAGACATCCGTTTAACTGCGAGAATTGAACCGGAAAACGCTCTGTCCAATTTTTTCGACGTCCTTCTCTCGCCGGGCGGTCGGACGCCCGGGGACCATTGTTCCGGGCGTATATTATGGTTATTGCGCGGTTGTATAAAACCCATACGGCCGCGTAAACCGCCTTATTAGATTTTATCGGCCGGAATCTGGTCGACGGCTTTTTGTCTCGGCGTTAAGAGGTTTACGGCCGACCGTTCTATTTCGGATACGCAAACGCCACCCCCGCCCCTCTGGCGGGGGCGCGATACGTCGTAAATCACGCGGAAGTTGAAAAATTGAATGTCTGATTTTTTCGAGGGATGCGAAAGGTTCGGAGAGCTGTTTCTTATCGTATAAGTAAGTGGATATATGGGGATTTTTGACGGAGGGTGATATTTATCGCGGGATCCTCATCGGATAAGATCTAGACCTTGAACTTTGAAGTTTCTTCGAATAATTGGATTTTCGCATCTGCGAGAGTTGGTAGAATGTTCGTAACCGTCATAATGATGATCAAATGAAGCTGTCAGTTTTTCCGCACGAAAGAATGGGCCTAAAACATCAAGGGATCCTTTGAAGGCATTATGTCATTGAACGGCTGAAGGCATAATGTTATGGAGCAGGAAGGGGGGATTATTTACCGGCATAACAGAATCGGAGGCAAATTGGAATGACCAGCGACGTTGTTAACGGCATCAGAAACCGGTTTACGTCATGGAGAGGCGTAATACAGCGAGTGGTAGATCTTATGAAACGTAGCACTAACGCTGTTAAACGGCATCGTGTACGTAAACAAGCCTGAGGCAGTATGTCATGTGAAGGGCATAAACTAGGCTGAGAGGGAAACTCTAATGTCGAGATCAAGTAACAGGCAAGGCGTGAAACTGTCGGGGTACTACCGTCAGTGATCATAAAACCAGGAGCGACCACTGACCAAACCATATGAAAGTGGCATCAGTAAAAGGCATCGGAAATGGCAAGAAACGGCAATTTGCCATGAGTTTGTCATGTGAAACCGACGTCAGTGGTAATAGGCAGACGGAGTGATGAAGCTTAAGAAGGCGAATAACGAGTAGAGGCATATTGTCATGAATTAGGGCATTTGACGCCGGTATCAGTAAGCGGCAGAACCATTTGACAAACTCAGATAAAACTAGTGCCTTAAAACTACGTCGACAGACGTTCATAGGCTTGAAAATGAAAGATCGATCAACGTCATCCAAATAATTGCCAAAATGTCCTGGGCAGGATTGTAATGACCACGGCATATGACACTGGCTCTACTAAACGGCATCAGAAATGGCCAATCGAAATGAATAGCACAAAAAGGGCCAAAGGCAATAGGGACAAATCACCTAATGCCAGTAAACGTCGAAATATTATGTAGTGTGTCAAGATTTCCGACAATTATGATGAAGAACTATGACATTACTCTTGGTTAACGGCAACCGAGAAATGACATTGTCACAATGCCTGCCTATGCCTTTATTCGTTGCATTCAAGCCCTCAAAGGCTGGAAAAAAGTTGTAACAGTGCCCCGAATGGGATGGACGAAGGAATCCCCGTTGAATAATCAGAATTAGTTCGAATGAACCAATTACAGACTTAAAATATTCGCTCGGCAAGCAATCGACCATTCGGATAGTCCATAAACATCCGCCTACTCCTCGTTCTCACCTTGATACGTAACGCCACAGGTGTTCCCACTTCAGGACGCCCCAACCCAGATTTACTGCGTTAATTTTCGACGCCGAAACCGAGGGACGCGCCCGACGTCAATCGCCTCGCGACCTTGACTCCGGTGGGGCCCTACGGGACATCCCGTATCGTAAATTGATTCCGAGGTCCCGGTCTCCACCGTCGGGCCGTATAGATTGTTCGGGGACGCCGTTGTTTGGACGTCCACACATGGTCCTTCGCGAACGGATTAAAATGAACCGAATTAAGGAGAAAAACGCGACTGTGTTGACTCGGGATCGAACCCTCTGCGCTTAAGGTACAAGATTTCGACACTAGCTGTTTTGGAAGATTCACCCGGTATATTTCCGTTTGATTAGACGAAAAACTAACAAGAACTAAACGGCCGTAACCCTAAACGTGGCTTCTTCCGCACGAAGGGGTTCTTCGACGGATAAGTGGAGACATGGGGAGTTTATAGGTTATAGAATGTAGTTACGGCGAGGCAGTAAAGGGGTCGCATTACACGGTTTCCGCCAATAGCTCCAGGTGATGCGTTCTCGGTTTCGTTTTATCGACAATGATAAAATTAGCGATCCCGATGTAATTGTCCCCTTTATCGATGTCCCCGTGTAATTTCAGACGGCAGGATCTGTCGATCTCGACAGGATGACGTTTTCGAAGGCTAGATAACGAAACTGTTACAAGAACTGTCGAAACTCACAAGAATCTGAGTTCTGCCAGAGCTGAAAACGTCCTCGGTTCCAGAAGACGCAGCCTGTTCTCCACCAGGGATAAACTCGAGAGGGGTAGTGGTGGAAAAGTGTCTGGCGATATAGCTTCGATCAGGTTCTGCTGTAGAAATCTGAAAAATGAAAAAATAGTCCATAAATTTATATATTACTTCGAATATCACTCGATTTATTAGCCAGTAGTTCTGACGATCGGTAGTTTCAACGACCGTTAGTTCCCGAACGTGGTAGGTTGAATAGCGCGTAGTCCAAATGACCGGTAGTTCATGTTTCATGATACAATCGAACTAATATGTAACGATCGAAACAATTCCGAGTCCGGAAATCAAGTTAGCATATCTGAATCGAATCACGTCCAAGTTAAATCGAACAGGTTTTGCCCTCGCCTACGAGACTACAATGGCGTGAAAAAAAATCTTCGTTTCGCGGCGAAAATGAATCGGAAATTCTCTCGAATCCCTTTAAATTTCGTGGGCGGATTTTTCTCGTCATGAATGCCGGCATGCAACCGCAAAGCTTTCCCGTTTTTTCCATTCATAACGTCGTGGAAGCAAAACATCTACGACGTCCGCGTAGTCGTAGGATCATTGTTCCATAGAGGGGTGGCGAGAAAACGAGGGAAAAAGGGGTTAAATCTCCGTGGAAATCGAGAACCAGGGGGTTTATACTCACAACTTCTCCAATCGCTGAAGCGGTAACAACAGGCGATGTTCTATTGTCCTGAGTCTGTTACCTCTGAGGTCTCTGTAATAAGAAAAAAATCTCAGTCGAGGGATTTTTTCTGGTACGTTTATCTAGCGAGTTCCAGCTTGTTAGAGGGTTCTGGAGGATCGATGCGAACTCTAGATACTGTCTGTTCAGATCTCTTCGTTTGGACGTCTTGGTTTAAGCTCTGGTCTATGTGAGTTTGACCTCATACACACAAATCTGCCAGAGCGAACGTGGATACTGTTCTTCGGACATCCAACGGCGCGCCATCTATCGCCAGGTTGACGAAGGTGCTACCTAGGCCGTACGTGCCGTTTGAAGATCCCTGTCAAATAGATGGACAACCCACTTTTTTGTTCTCGAAATGAACTCAATTGTACCGTCCGAAACCCAGAAACGATTCGATAATGACGAAAGAAATGTAAGAATAGAACAGACTGTATCGGGCGCAATTGAAACGGTCCAATCGGAGTGTGTATCTCCGGAACAATGCGACCTCTTTGTAAGCCGAAACCCGTTCCCCATTATACCAAGTTCGACGATTGCAAAAAAAAAAAACGAAGCCTTTGTGCTCCTGGGGCGGCATACTCACAACGTTTCCAATTGTTTCAGACGGTCGAACGCCTCCGTCGCTATCCTGGATAGGTTGTTGTACGTCAGCGACCTGTAACAGAGAGAACGGACAGGTCCTTAACTGGGCGAGATTGGGAAAAGTTCGAAAAGCGAGCACGTGCGCCAAGGCGATAAGATTCAGGAATTTTCGCTCGTGCGAAGTTCGGAGCAAAAAAGGAGACGCCGACGGGCGGTTTACCGATGTTTTCGGGATTGAAATCCATATATAGAAGTCTATCCAGTCAATTTTTTACGAAGAAGATTCGCCTCTGTGTGCAGCTTCACATAGACAGTAGTTCTTATATCAGTTAAATCTAATGAGCAGTTTAAATAATCGGTAGTCCAAATGATCAGTCGGTTTGATCACAAAATAAAAATATCGATAAACGTTTGAATCATTAAATCTTGAAAAGTACTCAAAGCTACCGTTGGTTTGAAAACTTTAATCGAGCAATTTCCATCTAAAGTCTGAGTTATCTGAGGTTGATCTATATGAATATAAAGCCGTATCTTCACGTTTCCTGGTAGTAGTAGTTCTTCTATCGATTCGTTTCAGTATCCGGTAGTTCTGGTGTTGGTAGTTCTAATGAATGACAGTTTTGAAGTTACGTTACGAAGGAATATGTCTGAGTGGATAGCTCTCAAGGGTCCTTTTCTAACGGAAGGAATAACGTAAGATCGCGTTATTCGGGATCACTGGTAGGAGATGAACCTAAGTCCATTGGATTTAATACGACCGTTAGGTATTATGTACCTTAATTAGGGTCTTTCAATTTATACGGTCTCCTCCCGTTCACAATGGCCTCATCGATTACGGCGAATTAGGGGTTTAGCCGGTCGGACTACCCTGCTCATAGCCGTATACGTTCCCGCAACAAAGTACCCACTCTTTCTGTCGTCTATACATGGGGGTTGTAACTTTTGATTTGCGGTCAGTCCGGCCGCGGATCCGTCGGTCCGAATTGATTCAAAATTCGCGGATTTTCGGACATTCGTATGCGGACGCTCGTCGGATTTGCATGAGCCTCGACGAGACGAACGTTTTGCATGTGTTTCGTGGGCTGGAGGGTTGTTTAGCGACTTATCCGGGCCGAATATTAGAAAAACGCGACGGTCTGGAGGGTCGTTTGTTTCCGGCGGTTCGGATGGAATTTTCCCCGTTTCGGATGTCGTTTTCGCCATGAGGATGATATTCCCTGAAGGGGATAGCAACGGGACGTAGATTTGTGAAAAGTGATTTATGAATTTTTGGGAATTTTTCGATAGTCATCGTTAGAGTAATTTTTCCCTCGATAAAACTAACCGTAGATGGACATGTGATACATATTCTGAAAGAACAACTCCTCTAGTCGAAACTCTGAAGATTTTAACGAGCTCGATGCAGCCGCTCGGTCTTGACAAGCATTTAAGTGATTCAACCTTTTTGGAAATTTTTTATAGTCACCGCGCATGCGCGTGTGCCAATTCTACCCTAGCACGTGAAAGCGCGAGACACACTATGTTATCCTGATTCTCCGTAGGTACCGAAGTACCCCTCAGAAGCTCCGTGAGCTTGTGCGAGTTCGGAAAACCAGTTGAGTTCTGTGTAGGCTTTGTTACTGTGTCCTTACGCCACCTTAGGCACAGCACTGTTAATTTGAACCTAACAGTGAATGGTGGCCCATACCCGTATCGACTAGAAAATTTCTTCCCTAGCCCGGGATCGAACTCAGAACCTTGCGGTTGCAATTTACCGAGCCGACGCTCTAACCACCAAGCTACGGACGCATGCAAATTCTAAAGCGCGAGACATGCGCATACCTCTCTCTGTATATTCCCAAAAGAATGATTTACCAAGAATAACCTGATAAATTTGAGGTGTTTCGGAGTTATTCATTCATCCTGGGGCACCCTGTATATCATCACATGTACGCAAATTATCCAATTAAAATTCTGAGCAGTTATATTACAACCCTTTGCTCAGTCTTTTCATCGTGACAGTTTAATGTTTTTATCTCGCTTTACCTAACACTTTTTGATGTTTATTCTTCTCATTCAAAAGGTTTCAACTTAGAATACTTCAATGACCAACGAAAGAATGCATTTTTTTCGCCATCCACTCAGACTGATTGAAAAACCCGACGCCTGCCGTCGGTATACTCACAGCGAAACGATCTCGTTCTGATGGGGGAAGGCGTCCTCGGGAAACACGTCAAAGTCGTTGTTGTTGATCTGCCTGAAAAACGTGAAATTGTGATCGAACACGTCTAGACTCACCCGCGTGACTTACAGGTGTCTTACCCTGGTCAGTTCGTAGAAAGCCTTCTCGGCTATCGTCCTTATGTTGCAGTGCACGAAGCTCCTGCAAAAAACCACAACAACACGTCTCAATATGCTTCTTCAGGTGGATGAAGGTAGAAGAGAAAAATACGTTAATAGTAGAAGACGTAGAAGATCTTTTTATGGTTATTGTGAGTCTGTGCGAGCGACGTCCATATCATCGTGATTGGATAGGCGCGATTGAGGCTTAGATAGACCGGAACGCCACCTATCGCTGGGTAGGTGAACGCGCCATCTAGGTAGTACGTTTAGCCTGTAGGACTCTGTCGAATACATTTGAGCAGGTCGCTGGGGAGTTGCCACACTTCTGTGCAAGAAACTTTTCGATGTCTTCCTTTAATTCAACGTTATTTTTGCTGGAGTTTAAGTTGGTTTAAAATTAAGAACTTTCCCTACTCATCTGACAAATTTTTCATCAGCACATCGTATAATTTAATTATGGTCCATCCCGAACACTTCGTCCTTATCAGGTCCAACTTATTCCCGATAAAATTTCGTCATAATTTCGCCGATATACGATTCTCTCTTTCCCGAGGTGAAAGATCGAGCGAAATACGTTGGGAATCGAGATCACGAAGCGGTCACGATTTCGAAAATCCTCGAAAATCGACGGATCCGCGCTATCTGAGCCCGCTGAGCCTACGGCAAATATGCGGAAACATTAGGCGTGTTTGCGTACCGCTCGAGCTTTAAGAAAGGCCGAACGAGGAGAATCTTTTCGATTCTCGCGTGGAAACGATTCGAGAAGGCTGGGATGGCGGAGTGAACGTCTATCTTAGAGATGATTTCGAGTCTTTTGAGCTCAAAGAACGACGGCGGCGTCTTCAACGAATATCTTGCCGTTATTGCAGGTCAGTAGTAAATGTTTTTTTTTGCTTGGTAGAGTGGGACAAAGTCCCGATACGGTTACGTAGATGTTACGCTTTTGGGATTACGAAGGTTGTTATCGGGAGACAAACATATCTTTTGTGTGCAGTAGAAGTTTGTTATTCTTTCCAGAAAACGTTTTCCTGACATCACGAAACTAATCCAGAATTTTTAAATCCATCTGTAGTAGGAGATTTTCTTTAATGGTGAAACCGTTGCATAAGATAAACAGGGTGAGTCTTTAACTCATACAAACGTAGATTTTTGAAGTCAAAAGAGACCATTTTTTCCGAATCGGCTCGGTTCAAAAGATACAGGCTGTTGAAAAACCATAAAGAAATGTTATTTTCAGTTCTATCTCACAAACGGTTTCATCCCATGGAATGAATTTCTGAACAAAGTTTTTCATTTATTCGATGAATCTCTTTCGAACACAAGATATCACCCAAAAATTCAAAGAACCCAATTCTGGAAACAAAGCCCGGGTGTCCACTGGAAGCGTATTCGAGCGTGAACTTGCTGCAAGCCGCTACAGATACCAAGTAACCACGCGTTGTCCACTGCAGGGAATTTCGAGCAGGCGTATTCAAGCGTCTACGAGCTCGTACTGAAATGGCGCGTGCGCGCCCCTCGAGCTCATCCATTTCAGTCCGGTTAAATCCAGATTCAATAAGGATTTTGTGCCTATACAAGATTTCTATTGTTTTAATGGCTTCATCAGTGACCGAATCAAATCATCTTGGGTTTTCCCATCGAAGGAATAGAGCGTAACTTTTGGCGGCCAAAAAACGAGTTTTTTTGTAGTTTTTCAATCATATGTCCTCAGGAAACTTGAGAGAGAAGCTATAGAGCACTGAATTCTACGTCGAATGAGATCAAGAGTGTACTTTTTCTCACTAATGGATCCCAAAGTTGGGACAATCTTCGAAGGCAGCTTATATATGAGAAAAGTGACGAATGAAAGAGTTGTAAAGCATTGAATTTCACATCGATTGAAAACACTCGCTCATTTTTTAGCACCATACTAGAGAACTCCGAATTTGGGCTGATGAAAAACATGTGTCATTACACAAATACAAGTTTTTCGTTGATGTTTCAGATTTAAAACGTCATAGACCATTTCGTGGTCATGAATAGTCAACGACAATATATCTGAAATTTGGCTCAACTATATATAGGTACTCTAACATGGACAAGGGTTAAGAATCGACGCCTCATTCGAGAATTCAGTGATCTATAAAGAAAAATAGAGCTTTCTTCATATTCAGTTTACCAAGGGAGATTAAACCGACAAAAAAAAACGAAAACACGCATTTTTGGCCACCAAAATATTAGCTCAACTCTCTGAGGAGGAAACGTAGGATAGTTTTCCTGGATGAGTCGTTCAAACAATCGAATCCTTATTGGAAGAATTGGTTCTCGTAGGTTTAATCGCATTGTCAGTAAAAATAATATTCGATTCATCCAGGAAAACATAATAAGGTCCTTTTTTCGGTTGACAGTAGAAATGGTTGAATTCCCGATTTGATTTTAACTATAAAAATTGCAGCCATCACAAAACACTAGCAATACGTCATCGTTGCTTCGGCTCCAACATTGAATTGAACGCACGAAGCCGCCCCCAGTGGACAACCTCTGTAGCGCCGCGACGCCTCTTTTGTAGCGGTTACAAACCCTCGTTTCGCTAGAGCGTGTAGCCCCACGAAAACGCTTTTCATTGACACTCGGGCTTAGTTGAATGCTACCTAATGAATATTTGAAAAATTGTGTGTTTTGTCTGAATACAACTCTGTTTAAAAGATCCACAGATGTGTGGAGTATCACAGATTTAGCTATAGTTATGCTGAAAGTAATTTCGTTTTTCAATGGTGGCACAGCTCATTATGAAAACTTTTTTATCAGAGCCGAATCGGAAAAAAAAGGTACCTATAGAAAAAAGTGTTCCTTTTGACCTCAAGAATCTACTGTTGAGATATTCCTACGGGCCAAGGACTCGCCCTGTATATTTTTCACATGAATATATATATATTCGTGTTGAGATTGTTTTCCTATCTTGTGTTTCTTTTAATTATTTTCACGATCACAATTTCGATCATATCTTCATCTCTAAAATCGATTTGCAATTGCATCAAACGCAAATAGATTTTTAATTTCTATCTGGAAGTATTTTGATGCCATGAAAACATGTTTAACACCTTCATATTCAACGTCATTCATTAAACAAAAAACCTCACTTAACCTAAGACTTCAGGATCGAACATAACAAAAACTTAAACTTTATCCCACTTGATTTAAAGCAGGCTAATACAACCGGCAAAAGGTGACAGATGGCTCTTATTCACAGATAGGATAAAAAGGGAATCTCATCATCTCAATATTACGTAACCTAGCTTAACCTAACCTAGAGCAACCTAGAATCCTAAGTGCCAGATTACTTGGTACCACATAGCTGATTAAAATCTCGATGTAACATCACCTAACCTAACATACCTCAATCTAGTCGTAACCAAGAAGCAGATTACACAAAACTCTGAGTATAGAGAAGGATTTAACCTAAACTAACAATGCCTAACCTAACATACCTTAATCTAGTCGTAACCAAGAAGCAGATTACACAAAACTCTGAGTATAGAGAAGGATTTAACCTAAACTAACAATGCCTAACCTAACATACCTCAATCTAGTCGTAACCAAGAAGCAGATTACACAAAACTCTGAGTATAGAGAAGGATTTAACCTAAACTAACAATGCCTAACCTAACATACCTCAATCTAGTCGTAACCAAGAAGCAGATTACACAAAACTCTGAGTATAGAGAAGGATTTAACCTAAACTAACAATGCCTAACCTAACATACCTCAATCTAGTCGTAACCAAGAAGCAGATTACACAAAACTCTGAGTATAGAGAAGGATTTAACCTAAACTAACAATGCCTAACCTAACACAACCAAGACTAGTGTCTCGTGATCCCAAAAAACTCTGATAAAGGAATCCCAACCATAATCAAACCTAACCTAACTCGATCCAGCAACATCCCACTAACCAAAAAACGAAAACAACATAAAAATGAGGGCTAATCTCCACTGATCTTCCAGCATGCACGGTGTTCTTCACGCTGGGCGTCCACCAAGGCTGGACCTCGCCCTCCATACCCAAACTCCAGTCACCGGAATACCCCTTCGACATCTCCAACGAGGAGGCTTCGTACATCACGATCTCCGCGCCTCTGGGCGACATCTTCGGCGAGATCCTTTCCGCCACCGTGGTCGACAGGATCGGACGGAAGAACACCATGTTCTTCGCCGGTTTTCCCATCCTCCTGTCCTTCGTCCTCATCTACTTCTCCTACCTCACGCCCGTCGTGTTGTACGCCGCCCGTTTCTTGGGCGGCGTATGTTTCGGGGTGATCATGTCCATCTCGCCCATTTATACGTCGGAACTGTCGCGTCCCGAGATCAGGGGTAAGTTGGGGGTGTTGGGGGCTTGCTCCTTCATCTACGGCCTGGTGGCGGTGAATTTTGTCGGTACCTACTTCGACATCCAAGTTACAGCCTTGATATTCGCGGTTTTCGCGCTGGTGTTCCTGGTGATCTTCGCCCAGATGCCGGAGACCCCTTACTACCTCCTGATGCGTAAGAGGGTGGAGGAAGCCGAAGAATCGTTGTCCTTCTTCAGGAGGATGAAGAACGTGAAGGGGGAGCTTCAATCTTTGATCGACGACGTGGAGAGACAGATGAGCGAGAGGGGGGAATACAAGGATCTCCTCCTGAACCTCACCAACAGGAAAGCCCTGATCCTCTTGGTCTTAGCTAGGATTTTCCAACAGATGACTGGTGCCACAGTGTTCGCCATGTACACCCAACACCTCTTGAGCAGCGTGGAAGACGTGATCCAGCCGCATTTCGCCATCGTTATCATTTATCTGATACAGGCGTTCGTGGTGTTGATATCAGGGAACCTCTCGGATAAATACGGACGCGTCCCTTTGATGACCTTATCCGCGGCTTCTTGCTTCTTTACGTTGCTACTCCAAGGTGGATATTTCACCATCAGGGACTTCACAGATTACGGTTTACCGGTGTGGACTCCGGCTCTACTGTTGGGCGTATACTACATCCTCTTCCAAATAGGTTTGGGTTCGTTGCTGAACATCATGTTGGGCGAGATGTTCTCGGCCTCCATCAAACCCAAGGCGATCTGCGTGGTCAACATGACCCTCTCCTTGACCATCATGATAACCGCCAAGTTCTACCAAGTGTGCGCGGATTATCTGCACGTTTCCGTTTGTTTTTACACGTTCGCGGGTTGTTCTTTGGTGGCCGCGTTCTTCTTCAAGTTCTTCTTCCTGGAGACCAAAGGTAAGACGCTGGAGGAGATCCAGATGGAGCTCAAGGGGGCGAAAAGGAGGCATAGTGTTGTCGGCTCGTGATAGTTTAGGTTAGATGATAATGATGTAAAATATATTTTCACACGAGTTGTTTACTTTATTCCCCATAGTTTTCACTGTTTTATTTAGACGACAGCTGCACAATTGCTTTAAAGTTCTAGAACCTTTTATTAACCCTTCTAGATATGTAGCAGTATAGAGTTAATTGCTGTCCTATATATCTTTGCGATACATATTATAGAAGAGCAACTCTTACATCCATCCTGGCACAACCGTTTGGTCTTGAGGAAGTTTTGACTGACCCTATCGTTTCGGGAATTTTTCGAAGATCATCCTTCGACACACTTATATCCCAGAAAAAATAATCGTGGAGCAAAACTCAGTATACCTTCATCCACCTTATAGGATAGCGAAATACGAGTATATAGTGAATAAAGAACTATGTACTCACAATTTTTCGATGTCTTTGTTCGCCAGGCTCTTGAACACGTTCCTCGACAGGGTGTTGAAATCGTTGTGTGTAAAGTCTAAGATTTCTATTCCACCGTTTGGTATATCGGCTGGTACCACGTTCAGCCTCCTCAGGTGACAGAAAATGTCTCTCCTCTCGCAGACGCAGGTGCCGTTGTAGGCCAGCGCTGAAAACGTTCCAATCAAAAAGGTGTTTCCGAACGAAATTTTCAACTTACTGCAGTTCTTATCGTCGTCATCGTGGACAGCTGACAACCTCTTGCTGACGAGGCTGTCGAAATACTCGTCCAGAGGGTTATCGTCTGGAAAAAATTAGAGATTAGAGGAGGTTTTTTCCAGTTTTTCGGTGGTCAACTCACAGCAGTTATCCTCGTCAGTTTTATCAGGGCAATCAGGTTTGCCGTCGCAGTTGCTGTTCTGTTGGACGCACAGGGGGTCGTTTACGCAGGGAAAATAGCTTTCCGGGCATTTTCCGTCGATTTTCTCTATGGAACCTGCAACAGATACGAATTCAAGTAGCCAGAATTGTGGAGATTGAAGATGAAAACTCAGAAAGACGAGCCAAATCTGGCTCGAGGAATTCAAGGTCAGATTTTTGATTTCTTCAAGCGAATTATAAATCTTCGTCGTGGTGTTCAGAGGTGAAATCTTTCATTTTATCGTGAAGGATAACCAGCCGAAACTTGTTTATCGGATTATCGGAAAAATTGACAGGTGTCTCATTTTGCGTTTTCGAGGATAATGAATATTCACGGGTTCGTTAAAATTGATTGATGGCCAATTTTCTTTGCATATAGAATTAGATTCGAGGGAGTCCCCCTTGTCGAAAATGACGAAATAATTTTCTTCTGTTTGCTCTCCGAGTTTACCATCACAATCTCTGCCTTGTCTCACTTCATTCCGCAGTGCAAGCAATTGATTTTCTGCTGATTGAAAATTAAGGAAGGAGTAAACTTTGAGGTGTAACGGAAATCTGTATTTCTGCTGCAATTTTCGAGAGAAATCTGCAGATTCTAGCAGGGCTGCAGATGACAAGGGGCGTAAATGGATTTTCGGAAATCAGAAAGTTTGACGACCAGTACAAATGGCTAGTTTATTAGGGCTCTTTTCCGCCTTCACTTGTATCGAAATGGATTAACATTCCCACCTCTTGCGTTCGACTCTCGTCCATGCAAGAACTAATCATAAAAGTAATTAACTTCGTTAACCCACTTTAAACGTACCCTAGAACCTAATTAAAAAAGTTCCATCTCGATGCAATAACAGACGTGTCCTACAATAACTCCCCTACGTTCCATGCACTTTATGGAGTGCCTCTTTCCTTTCATTTCTCGCCCAAACACTCTTATATTGCACAGCGTCTCTTGGGGTTATGGCGGAGACAACTACGCGTTCAAGATTAAATAAACCAATCTTGTACTACTTTTTTTCGGTGTTTGCCAACTATCTCGGAATTATGAACATGCAGCGTACAACTCCGAGGTAATATTTGCTTTGGCGTCTGCTGGGAAGGCCCACTGATGTTTCCAGATTGCTTCAGGGGTGTAGGTGGAAGATTGCAGTCGTTATCTACTTGTAAAGGAGTTAGTGGAATCGAAGATTGTTCGTTAAGACACGAAGAGATTCACTCGAGATTCTTCTAGACTGAGTGAGGAAATCTTGAGCCAGTAGGGGCCAGGGTTGCTCTTACAGAGGCTACAGATTGAGACGTATGTTTATCACATGAAAATGTAGGTTAGGTTAGGTATCACTTTTCTTAAGTTTGTGATGTGGTTTCCCTCAGCAGTTAATTTTCTTCAAAACATCGGTTCTTTGGAGGGTTAGGATTACAGCATCTGGATACATGTACAAAAGCACTCCTCAAAGATTCACCCTATTGTGGTCAGGGAAGATGGGAATACTTGGACTAACAGATCTATTTGGACCTTTCTTGAGGTCTCTGCATCCTCTGGTTGTTGTGGTGTATGACAATTCTGCCACCTTATTCTCTTCTTAACATTTCTTCTCAGAATATTCTGATTTCGCATTGAAGTAACGTGTCTGTAGCATATCCTAACATCATGCATCTTCTCCAGGACAACTATCAAGAATAGTCGAAAAGCTCTGGCTGAAGGGTGAGCCAAATATCAAATTTGCTTCAAAGTGTTATCGTGAGATCAGATTCAGTTTCTCCTTTCATTTCTGGTATAAAATCTCAGGAAAACCATTAAATAATATAGAAGAAACTGAGCTTTTTAACGAAGAAAATCTCCAAATATTTCTACCATGTATTCACGGACTAAATTAATATTCTCTTTATGTCATTCCTCAAACAACACCTGCTCTGATCTTCAGCGTGAGCACACGGTAATCATCGCACGACAAACGCAAACATACCCCCCAGAACATTATAAGGGCGAACCAGATCCTCAGCGTCATCGTCGGTTAACTGGCCCCCCTAGGGGCTCCTCACAATTTCAACGACGCCGAGCCTTCATTAGGCCACTGCCCGGACCAACAGCCTGCGGGATTATCCTGTTTAATTTCGGTAATCCAGAGCTCCGGGGGACGGTTATGGATCGGGACGGAGAAACGAAGATACCAGCTCACCGATGGCGAAACGATCGATTGTCGTTTAAATCGCGAAAGGATACAGAACGATACGTATACTCGGTATATTGACAGCTAATGTCGGAAACGACGAAGAAGAAGTTTTATCGAGTTCAGTGGTCAGAACACGGTATTTTGACAGTCTCTGTCAGGTAAACGTCAGTTTGACAGATGATCACAGAGTGGGATGTTGCTGGCTTTCTTCGTTTTCTCGGTGTCGTGAGGAACGGTTCCTCGAATTTCCGACTTGGAGTTTCCGTCGATTAACGATCCTTGCCGGCGCCGTCAAAAGTGGAGCCCGCTGCTACGGACGGCCCTTTTATGCTCGTTCTCGAGTTGGTAAAGTTTGAAAGCAGTCGGGCCACTGCTGGTCCCACAGGTGGTGACGCCGCTTTGGAAAAAGTTTCCCGATTATCGAACGCGCTGTAACTAACTCGGGAAAGGCGTTTTCGCTTCAGAACCATTCCAGAGTCTTGACTTACCAAAATACGTACTGGTTCGGTGTTGAGTCCAGATTTTCGTTCGTATGAGTCTGCTGGGCGGATATTTGTCAATTGAATTGTCTATGCACCGAATAGATTGGCCAAAATTATATTGAACTCGTCTGGTCTGCGAAGTCACAGCAATAACAACGCTTATCTGACCCACCGCAGACGGTACAACAGCTCGCCAACGCTTTGACGGACATTTGGCGAAACATTCTTCAAATTGTCATTGTTAACGTCATTTATTAGAGTAATGGCACTACGGAAGAACTAGATATTTAATTTTTATTTCGATTTAAAATAGTTTTGCTTGCTGTTATTTGATGAATCTTTTTCGAACACAACTTTGGGTGATTATAACTTTGTTTAAAAGATACACCGATGTGCAAGGTCATAGATGTAGCTCAAAATGGCTATACCTTTTTATCAGGGCTGCATCTGAAAAAATGGTTTAGACAAAGAGTGTTTCTTTTGACCTCAAGAATCTACTGTTAAAATAGTCATACCCTGTCACCCTGTACATGGATATGTATTATTACATGTACGCAAATTATCCACATTTTGGGTCGTGTAATACCTAAATGCTTGGTCGAGTATGCAAGAATTGAAATTCATAGAAATTTACCGTGTTCGTTAATCAGCGAAAATTCAATACCATCAATTCATCAAGTTTCCATTTGTGATTTTCCTAAAGCAGCCTATTGATTTTGTGATTAAACGGTCCAACACTTTATCCAAAGGTGAGCGATTGCCCGGTATCAATCAGGTAGAGCGAGACAGGTAGTTAATGAATGCGCTTTTCGGTTTTTAACACGGTCCGTCAAGGGTGAGTTAAACCCTCAATTTTCTACAGTGCGCTTCGGTCTCATCAATTATATACATTGTATCGAGGGCGTTTTTTTTGTTAAAACTAATAACCCTTCATTAGTATGTACAATATAATGAATCGATGTCATATGCGCCATATTCTGAACCAATATGTTGGCCACTACAGGTGGAAATCTACATATTGGGATAGCTTTCAACGTTGCATTATATTCGAAAGCAAATTGAAACTCCTGTGGTAGAAGAGGGCCGGAAAATTCAATAATTCTGGGAATCTGAATACGGCTGAAAGTTTATGTATTATTCAGATTCCTACGAAATCCCCAAAGGTTCCACAGAAATATTCTCATTTAAAAATTCTTGTAACCACACTTCAGAATGTTTTCGCTGATAGGAATTGTTTAAATCCTACCAATCAAATATATTTGGGTTCGTTTCGATTTTGGAATCCCAGAGACGGGAGTTCCACAGCTATCTAGACCAAATGAAATGTATCCATTAACTCGGCCTTTGGAGCATAAAAAACTTCGAAGAAAAATGCCTATTCTTATTTTCCAAATCTTAATTCAATTCGCCATTTTCTTGAAGCCGCATAGTCTGGCGAGAAACGATATGTGCAGATCGGACTGCAGTTTTCTCGCAGTCTGAAAAAAGACCGAACTTTAAATCGTTCCGTTCATCCGACTGCAATTTCCAGAAAGCTGCGGAATAAATTCTATCTAGCACGAGAAAACGTCGAATTGGCAGTCCGACCCGACAATAAAACTCGATCACGTCTCTATGGACCGAGAACTCGGCAAGGCGACGTTTCGGAGATTTAAAACGCCCTCCCCAGGCGACTGTTTTTTTGTTTACCTCGGTCGACGGTATATAGGCGGAAATAGGTGTGATTTTCCTCGGAAATGATGTATCAGGAGAACGTTGACAAGGTTCAGACCCCCTATCATCTATTTTTTTACGCGTTTTGTCTTTTCAAGGCCCCCTTCAGTAAACAACAGCGTCGAAAAACAAACGCGCGTTTTGTACATGCCTTCCGCGTGCGATCCCCCAATTTTCGGACGTTTGTCAGCCTCTGTTCGACACGGGCCCAATTAGGCCCTATTCATTTTCCTAATTGGGGCGTAATAACACCTATAGGGCTACGCATAATCCGTCATACGACGTTATATTCGGAAGTTGTCGCAGCCAGAGTCCTCGAAGAACGCATCATTAATCTTCCTAACACGATTTGGGATCTCGAGGACCGTCTTAATGGATTAGTTCGAAAGAGACACCTGAAATTAACTTTGTTTTTCGCGTTGGTGGAAGTGTACGGACTTGATGGACGGTTAAGCGATGTTATAAGGGGGGAAAAGAAGTTTTCTCGCCTTGGATGGTCGCAATTCATCGTCTATTTTATGTGGGCTCCTCACGAACAACAGACAGAAGCGAGTGTTATATGAACATAATGTTAGAGTAGGCTTAATCTATCTTCTAAGATTGGGACATGAATGTAGGTCATTCTATCTTATGTTGTGAACTCGGTATGGTTTGATGAATGTTATAACGTCTTGGCCAGGAAGCCTTTCTTCCATCAGGGATGTGGGAACTCCAGTTACTGGGTTACATCTTTCCTGGTCAGGCAGGGCGTCATCTGAAGCCAAAGTACCGAAATGGGTTGTTGTCTGTTGTTGTGGAATGGGTAGATCTACACTCAAGCACTTGGAAAGTGTTGCATTTGTCAGCTTGACCGCCTAAGGTTCTTTATTAACCTTCTAGTCCACTGCTCATCAAGATGGTGACAGCCCAGAGGTAAAATTGGCTTCAAAACATGTTGCAAATCAGCATGAGTGGGGTAAAGCTCAGTCACAGGCTTGAAATTGAAGATCCAGGGTCCAGAACTGTGTTTTGTTCTGGGACCTACTCTGGAGATCCCTGTATCTGACGCTTTTCTTTGTATTTGCCACAGCCAGGTCATTTTCTTTGTCCTGTGTGGTAAAACATGTTGCAAATCCGCATGAGTGGGGTAAAACTCAGTCACAGGTTTGAAATTGGAAAGCCAGGGTCCAGAACTGTGTGTCGTTTTGGGATCGACAGTAAAGATCCCTGTTTCTGACGCTTTTCTTTGTCTTTGCCACAGCCAGGTCATTTCATTTGCCCTGTGTGGCCTCTATCTCAGACTTAAGCTGGTTAGACACGAAAAAACTTCTAGTTTAGCCTCTCCTGTCACTGGTATATGAAGAGAAGCAGTCCATCCACCTATAAAAGGACTTTACCGTAGTGCAAGCTGAACTGTATCGGCAGAGGCTACTCAGGACAATCATCATCATCCAGCCTGGTGTTGAGTCCACTGCTGGACATAGGCCTCCATTAAACTGCTCCACTGGGTTCTTTCTTGGGCTGTTCTGATCCAGTGTCCTCCAATCCTCTCAATGTCATCGCTCCATCTTGTTGGTGGTCTACCCCTGCTTCTTTTGTCTGATCTGGGTCTTCAGTTTATTATACTTATGATCCACCTGTCATCCGGACAATAAATCTAGGTAAATATGTTGTGACTGTCCCCAAACGGAGCCTCAACTTTTGAAGTAGACGATAGTCCGGACCTTACTGACCTCTTTCAGCCACAACTAGGTGACATAAAGTCACACTATCTTTTGAAAAAACCAACATCCGATCAACAAACATCAGACCTTGGGTCTGCACGCGGATAAAAAACTTTCGTTTCATGCATGATGCATCGGACGTTTCCCCATTTCATCCTGATCCCCCTCCAAAAAAATTCCGCAGCAGAGGATCCGCTTGATCCCCTAAAATTAGACGGTATTCCGAGAACACAGTGTGGCGCGGAATACAAAGGGCACAGTGTCGTTTTTGAAGTGTTTTAACCGTGCGATCTCCGACGTTATTAGTCGCTCATCGGCTCTCTTATTAAGAGTCAGGAATCCGCAGCGAATTACGGAATCGCTTCTATCCGTGTAGAAATTCCGCCTTTGGGTGGAGAGACAGTCGGATTCTGCGAAGTACCGATTTGCATGCTTCCGTACGGATGTTGAAGTGGCTACGACGAGAACCTTTATCTATTCATTAAGTTGCGCGTCTGGGAAGAGAGGACTTTTATCTGGAGGGTTTTATATCCAAAGGTGGTTTTTTGAAACGTCGAAATGCTAGAATAGACTCAAAATATACGAGCGACCTAGTGCGCTCCTGTCCTCTTCCAGTACATTCCCGAGTCCGGTAAAGTTTCATGGTTAAATTGTCTCCAGTCATGAGGTTATGATGGTGGAAAAATTTGGAGAATAACACCAACCTAGTGGCAACAATATTGTCAAGGAAATATGCGGCTGTATCAGTCTATTTTCATTTCGAAGGGAAAAACCCAAAGGATGCTGACCGGAAAATTCAGCGAGGGTAGGAAAAACCTCCCCCACAGGAAAGCAATTCGGTGGCGACAAAGACTGTTGGAAATTTTCCAGCAATTCGTGTCATATTCATAGTCGTTCGAAACGCCGGCTTATGACGATAGTTCCCATTAATTTTTCGAAGTCCTCGTAACACGATGAGGAAAACATCGAGAATGCACTCTTTTAGACGGAGGAGGACGTTTCCTTAATGATAAAGTCGTGATCATCGGGGAGTTCCAGACCAACGAGCTATTTATCCACGTATGAGTACGCCAAACTGGCTATCAGCGGTTACATCTCAGTCCATGAAGTCGATTAAAATGTTCGAACTCGAGTCCAGAATTCAGAAAACAGAAAGTCACGAATCGCAGAAATGAACGATTTTATTCCTGAACGTTGAACACGAACACCTGAGGTTGTAAAATATATTATACCCCGTTGTTTTGCTGTCGTTGATGGAGATTGTGCGAGGGTAAATTATTTTTCGGGGTGCGTTTTGTCCTATTTCGCGGTTTCCGCCCGTTTGTTTGTGGACAAAAGGTGCTAATTTTGGGCGAGCAGGACGACTGTCTCATTTCTGGAACGGCTCACGTTTACTCCTTTCTAATTCCGTGAAGGTTCTCGTTGTTATGGAGCTTTGTCCGGGAGATAAATCTGATGCAAAGCTTTGGAGGAAAAATGAATAGATTATGAGAAGAAACGAATTGTAGTCGTGCTAGAAAAGCTAGATTAAACCAAGGAAATTGTTAGGAATAAGGTTATTAGAAAAAGTATAAAAAAGACGAAAATCACAACAAGGTAACAGATCAATACATCGCGACACACGATAGAAGAAGATAACAGAGTTGTCATCCTAACGTCGTTTATCTGATCTCATCCCTCAAAGACAACAACGGAGGTCTTCCGTTCGATATAAAATAAAAAAAAAAATAACCTCGGGCTCTCCGCTGATTGACAGCAGCACTTTCCCGATTACGTCGCCCGCCAGCTCCGCGATCCGTCAAACGTCAGATTTAAACGGCACGTGGTGGTCGGCGTCGGCTCATTAATTTTTTTTTCCCCGTTCGAAATGGTAGAAAAATCTGGGGGTCGAATCAGACGCGTCGTTCTGATTGATCGTTCGTATCATAACGGGGTCGAACGTTAGGGTTGGAGCGTGGCGATGATAGATGAAGTCGGAATGGACCCGTTGAGGCAGGTGTTGTTCGAGCATTGCGTCTTGAAGATTGACCTTCGTTCTTTGGCGAACGTGAGGGTTTATTGGCTATTTGTACGATTTGACATATCGGCAGCTTCTTGTTACACTTTCCACATTGAAAAGATGACTAAATTCGCTATACCACCTTCCCTGTCTCTGTTTCGATCTGTATCTTTCTTCATAATTTTACCCCCCTCCCTTATCTCTCGTTTCCTTTCTCTCAAACTCTACTGGTCCTCTTTCAATCGTCCGTTTTCATTCCTTCTTTCCCTCTCTCTCTCTACATCTCCTTTAGTCTCTCTCCATCATCTCAACATGTCTCCCACTCACTCTTTCTCCACCTGCCTCCTTCTCTACATATGTCTCTCCAAAGACTCTCTCTCTCAAAAGTATCTCTCCCCAAAGTCTCTCTCTCTCCAAAGTCTCTCTCTCCAAAGTCTCTCTCTCTCCAAAGTCTCTCTCTCCAAAGTCTCTCTCTCCAAAGTCTCTCTCTCCAAAGTCTCTCTCTCCAAAGTCTCTCTCTCTCTCCAATGTCTCTCTTTCCACATAAGTCTCTCACTCTTTCTCCACTGGTCCTACTAAATCAGTCTCTCTCTAATTCTTTTTATATCTCTACAATATCTCCTTCTACCTGTCTCTCTCTTTTTCTCTACACATATCTCTCTCATTCTTCCTCCTCCTGTCCTACTACATCTGTGTCTCTCTACACTCCTCACCTAACACTCACTACATGTCCCTCTCCACCTATCTCTCTCTCTCCCTTCAAATCTCTCTCTCTCCAAATCTCTCTCTCTCTCCAAATCTCACTCTCCCTCCAAATCTCTCTCTCCCCAACAAATCTCTCTTTCTAAATCTCGCACTCTCAAAATCTTTCACTCTCCAAATCTTTCACTCTCCAAATCTCTCTCCCTCTCTCTCTCTCTCTCTCCAAATCTCTCTCTCTCTCTCTCGCATCTCTTTCATCACCTGTCTTTTCTCTCTCCACCCCCTCTCTCTACATATTTCTTTCTCTACATATCTCCCCCTCTCTCTACATATCTATTTTCTACGTATCTCTTTCTCGAATATGATTTGTAATTCGTTGCTGTTATATGAATTATAACGATTCTCTATATTTCTCTCCCTACATCTTTTTTTTTTTCATATTCCTCTCTGCAAGTCTATACATCTCCCTCTCTCTACTCTACATTTCTCCCCCTCTTTTTATATGCCTTTTCTCTAGATATATATCTCTCTATATACGCATATCTCCCAAGGCTTCCTCTTCATCTCCTCCTCTGCAAATCTCTACATCTCCCCCTCTCTACTCTACATCTCTTTCTCTTCTCATCTCCCCCCATCAATATCTTCTTCCCCCATATCTTTCTACATATCTCCGTCTCTCTCTACATCTCCCCCTCTCTACATATCTATTTCTCTATATTTCTCTCCCTATATCTTCCTCTGCATCTCCCCCTATGCAAGTCTCTACATATCCCTCCCTTCTACTCTACATCTCCCTCTCTCTACACCACATCTCTCTCTTTCTACATATCTCCCCCTATCTCTACATATCTTTTCTCTACACATCTCTCTCTCTATAATATCTCTCCCTACATCTTCGTCTTCATTTTTCCTTTTACAAGTCTCTACATCTCCATCTCTCTACATCCCTTTCTTTTTTCATCTCCCTCCCTCAATATCTCCTTCCCCATCTCTTTTTACATAACCTCCCTCTCTCTATACATCCTCTTTTCTCTACATATCTCTTTCTCTATATTTTTCTCCCTACATGTTCCTCTCTGCAAGTCTCTAAATCTCTCTCTCTCTACTCTACATCTTTCTTTTACTACCTTACTTCCCCCCTCTCTCTATATATCTTTTCTCTACCTCTCTCTATATCTTTCTCTCTCTCAAAAACTAAGCCTCGTCTTTACGGAACGTGTTCCAACATGGATGCAGTGGTCGTTATAGTGAGGATTGCTGAAATCGTTCGTGAACCACAGAAACAGTTACGATTGAGTATAACAAAGAGAAGTGACGGTTTCAACCTCAACTGGTCCCCGTTTTTCCCTCGTCGGGACTTGTACAAAACAAAGATATCGCGAACAATTAGTCATCCAAAGGGCGGTTCCCTCTGATCCTTGTTTTCTCTGGGCGATTCGCGGTTCAACCCGTCAGTTCTTCGCTCGTTTGTCGCCGTCAATTACGAAGCGACGCGTTTAGAGCGACGTTAATTCCTACCTTCTCGGTTCCATCCGGTACCCTCGACGAGCGTCAGGAAAACGAGCAGCAGGAAAAGCCTGGTCGTGGCCGCGGCGGGGTCCATGTCCACGTTCGTCCTCGGCGACATTTAACTCAATAAGGGCGGTAAATCCTCATACGCGGGTTGACGTTAATAGGCCGTTACCTCCGGTTTACCGGCTTTCCACTTCGTTTTCCCGATTTTCGGCTGGCTCTAGCGATAGGCGCTTCATGGTAGAGTCGAGGCGTTGAGGATGATCGATTGGCTCATTTGCGGGCCTGTCGCCGCGTCTCTCGAACGGTCATCTGAAATGGAAAAACGATTATTGTGTTGGATATCGTCACGATTTGGATGATGGGATTGGGTATAGATGTTTCGGGGACGTATATAGTGGGCCCAGATTCGTTCTATGGCATTTCAGAATGCATTAGGAATGGATTGGCACAATTGAGAAATTAACAGACGAGTGCGCCATCTATCGACGGGTGGCCTAGGCCGCGCTTGTCGACTGTAGGTTTCAGCTTTTATTACGTAATTTGGGATTGTTCCCATTCATCTGAGATGATAATTATTTCGAATCTATGAGCTATTCTTTCTTCCCAGGTAGATTTTGCAATGATACATGTAATCGTCGATAATTGCAATTAATTTCGAGGTAGAGCAACGGCCAATTATGGTTAAGTAATTATTTCGACCGTATTTTGCACGTGAATCAACCTGAATTTCCACGGAGGGAAACAGCGGGAACATTACGTGTTCAGCGTTGGTCCCCCATTTTCCGACCCCATGTATAATATATCAGGCTATTATCCGCGACACAATGGTGGATGAGAATTCGTATCGTAGACCGCAATTTCGCCCCCGGCAAATTGGAATTTCGCCTCCGCGCGGTCCACCTGTTGTTGTCGCATCTTCGTGATCGAAAATTTCAGGGGTTTCTCCGCGCCCCTGATCGAAAACACTTCCTCGTCTGTTTTGAGCCGTGCTTACGTGGGAAATTCCCGGAAAAGGAAAGCCCCTCGGTTTCGGCGACTATTAGAAACGTTTTTCCACCGTTACTTAGTGTAAACGATCTGTTTTGTGAGTGCAGCGGAGCGCAGAGTTGGTATTCGATAGCTTCTGGGAAAATTCGACGTTTTTTTCTCGGGGAAATTCGCGATTATCCTACCCCAAACGTTTGTAAGGAAAGGGTCGTAAGAAAACTTAAACTGCCAGTTTTTCTTCTCGAGGAAAACACGAAAGATTGACGTCTCTTCTTGAATTCCTGACAGATATCGATGATCACAGAAAGTTACGGGTTTTTGACAGCCGATGTCAGAACACGAAATATAGGTTAATGTCAGTTTGACGGAAGTGGGGTTGACAGTTGACACCATTGAACTCTATGGGTTCCCATAGAGTTCAATGGTTGACACTGATCATAGAGATAGAGATCGACCACATAGAGAGAGGAATGATGTTTTTGGCCTCGGTTTTTATTAATTTCATTTTTTTGTGGCGATCCAGACATTACGAATTTCTAATTTCGAGCAGAATGAGGTGAAACTTATCCGTACGCCCGATAATAATCCAAATGGAATCTTTTACTTTTCCCCCTTCCACGTCGTGGCCGTGCTAATTGAAAATTCCATCTATTGGCAGTCGATCAATCATTTCCGTATATTCGTAGCGAGATTTCAAAACAAATCAACCTTAACTAAATAGCATATTCACGATCCTACTACACTTTTCGCTCCGACCGTAATTTTCGAGCCATCGAATAATTATTGCCGATATAATTGGGTGCTGAAATGTAATTTTCCGTCCCTTTCAGCTTTAGTTTTTGTTACCGGTCAACTAGCCCTTTTGATCGAAGCTATTTACCCCCAGATTGCAATTTCATTGTTGATTTTCAGCCGTGTACAGAAATATTTTCGCGTGTGGACACTTTAGGACTGTTTTTACGTTTCAAAATCGTCGTGTATGGTCAACTTTATATCTTAAGGAGTCGGTTAAAGGTCGCCATTGACGTTAAAGTTCGAAAGGGGTTCCAGGAACTCAAATAAGTCAAGTTGAGACATGTTCCCATTCATTTTCTACCGTTGTTTGTTATCCCTCGGATTTCTGGCGTTTTTTTCGTCATCTAATGTGATTATTTTCGTATGGAGTCCGTTGATTCCATAGAGAATTAAACTCCGAAACATAAATATTGAAGTTTCCATTCTATTTTCTGATACCATCTAGTCCGACGATAATTGCATTACATCCAGCCTCGAAACGCTATCGATGATACCAGGGATTAATTTCGAGCGAGACAGTTTGATTACAAACGTTTCGGCGTACGGAAAACATCTTCATTCTTCTTTTCGCCGCTCTCGACCGATGTTATTCGACTTGCAATAACATTTCTCACGAGCACTCTCAAACATTTGTTGGCTGGATGTTGAATGTAAACTAGAATATAATAGATTTTCTATTTCTATTACTCATATTGTTTTGAGAATCATAAATTTAGAATACCTCGCCTGTTTTCTCAAGTTGTTGGGAACTAATGGAGAAATATTGATAATTCACGTCATTTGAATCGACTGAGAATGAATTATTTTTATCGAGGCCTAGAATTTCATCAATTATTATTAAAAGCCTTGATTCTATCGCTGATCGAAGTTTTCATAATTGTTTATTCATTTCACTTTTCTGTTTGATCGATGAAACATTTTTCGTCAGAAATTACATTCGTATTTTGAAGATTCTTTCGGGTATTTCGAAAAGAAGGGAGTTTAATTTTTAATATTTAGGCTATAATGCATTTCCTGATGAAAATTTGAATGATTATTACGAAGCTTTCTCAAAAAAATTCAGTTATTTTTTCACCCTCTCTGCAGAATGTCTGTTATGCGATCAAAATTTGATTATTTGTCTATTTTAATTCATTTCCCTCCCAGATAAGCTTTGGCAATCATTTATTATACATTGTGTGGAAACTCAAGAAAAAATTTGAAAAGGAAATGATTCGAAAATCCAAATAAATCTGATACTTTCAAATTTTCAAAGAAGCAATAGGTAATTTTTCGATAATTTGAATTCTTTCAAAAATCCCTAAACCTCGAAAAAAATAAAAAACTTATCACCACTTACCGGATCCTATTCACCCCAAATTTTAAGATCAAACCGTGATTTTTCCTAAGCGAATTTTTTCAACGGCTCTTTTTCCAATTTCCGATTTTTCTGCGGTATATAGACGCGCCAATTTTCTTTTTCACTTTCGACGGGACGTTAACAAAGACGCGACTGAGGAAATTTCAACAGCCGAAAGTGGCGCGCGAGATGTAAATCCACAGGTTCTTCGAAGCATGCGCGGTTTGAGAAAAACGAGCGTATAAAAGGGAATTTTTTTGTGGACGAGGGAATGGAACGGGGTATGAAAATTACCTGGATTAAAATAGCTCCGGCGGAATGTTTCGTTGATGGTCTGATAAAACCTCGAATTACGGGTGATTTTTGCATTATTCTGCACCTTGAATCGACGGAAAGCATAAACGAAAGTTTTCTTTGAAAAGCTGGATTTGAATTCCAAGTAATCCGACGAAATTTCCTTGATTAGACAAAGAGTAATCAAAGAATAGCAACAATAGAATAATCTGTCGTTAATTTTAGCCATTTTTCTCAATTCGATGCTGCAAATACATCGGTTATCGAAAAAAGTTGAATGAAATGATCAAAATTGATCTTGTCATTGAGCATAGAGACGTCTCTATGGTACGAACACAAAAAACCCTCAAATAATGGCCTTCATATACTATTTGGCACAGATGAAAAGGAAGATGTAGGGAAAAAATTAAAAATCAAATAACGCTCGAACTAAAGATATCTAATTTGAAACATCACTACAACCATTTGAAAGCGTGTTCGGGTTTACAAATCGCCGCAGTCCTGGTTCCTCCTCTTCTTCTTCGGATCCTTGCAGCACAGCTCTTTCAGCCAACCGAAGCACAGGAAATAGTGTAGGCACCTGCAACCCCAACAGCATCCTATCTCTCCGTCGTCTTCGTGGCACTCGTGATGGCGATGATGGTTGCATCCGTGGTGATGGTGAGGACCGCATTCTCGATCGTCGACGTAAAAAACGTCGTATTCTCTGCCACAAGGTGTCATCGCGAACGTTTTGCGAATTATGGGTACGGATCGTCCAGAGGGGTATTTATAAGCGGATGGGTGACATAACAGGGAAGTAATTAAGTCTATTAATTTTGTTTGGTTGGTGTATCATACTTTTCGCTGTATGATTAAGTTGATAGAGGCTTTTCCAGGAGTTCTACGAGAAGACGTTTGAATTAAGGTATGGTGCAGGTGGTCGAGATCACCCATCTCCCAGAGTGACCAGAGTGTAACTAGCTAATAATCTCTGGTTTCGTCTTGACATTTATAAACCTTGGTAATTCTGTGACTTTCGTATCTGTGTTCTTTTACATCTATAGTCTTTACATCTGTGGTCTTATACATCTGTGGTCTTTTACATCTGTAGTCTTTACATCTGTGGTCTTTCGTCTTTCACATCTGTGGTCTTTTACATCTGCGTTCTTTTACGTCTGTGGTCTGTTATATCGGTGATCTTCTTAGAACATAGGTGATCTTTCACATCTGTGATCTTAGCATAGAGAGGATGATCTCATTTTGTCTATGTTATTAGTGGATTTCGACAAAAGTATTTTTGATCAGAGTTTTCACCTGCAAGAGTATCAGAGGAATCAGTCTTTTCCATTTGAGTAAAATTATTATACTCATCGAAATTTTTCTAGGTGAAAACCATCGTATAAATTTATACCATGTAGGTCCAAAGAAAATGTCATTCATTTCCTTTCTTCTGCATCCCTACATAATGCGTAGGTAACATAAGCGATTAGATATCCACATGTCCATTATTGATAAATCTGCATGATTTCCATGCCATAATCTATGTGCATACGATAAAAAGATTTTTTCTCGTGTACCTTTCTATTGACCCGACGGTGCGCTTCCTCAATATCGCCTCTGTTTATCCCCGATTCAGATCAATCAATTACGTCTCCTTATCAGTTAATTTGTTTGCTGTGCATGCGTCAATAAGCTTAATATGAATACGTAAATCATTACGTGCATCATCAAATCTGTTTCCTTGTATATCTAGCCACTGTCTCCATAGACCAATAATACCATTATTATTAGTCTATGACCGTATCTTTATGTTACCACTTGCGCCATCTTACGGGGCCTGCTACAAGTTCGATCTTCTACTTGTGGGAAACTTCCAATGAATGTTATTGATCTTAAAGTCGAAATGAAAAATGAATCAGTTGACTTCTAATCTTCGAGGTTTCCACAAAGGTTGGCACATGTGTGGTTTCTTGAGACAATAACGCGTCGTAACCTTAAGGGATTTGAGCAGGGTGTGTGGAAATAAGAGTCGGTATAATTGGAAACTTTTATTTTTAAAATTCAACAATTTAGAGGTTCGAGAACTTTGTAATAATGCGATAACTTCCATGATAAATACTCTGGCTAGGTTCAGTTATAGAAATTTCAAAAAGGTGATAATATATATCCGTTGCGAATATAGAAGATGAACAGCAGTATATAGGGGTAAAATTGGCTAAAGTTTAAAATTGATCCATTTTTGAACTTGCGGTAAAACACGTCGTTCCGACGCGTTTTTCCTCAATTCTCTAAAACCTACGGCCTATCCTACTGAAAAGTTCGGAAACATCAAGTGTAAAAAAGCCGATTGAAATGTCGATTAAAACGCCATCTCTGGCTCCAACTCGAAACACTCCAACCGGTTAATAGAGAAGATTGACCATTGGGAAAATGCGGTTTGGTCTTTCTTACGTATAAAATTTGTTTGGGGAGGGTAATAGATAGCTAAGATTATTTTTTCAAATTTAGTGAGTCTTAGAGGACCATACAATTCAAAGGTTTTGGTATGTTTTTTGTGCTTCTTTCTATTTGTGTGTGATTAATCTGTATTTTTATATTCTGTGACATTTTGTACCTCAAATGAAATCAGTGACTTTCCAGTTCCCAGAAAGAAATCCACAACTCTGAACTGTATAAGTATCCGCGAAGGCCACTTAAGATAAGCTCCTTTAAGGCATATTTTCTCTTCAACGATCTGTTCTGTTCAAATTGTGAATGATATGGAATTTTCAACGTTTAAATGGTCCCAATGTACGTAGGATGCAATAACAATTGTTCCCAAGTCTTTGCGTAGCTCGATCAAAAATTCAACGTTGTTTTTCTTGTGCCTCAAACTGCACCGAGTCATGTCTTTTTTGCGATGAAATGGAATTAGTCTTCTTCTCGAATTATATCTTAAATTACTCTATCGATGAACACCATTCGAATAATGATAAAACAAGAATTAATTCAGGAAAATATTCCGCTATCATCATATAAGCTCTTGGATAAGCAAAATAGTGGATCCCTGTCATGATTACAGTTTCCTCCATTACAATAATATAAATCCTGTCCCTATAAAACTCGATTTTGTCATATCAACATTTGCAAAAACAAAATAAAAAAATTTATTACAAAAATAAAATCGTCTTATCACAAAACGATATTAAAACTATGAAACTATAAATATAGCCGAGGGAAAACCTGTCGAGACTCTCGAGAGTGATTTTCCGGGAATTGGCGAACCTCTGGAAACCGTCAGGGTTTCCCAAATCCGTAGAAACTCCCGGAAAATTCAGTTTTCCAGTCCTCCTTACGGCTCACGAAGATAATCTGGAAATATCGCGCGTGACTTCCCAATACCTTCAACAGCGGTCGGAGGATAGGAAAATTTAAATTTTCTCGTAAATCAAAGATTTCCCTCGGCTTTCTCCCGGCAAATTTTCCGATCACCGACTCTTGGTATGCTGACCCTCCGGCTCCACGCCCTTCTGACCGACCTGGTCCAGCGTCACCTCCTTCACGGCCTCCAGGGCCGTATCAGTCGAGATGTCGGCGCTGAACACGTAAGAGTCGGGAGCAGAATTGGACCGGCCCGATCTGCTGTACAGCTTCCTGTTGCTCTGTGCGGCCGTGGTGGTCGTGTCGCTCGCGTTCGAAGATCTGTGGACGTCCCGTCTGTGCAGGAACGGATTCTGAAAGATTCACCAGCTTTAGTCTCGTGTTTTTTCGAGGAGTATCGAAAGTTACGACTCACCTGGAAGGAATGTTTTTTGAGCATGTGTTTTATCAGGATCAACGTGTCCAGTTTGGGTATGGAAGTGACCACTTTGTTGAGATCTTCGTCCGTAACTTCCACCAGCTCGCAGTTCTCTTCTTCCGAAGGTAGTGGACATGCTCCGTTCATGGTGACCCACGGATGGAGCTAGAAATATCGAAGAAGTTAGAGAAGTTTTGTTACAGTGATAAAAATGCCCTCAACTGGCGACAAGTAGATTAACAAAGCGGGTTCTAGACCACACGTGTTGGCATGAAGACAGGCATGCCAGTTGGTCTTGAATCGATGGGAGAAGGTTGGTCGTATCGGGAAACGTACCTTGATCTCTGGCAGCGTTATCCTCTGGTTGGGATTCTTCACCAGCATCTTCAAGATGAGATCCCTGAGCGTCTCGGATATCTTAGGTTCTGACGGAAACGTCACCTTGTCGTTGCGTATCTTGGAGTAGAGACCCATGAGGTTTTCGTCGTGGAAAGGGACGTTTCCGAACACGAAAGCGTATAGCGTTATGCCCAAGGACCATATGTCCACAGCCTGTAAAAAAACGACGGTTAAATCTCGCTTCCTCTTGGAGCTAAGAGCCAAACGTACCTTCCCACTGAACTCAGCCTTTTCGCACAAAGCTTCCGGTGCTGCAAACGCCGGCGTACCGGCGGAGTTGGACAGAAAGGCATCTGTTCCGTCGAACTCATTACAAACTCCCAAATCAGCAATTTGCACGTGACCGTTGTTGCTCAGCAGCAAATTGGCTGGTTTTATATCCCTGTGTATGATTCTTTGGTAGTGCACTGGAACAAATCGTTATTTCGTGAACCGTTTCGAGATTAAATCAGGGTTTAACTCACGATATTCGAGGCCCAAGACGACGTCCCTGAAGTACACCCTGGCGGTCTCCTCGTCCAGCGGCTGGTCGGTGGGTATGTCCAGCACTTGGCCCCTCTCGACGAGCTCGAATACCAGGTAGAGACAGTCTTCGGCTGGGTCGTCGAGCACCTCGATCAGCTTGACCACGTTGGGATGGTCCAGCTTCTTCAGTATGGCTATCTCTCTGTATACCTTCTGCAGGGGATGGTTCACGGCGTTGGCACTTATGGAGTTCTTGCTGTCCTTCCGAGAGGGCGGTAGACGACCGAAGATCCCCGACTTCTTGAGCAGCTTCTTCTTGGACAGGATCTTCATTGCCTGGGGAGGAAACGCCAGATTTAAGGGAAAGAGGCCATTACACTTGCAAGAAGAGTGAGAAGAGTATCTCTGTTGGACTTTGAAGTCGTAGTGCGGTGTAACGATGTACAAGAAGTAAGAGTTTTGTAACGGAGCCTTCATTTGACCAATGTAAATCAGTGATATCGACATGACCAAAAACGTATCGCCTCCCAATTAACGGCAGCGATATTTAAGTTTCGAAACTGAACCGTCGTAAAATCCGCACTTTATGGTCATTGAATTTGACAATTATATCTGTATAACTAGGCTAAAACAGCCGCTTACATTCAAATTACCGCTGACCGGAACATGCGGCTCGCAATTCGCTCCCCATCGAAAATTTCGAATGGTCCAATTATCGTAAAACCGATTTATCGGCCGATAAACGTCGCGGAGACCAGAACCTGACGCCTTTTATGGACAGGCTGGATAAGTTACGGACGTCGGGGAAAAGTTGACGCTCAAGTTCGGCATCCTTGACGTCGGGAAAGGATCAGATTCTTGATTTAGCCGAGTGGAAGAACACTCGGGTTCGGATTAGGATGAAACGATACATCTCGTCGCTGTGTGAGCTGAATGGGGCTCATCCTCTGCTACTCCCAAAGAATGCGACTTCATGGTTTCTCAGAGAGTAATATATGACCACTCAGATGTCTGAGAAAACTGGTTAAAGAATGATTAGATTCGAAAAATCGATCATCTTCCATGAAAAATCACCAAGGATCTTGCATGTCTTCCAGCAATCTCCCATTAACTATTTCAACCAACTACGTATGCAGTTGGAGAGACTACAACCATGAGTCCTCCTAACAATGGAACTAGTAAGTGTTGAGTTCGTTTGGTGTAATGTCATAAACTCAGAGTACGTAATAAGTTCAGTTCATCTGTGGTCTTGCACCAACAGCACAAAGAACAGCCGATCACCAGACTTAGTTGCTCAACCTGAAAGGCCAGGAATAATTTGGTATCTGGATGCCCAATTACTTGAGATCACACATTTGACTCACAGGTCATTGTTTGTGTTCCCAGACTCTTAATACTATCTTCATAATCAACTGTGTAACAACGAGATGCGACAGGGACCTCAATTGCTTCCATGGAGAAGCTCTCAGAGAATCTGCGACACCCAGACAAGCTTTCTTTTTTCTTTTGTCCATGATGTTGAGGTCACACAGGTCTTAGGTTGGGATAACCTTCATTACTGGTGTATATAATCGGTACTCAGTGTATGATTTGAAGCCCGAACCATTACGTCGAGTATCTCCAGCCCTGTTCTGCCAGGATTAGCTGAGAGTTTGTCCTAGAGTCCTCTTGAGAACTCATTTGGCCCAGCTGGTAGCTAGTGACCTAGCCCGACCCATTACCAAACACTCTACGAGTATCTCTAGCCCTGTTTCGCCAGGAGTTTGTCCTAGAGTCCTCTTGAGAACTCATTTGACCTAGCCCGACCCATTACCAAACACTCTACGAGTATCTCTAGCCCCGTTTCGCCAGGATTTTGTCCTAGAGTCCTCTTGAGAACTCATTTGGCCCAGCTGGTAGCTAGTGATCTAGCCCGACTCATTACCAAACACTCTACGAGTATCTCTAGCCTTGTTTCGCCAGGAGTTTGTCCTAGAGTCCCCTTGAGAACTCATTTGGCCCAGCTGGTAGCTAGTGACCTAGCCCGACCCATTACCAAACACTCTACGAGTATCTCTAGCCCTGTTTCGCCAGGAGTTTGTCCTAGAGTCCTCTTGAGAACTCATTTGGCCCAGCTGGTAGCTAGTGACCTAGCCCGACTCATTACCAAACACTCTACGAGTATCTCTAGCCCTGTTTCGCCAGGAGTTTGTCCTAGAGTCCTCTTGAGAACTCATTTGGCCCAGCTGGTAGCTAGTGACCTAGCCCGACCCATTACCAAACACTCTACGAGTATGTCTAGCCCTGTTTCGCCAGGAGTTTGTCCTAGAGTCCTCTTGTGAACTCATATGGCCCAGCTGGTAGCTAGTGACCTAGCCCGACCCATTACCAAACACTACGAGTATGTCTAGCCCTGTTTCGCCAGGAGTTTGTCCTAGAGTCCTCTTGTGAACTCATTTGGCCCAGCTGGTAGCTAGTGACCTAGCCCGACCCATTACCAAACACTCTACGAGTATTTCTAGCCCTGTTTCGTCAGGAGTTTGTCCTAGAGTCCCCTTGAGATCTCATTTAGCCCAGCTGCTGACCTCTGGGATATCGACGTTCCCTCGGAAACCAGCAAAGACTACCGCACGGGAATATTAAATTTCCGGATCTCCTGCTTACGAAACGACGGCACGATACGTGCTTTTTCGCGATCCGAGGGTGTAAGGAGACCAGATCGCGGGCTCGTGTCCCTAATTGGAAAAACACATCCCGCGATCGTGCAGATGTCTGCGAATTTTTTTTTTAATCATCCCCGACCGCGGGGAAAGACGATCCTCAACACGTGTCTCAGATTTGCGGGGTCGGTAGGCCGTCCGCGGAGACGTTGTTCGGTCTCACGAAAAGAACATGACCCAGTTTAGGGGTGAATGGGACGCGTGACAAGATGCCCTTACTCGGTACGAGATGAAACCCACATCGAAACAGCCTCATCGGCGAATAACAACCCGCCCACATCACGTCTGATAATTACCGAACCGTGAGCACCTTTCTCCCTGTTGTCAGGCCCAAGAAATCTTCCCTATTGTGAGACGAGCTGTCAGCCGATGCGTTTTCGTTATTGTATGACATCCGGCAATTCTAGTCCTTCTCAACTTGTCAAAATCAAATTGGGACTAATCAATTTTAGATTAATTAAATTCCCGAAGGAAGGACTTTTCCAGAACACACACGCACACCTAAAGTCTCCACACACAATCATAAAAAAGAGGATTCTCAACTGGTTGGTCCATTTATGACCTTGACCAAAAACTACTTACGTAATGGGTGTCATCCTCTTCGCTATACGCCAATTTGACGACTCCGTACGAACCCTAGGACCAAAATCAAGAGTTAGATCAAGGCTAACAAAGACTTACCAAAGGGTCAGCTCACCTGTCCGATGGCGTCCAACAGTTTGTACTGGTTGAGCTGCAGATAAGTCCCGGCCTTCTCGATGGACACCCTCCTGGACTCCTTCAACGGCCCCCTCTTCCTGCTGCACCTGGGGCTGCCGTTCGGACTGCCGTAAGGGCTGAAGGGGCAGTTGGGGTAGATGGGCCTGACGGACGCGTCGTGGAAACTCTTGGACTGTAGCAGGAACTTGTGGTTGAGGCCGGAGGGCGGCCTCTTGGACGTCGTCTTGAGCTCGTCGGTTTGGTCGACGTGAGGGTGGAAAGGCACATCGTTCTTTATCACAGCTGGGTGGTCAGTCTTGTCAGGCGTTCGTGGGATGTCGGCCGTTCTCGGCGAGCTCTGGTTGGTCGGTTTGGGCGCGGTGGTCAGGTAAGCGGTGGCGGCATAGCTTAGCTTGGGCGCGTAGAGGTCCGTTTTTAGATCGACTTCGACAGCGGCATGCCTTTAACATCAAAGATTAAACTTGGTTGAACAGTTTTAATTCGCAGACTCTTTGGTCCTTCATGAGCTACAATAATGGCGACAGAACCTACGGCCTCACGCTCCGGGAAACTCCGAGAGTTTCAGATATATTATGATAGTTAATTTTAAATCGAATGAAGACTGGGATGATTCTAGGAGAGAATGGACGAATGATATAAAGCTTCGATTATTCCGAGGGCGATATTTCAAGTTTGCCAGATCGGGCGGAAGTCTATTGTCGGCTTATTTTCCGATAGTGCCGTTGGACCGGAAAATCCACCGAGGAAACGGTCCGATGGGGGCGGGAAGCGGAAAGCATTATCTGCTGATCAAAGCGCGTCGGGGTTCGGAGGCGAAAATTTATTCAGCCAATCGTATCTATCAATTTTAGCCTCTTCTCGCGCCTAATCTCCATTATTTCTGCCCAGCGTGATGGAGAATGGGATTTTCCGCGATGGGGAAAAAATGATCGGAATTTTCACCGGAAAGAACGGCTCTCGTGCAGGAGGATAAAATCGAATTTTCGGTTAGAAAAGTACCAAACTCGAGAGATTCGAAGGAGTACGAATGAAGTGACTCATTTTCCTCGAAACTTTCCGGATTGGAATAGCCGGTTTTCCATTTGCGAGATCTCGAACTTTCCGTCGATTTCCCGAGGTTAGGAGTCCATTTACAGAAGGTGGAAATTGAATAAGAACCGGTCTCTCTCTCTCGCGAAAAGCGAATTCTTTGGACGGCCGCCGTCGCGTCAGGAATTTAATAAGCAGCGATTCTGTTAAATTTACTGGACGCGAACCGCGGTAATTTAAGAGCGGAAAAGGCCCGCTATGAAAAATCTCGTGATTTCTAGTCTCGATAGGAAGGACCCAAAGAGAAGATGGTGGTATAAAAGCCTCTGGACTGAATATCCGAGCAAAGTTAAGGGAAAAAATTGTAAAGACTTTTTCTAGACCGACGTCTGGAATTTGCTCGGTTTTCGGCGACATTCGACATGAATCTAGGTTATTAGAGACAGGAAATATGCTTCTTCCTCCCCCCCATATCCCTCCGTCTTCATCTTTCACCACGCCTTTCTCTGTCACTCTCTTTCAGTCTCTACATTCCTCTATCTTTTAATTCCTTCCGTTTCTCGCTCAATCTCACTCTCTCTTTTCCTCTGTACGGTTATAACCCTCCCTCCTGTAATCTCTCATACCCTTCCTCCTTTTCTTAGTCTTCCACCTCCTCATCTGTTTCTCTCTTTCACTCTCTCCCTTTTTCTCCAACTCCACCTCTAACTTCATCTCCTTTTTTCCACTCCACTTCTCCTCATCTCTACTCATCTACTCTTTCTGTCTACCAATCTCCCCAGCTACAACTCTTCCCTCTACCCCTCTCGCTTTCTATCCCTTCATTTGATTTTATATCTCCCTACCACTTTCCCTCCCTTCCACTCTCCCTCTCTTCTACTCTACCTCCCTTCCACTCTTCCTCTCTTTTATTCTACCACCCTTCCACTCTGCCTCCCTTCCTCTACTATCTCGCCCTGCCGCTCTCTTTCTCTCTTTTGCACTCTTTCTATACCTTCCACTGTTCCTCCCTTTCACTCTATCTCCCTTCCACTCTTCCTCCCTTTCACTCTACCTCCTTTCCACTCTCCCTCTCTTTTACTCTACCACCCTCCCACTCTGCCCACCTTCCACTCTCTCTTCCTCTACTATCTCGCCCTGCCACTCTCTTTCTCTCTTTTGCACTCTTTTTATACCTTCCACTCTTCCTTCCTTTCACTCTACCTCCCTGCCACTCTCCCTCTCTTCCACTCTACCTCCCTTCCACTCTACCTCTCTTTTACTCTACCACCCTTCTACTCTGCCTCCCTTCCACTCTCTCTTCCTCTACTATCCTTCCCTACCACTCTCTTTCTCTCTTTTGCACTCTTTTTATACCTTTCACTCTTCCTCCCTTTCACTCTACCTCCCTGCCACTCTCCCTCTCTTCCACTCTACCTCTCTTCCACTCTCCCTCTCTTTTACTCTACCACCCTCCCACTCTGCCTCCCTTCCACTCTCTCTTCCTCTACTATCCCTCCCTACCACTCTCTTTCTCTCTTTTGCACTCTTTTTATACCTTCCACTCTTCCTCCCTTTCACTCTACCTCCCTTCCACTCTCCCTTCCTCTACTATCCCTCCCGGCCACTCTCTTTTGCACTCTTTCTATACCTTCCACTCTCCCCATTTCCATTTTCCTACCCGTCTACTCTCCCTCCCTTCCACTCTCTCTCCCTTCCACTCTCCTTCCCTTCCACTCTCCCTCTATTCCAGTCTCTCTCTCCTTCCACTCTCCCTAACTCTGACACTCTCCCTCTTTTCTACTCTTTCTATACCTTTCACTTTCCCTCCCTTCAACTCTCTTACCCATTTACTTTCTCCTCTTTCTCTCTCTCTCTCTCTCTCTCAATCTTCCACATTATGGAAAAAAAAGACTTCATTATTAAGTGATCAAATTCTCAGAAATTATTAAATTTTGGTATCAGTAAGTTGCCAAAAATTCGTTGGTACATCTGAAAATATCTCTAGATTTCTCAAAGAGTAGCTGCAATGAATTTTTTGAAAAAATGACCGATGAAAATTCAAACATTGGAGGTTGTATCCGCTGATCTTAAACGTACTGGATGGATCTCGAAAAAACGGCTTAAAATAACAGTTGAATCTTGCCAAAACTTATCTTAAATAATCCCAATCTGAGCTTTATCCTCCAAAAATCTAAATTTTAAGCTTCTACAATGTCCAAATGAATCTCTTACCGGTTTTCCGCAGACTTCGCTGGACCTTCTCGTGGCACGATCGGAAAACAACAGAATCGGGGTAAAATCTTCGGTCGAAGGACAACTTGGAGGAGCGTATAAGTGGGTCGGGAGCCGTATGCAGATTATCCACACAGTTAGGGTTGATCTAATCATACATATCCTTCTTGGGGGAGAAAAACAAACGCTTGCGCCAGAGGCCCCGACGTCGCACACCGAAGAGCGTCGCGACGGCATTCCCCATCGGGGTTAGGACGTGATCTGGCTGCATATAGGGCTCGTACGTTTCTCATCATTCGTAGCCGTACAAAAAGTATTAAGGAAATTTCGATAAAAACTTATTCGAAAGGAAACTGTATTTTTTGAAGAAGTCTTCAACACTGAGATTGAAAAATTGCGATTGTATCTTTCTGTCTATTTTAAATGTAGAATGAATAAACTGTCCAAGTTATAATAGGTTGGTATTCCGAATATTTCAGCGTGCAAATCAATCCAAACGCTGAACGATCCGTAAAACTGCCTCAATTATTTCCCTAATTGAATTTTGATTAGCTACGGTCCGTTTAATTTAGTTTCACCGTTTAGCATTATGCGCGACAGATTCAGCTAAACAATTCGACATATCTCACCTGGGTAGATCTCCGATTTTCGGGGTCCTGGTGTTTCTACATCCGCAACTCGCGTTATCCTGCCATAAGTTGGCGGCTGAAACAGAAAATCTTGTTTTAATGACATTCCCATACTATGTCGACCTCTACGGGGTCGAGTTATTTTTAACTTTTACGGAGAGGAGACTCGATATCGGGAATCTCTGACGAGTATCATCCGTTTTTTGAGATTCGCGAAGAATTCTGCCAAAAACGGCAACTTTTTCGAATGCTCGGATGATTCGCCTTCGTATTGACGCCCTATATTCGAATGAGCTAGCGATATTGTGTTTTTGAAGACTGATTTATACAGAACTTGTACGAAATGAACCAATGCCATCTTGAAACAATTTTTTTTTCACTTAATCTCTAAATTCTGACACTGAAACCTTACCGGCCGTGTAGGTGAGTCACCCGGTATAGTAAAGATACGAACAATGAAGTAGGAATCATCGTTGCTTCACCGCAGATAAAATTCCTCACTTGTTATTACGCTACCAGCCGCGTATCTATCAAAATATTTACTTACGTCGTGTTTTGACCGATCACTGTGTCTCGAAGAACAAAACAAAACCCGGATAAACACCAAAAATGTTTATCTGACCCCGATGACCCGCGATATTGTCGGAGGGACTGCGAAAGATGCCTGCAACAAGCGAAAAATCGAAATATGTCACCACCATTTGTCCTCTAATGAACTGGAACATTGGCTCCATTTATAACTTGGCGAAATATGCCTAAATATCTTGTGCAAACCTCTCGATCAAGTCACACAAGGGCTTCGGAGAGTTTACATCGCAAAGTTTCAGTTGAAGAATTATTGAAAAATCAAAAAGCGCTCCTCATAACTTTGGCAGCAAACATGCTTCGGCAGATTCTGAAGGCGGGTGTTCCTCAGGGTTCAGCATTGTGACCTACGCTCTTCCTGGCCTTTTGAACTACCTCGATTCGACCAAGTACCATGTCGTGATCTTTGAGGATGACGTTTTGTTGTCTTCCTTCGCCTATGATTATGAGATTGGCCTTGATGGCTTGCAGAAAAAGAAAAAAGGGAGCAACATATACTCCTCCTAGCTGGAACCTTTCTATGGTATAGGAAAATGTATCTACATGACAGAGTTTCAAGAAAAGGAAACGCCAAAAGAGAATTACTCTGGAGGATCATTCTAATAAGTTTCTTGGGACAATGCGAGATAATAGAAGTATCTGGATCTTTCCAAGAATATGCTACACCTTCTTACTGGATTTCTTATAAGGCATCGTCGCCTAACGAAGCAACTTTTGAGACTAAATCCAGCAGAATCTGACGAGTGCAGATTCTGTGAGGATCAGGATGAAACTAAAGATCGCCTGGAGACAGAATGCCTTGTGATTGCAAGACGACGCGAAGCAAAAAATCCTTTGGAGGAGGAACTTGCAGAGGAAAGGAGGTAACCTCCTTGAAGACATCTCAGATACTCTGGAACTGGGAAACGAGTTGCAGAAGACATATAGGGGCGAAAACAGCTCTAATAAGGGTTGCAATAGATCTTGAGGTAGCAGTGCAACCTGACCCCCTTAAAATCTTAAATCTGCATTTGATGTTTGTGATTCATTCTTGGATAGAGCCAGCAAAACATGTCGGAGCTCAGACCAAAAGTCTCAATGCTTTTTCTAAGAGTGACTGTCGATAACATGTTACCAATATCGCGTAGCAAATTGACCTGCACGAAACCGGCAAGATAGTCGCATTCCCAACAAATTGATACATATAGACACGACATGCATCCAACAGTCGTTCAAGGAAACCCTTCCAATCGACAGACCGTAGCCATATAATTAAAATATCAGCGAAACAAAGAGGGACGACCTTCCTAAAACTCCAATTACCCGAGTTTCAATTCCTAATCCCAACAATGGATCCTGTTCGAAGGTGTCCCTTTCTTTTTTTCTCCCTCCCAGTGTGTTTTTCAACCTTCGGTCTATCTTCGATTAGACGTCGTCGTCGTTCTGAATATATTCGGAAGGTTGACGAGTCTTCCGTCTCTTGTGCTGTAGGATTTCCGAGAGATAGCAACGACCTTTGAGATGAGGATGCGGAGGCTGCCGACTGTGTATGTAGCGATGATGCTTCGATTTGTCGTCATCTGCTTCTTTAGATCCTCTCGATAGGTTATGGATGGATGGGCAGGTTAATGATCTTCAGAATGGTACCTAGTCGATGGAGTAACGGGTTTCATCTCGTGAATATGGAGCAAATATTTCAGATAACCTTTACCTTCGACAACATTCTCGTGAAATTTGAATTCATAATTAATAAAAATGGAATATTTGGACAGGAAACACTTTCTGACAGAAACTCACAAGAAGAATAAGCTAGTTCTGTGACCATAGGTCAAGGAGATGTTAAAATGACAAGATCAATATGCATTTATGTCTAATAGTGACTATTAGGCTAGGTTCGGAGATCAACTGGTCTGTTTGACTTGAAAACCATAAAGCGAATTTCATAAATACAGAGGCCAAAAACGTTATTATTCCCTCTATGAGCTGAATCGATGCTACTCACCCCTATGCGTGATCGGTGTCAACTTCTGTCGAATTGACGTTTACTTATGTTTGCAAGACGGGAGATTATTCTGTGATAGGGGATTTGTTCACATTTGCATGAGCACAGACTAAAAACTATAGTCTGTGCTAAACGGAACAAGCCATAGAATATACTCAAAGGTAGAAGCAAAGATTAGAAGATTCTCAACAAGTACAAGTGTTTTTTTTTTCAAACCGGTTCGTTAAAACCGACTTCCATCATTTTTTTCATAGATTCATAAGTATCCACGTATTGGAGCTTGTATTCGTTTTGTCAGCAGCCTTGACATTGCACATTCGGTCATTAGATATGATGGATGGAAAAAAAATTAAGTGTAACCCGTTTCACGTAGGTTTCAACCGGTAGGTACGCACAAGGTATGGATTACGTAAAAGTGACGTATCCACCTGATATAGCCACTAGCCGTAAAGGTGAACTACTGTAGGTAAAGGAGGAAATTATTGAATTTGAGACTTCGGAAACGATTTCGACGAGGAGGTAATGGAAAATCGATGGAGATGGGAGAATTACTGTTTTCGACTACACACAAATTAACAATCAAGTCATTAAAATTGTTTTTTTCCTTCCTACTGTTCGAGGAAGTGATGCGTGTTATGGAAGTTTGTAGCAAGGGCGGCTCGTCAGAGGAGGCAAGGGAGGCTAAGCCTCCTCATAAAGCTTAGAGCTAAAATACATTCACTTCGAGCATGTCCTCATTTTCAGAAAGTAATTTCTATGTAAATTTTCCGAACACCTGAACTAGATATTCAGATAAAAATTATTTCATTTTTCGGTCATCCGCTCATAAAAATCCAGCATAACAATCATACAATCCACCGGCTGCGTACGCGTCCGCCGCGTCGAATGTGAATATTTCCTAGTACTGCCTATTCGGACGGGGAGGCTGTTGGGCCTGCTGCCTCCGTTGATAGTGTAACTCACGCATACGTTCTCTGGACTCGCATACTAGCCGAACAAGAATTCAGCTGACTTACTGTACCATATTCGCCCGTAAAATGTACCAGAGGAGGCTCAGCTCCCCTGTTCTCCATTGATTCTTTCGTGCCGTCTTCGACTATATTCGCTTGATCTCCGACGGTAGGGGCGTTGTCCGGCGGTAGTTGTTATGATTTCAATTTTCAATTTGAATGTAACGACTTCGTGGAGAACTGGAACTTCGGGAAATTTGTGATATATTCTTGTTAAGATAGGTTGTTTTGTTAGGGCGTTAGGGGTAAGTACTGATACGGATCAAAAAATAAAATGGAATTGAATATTGAGAATTAACTGTACACGTTGTTAAAACCTTTACAAGACCTCCACCAAATTTAATTACACTAAAGTCTACCGAAAGCGTCAGAATAGAAGTTTCAGTGTTGTTTGGTAGTTTTGGTACGATAAATGTGATTGGTTAACTGGATCGATCAAACGGGAAAAATTATTTTGCTGGCCATATTTACTATTTCCTCATCAAACAGAATATACTTCATGGTTCAAAACGGGGTTTTCCGAATTGAAAAATTTACCGCGATCTATCGAAAGGCATAACAAGTAAAAGGAGCATATAGCATCCTCTTGCATTCAAAATTAATCTTAGAACTGACAACTTTTCATTATGTTGAAGAAGTATACTTTATTGACTGATAAGAGTTTGTTCCAACACTCCTCGAAAACTATTAGCCTCCTCAGCTCTCATGACCACGAGCCGCCACTGGTTTGTAGTATAATGATTTTTCGTACGTTTTCCACAGTTGATTAAGATCGTACGTTTGTATTGTGGAATATTTCAGTTTGTATCGACGACCAACTTCTATTTATATTTCCGAAATGCCATGAAAATTCTTAATTCTCATCGGAATCATCCTCAACGTTCTCAGTTGAGTTGTTGAGCTGTTTATACCATTCCTTGGATGTCTTTTGTGGGACAACGTATAGTTTTCATTTCAAGTGTATTTCGAGAGCTCTCTTGTTTGCGTAATGTTCAACGGTATCGATTTTGAAATATTTCGACTCAAATTTCTAACCGATTGAAGTGTGTGTACCCACGTTAACCTTTTCAATCTCGTTTTACATATATTCGAACAACATCTTCGCATTCTTATCCGACGACATTCGGAAATTAGGTCCCGAAATTTGTTATTCAATTTCGTATGCGAGATTGGAACGTTATTTGTAAATATGCGACGGTCTTGTTTTCGTTATCACCGATAAATGTCAAGTTATTCATAGTTCCACCAAGACCTTGTCGTAGAACGAAGGAAGGTCCCTTTTTCCGGATCTGGGAAAAGAGAGCCGGAAGACTTCAACACGGTCGAGAAAGTGCTGATGAATCCATTCGTAGAAGGAATTAGGGGAAGGCGCTAACGGAACAATCTAATTTCTCGCGAATATATGGGGAATAGAGAGTCTGTGTTCCACCTTGAAGCCGGGAAGACGACGGCACTGAAGGATATCCTTATGGTTACGATCGATTTCGCTCGCATCGTCTTGGGAATGGCTTCCCGACAATTTTCGACGCTAGGGAACATCCACAGATGAGGAAGCTAAGTGAGATCATTATCGACAGAAAGGAATGGGGCGCTGAGTTATTCACACTTCGATTGGTTCACTTTTCGATCATAAAATACGAGTTGAATTGGTGAGATTCTTCCGAAACATCTACTACTTCCCTGGTTGAAATTGGACCGAGGAAAGCGTACTTGGTTTGGGGTGCTTCTCCACAAGAGGTGACCAATGAATATAAAGGGATTCTACAAACGGCCAGTGTGGTGTCCTACTACCCGATGACAGGTGGCGCTCTAGCCTAGACAGGCCTAGATAGAACCCCTCCGATTCGATCATATGGGCAAAGAGTATCAAGAGTTGGCACTCTGTGATATGGGTTTCCTAAACAACGAAGAACGTCTTCTAGAATGACAGAATCACTCTCGTGTAGCTTGCAAGCTTTCATAGGAAGTTGCAGCAATACTCGTAGAGTAAATAAGAAGAAAGAGTTGCAGGGAAATGATCAATCTTTGTTTCGCGTTCAACTAATACTAAACTGAATACATAACTCTCTCCCTTCGCTGTTCTAACTCAAGCAATTCTCAAAGGGAATTCATGGAGTTGGATGGTATTTTCAGATGGAAACAGCGCTCTCTGAATCTTTCTCCAGTTCCCGAGCCATTTCTTATCCGCACACGTAAGAAGTCTCGTAGAATGTTAACAAGAAGATCGCTCTACCGTGTTTAGTTACACGCTGGGAAGATGCATCCATCAACTACCCAGCTGACAGCTCCACGTCGCTAAAACGCCGTCTTTTTCAGCTTCCATCCGAAGTTTTTCAATGTTATCTTTCGGCCTTCGTTTCAGTCTTTTTCCGCTTTGTACTTATCTCCGGATTACGTCATCGTTGGGCCGTCTATTTACCCAGCTGAAATGTGACGTAAGAACGTTGCATTCGTTCCGAGAGCCTCTTCCTGTTTTGCGACGTTGCAGGGCATCTGGGTAATGTTACGCAGATGGTTCTTTAAAAAAGCTCCTAATGTATACTGATATGTTAAAAGATTGACGGTTTTCCGGGAAGTCTGATATCAGATTCCACCCAAAGTTTATAGTTACATGAAATAGATCGTAGAAAAGAATGACGTTTGGTCATAGATGATGACTGAGCCCTTTGCTCTCTGCTCACGAATGTACGTCAGCGCTTTCCTCATTTACCGATTTATTTTCGAATTGACCCCGCAGATCGATGATGACCGCTCTAATAGCGTGCAATAAGTGAATAATGAAAACGGAGCGTTATCCAGGTCATCCCCCTGTATCTCCGCCCGCCAAAACAACGACAACGTTCGATCTCCCGCGCCCTAAAAATACCCGCGAGTGCAGACTTACCGTGCTGTATTGTTGCCATAGCGTCCATTCGAGTATCATCTATCACTCTTGTGCAAGATGGACCTCGTGCTCACGTGCAGATCGACGGATGGCGTCGATTTTTCTCCGTCAGCTGACGTACGTCGACTATCTCGGTCTGTTGTTGGGATCCTCCGTGACTCTCCTTTTGTTCGGGAAACACTGAGCTATCCTGAAACATCGAAAAAAAAATTAATTTTGTGTCGTTGTTTGTTATGCTTTTCCCGACGAAGGAAAACGAGTTTAAGAAAGATTTCATATGTCGAAGTGGGTAAGAAGTGAGGAATATGGTCTCAAACCATTTGTGCCAACTGCCAACACCACCCTGGTCCTCTGACTCTTCCAGGATGGAGTTAACTGGGTTGTTTCTTGAGCAGATGTTGCTGGAGCACAGATGAAACTACTAAAGAAATGAGCTGCTGATGACAATACACCTAGAGAACCCAACAACCACTATTCCTTGGTTAAACGGCCTAAAAGAAGAATACCCTGCTTGATCAATCCTTCTTGGTGTTGACAAATCAGAAGGATTGAGCATTGGTACAGCCTGACGTACGCTCCTTAAGCCTACTGGTGTTTGGACATTTCCTTCTACAGTTCACAGAGTCTGCAGATTCCATCTGCTAACAGACTTGCACGTTGCATATTGTGTTTGTACAGACTGAATGGTACCTCTCAACCAGCCAGAGGCAGCTTCAGAGTCTCCTTGGTGTACAACTTCTGTATAGTTTCCCTAGCAAGTGTTATCTTACATACACTTATCAAGTTCATCGTCTTTTTCTTTTCTCCAATACCGGAAAACTTTGGCATGCGTAGAAGAGCTACGATTTTCCCTCTGGTCAGTTGTTTCATGTCATTCTTGGGACCGTTAGCATGAAGATACCTCTTAGAGTCTGGACACAAGAAGAATGGCTGGACAGTGAACTGTTTAAGGGAAACGAGGCTCTCAAGAAGGTGGAGGATGTTAATACATCCCCTTGGAGAACCCTACAGGGTTATTATTCCTGAGAGATGCTAGATAGTCTTGATCTGATGGTCTCTTTAGATGCATCTCGACCAAGCTACCTCGACTCCTCAAGGAATATAACCAGCAAGAAGACAGGCATCTTCTAAGCTAGTCCGAGACTCCTCCAAGCTGGAACATCTCATGACCAATCCAATTCTTCCAAATTTATCGAGACCGCAAGGATCAGGAAATACAGTCTCGAGGAAACCGTACAACCGGAGGAGTTCGGTGACGAGGTCGGGAAAACTTGCGAGGGAAAGCCGGAAAAATAGACGGAAAAGAGCATCGTCTGTTATATTGGCACGGAGACGCGGGTCGGAGAAAGATGTGTGTCAGGGGGAAGAATGAGGGAGCTGGTTTGTTCGCGATTATGCGGGCAGCGTCTCGGATTTTTCCATTTTCCGGACCGGGCTCGCATCTTTATTACTTCCCGTCGCTGCGGCATGTTTATCCCCTTTATTGGAATTAGTCGAGTGTCTCGGTTTGACGTACGGTTCCTAACGGGAATTGTTTTGGTGCAGTTTTTCGTCTGGATGTTGATGTGTTGGTTCGAGATGAATCACACTGAAGGATGCTCGACTGATAGCTACGTCTATGCTAAATGTTGTCTAAGATAATATTTTAGGAATAATATTATGCCTTGTTTCTGGAATATTTTCACAGACAACATTTAGTAGAGACGTAGCTTGAAAGTCATTCAACACAATGCTGAGGCAAAAGTCATGGAGTAGACAATCTCTGAGCTCTGATCATCGACAAAGAGGGAACTGAGAGAAAGCCACAACCTTTCTGTGTCCAAGAAATGAGGCACTTTAACAGACACTCCACAGAGCAGAATTCCTGTAAAAACTTCTCAAAAGATATATGAACATATGACTTTGTGTTCCTTTAAACGGTAACTTTTGAGATGAGTCTGAGCAGATGACAAATTGAAGAGCTCTTGGAAGGGCAACGATTCCCTTCAACATCTCAAAACCGAAGACTCTAATGAAAGAAATTGTTCAAACAGCATCTAGTCAAAGGTCACATCAATAAAATACCTAGAGATAAATGAAGAGAAGAACATGCTCAAAGGTTTTCGATCATGACCGTTTATCTCTTCGGTTTTCTATGTTCGTCCACCCCTAGTATGGATGAATAGTTTTTTAGGCCATGAAAACATTCACGTGATCCTGAAACAGGTCAGTTTCAGTGTAAACGCCGGCGTCCAGCCTGTACAAACACAATATGCACTGAGCAAGCCTGTCAGCAGAAGGAATCTGCAGACTCTGTGAACTGCAGAAGGAAACAGCCAAATATGCAAGTGTTCAGAACTGGTACGCTTAAGAAGGGCACTTTAGGTTTCACCAATGCTCAATCCTCCAGATTTGTCAACACCATGAACGTCCTTTCTATAAGGCAAGGTGTTCTTCTTTTTGTGCAACATCAGTTACACAGTGAACGAAGGCCATTTAACCAGAGTGTAGTGGTTGTTGGGTTTTCTAGGTGTTTGGTCATTAATTTAGGCCATGAAAACATTCACGTGGTCCTGAAACACGTCAGTTTCAGTGTGAACGCCGGCGTCCAGCCTGTACAAACACATTCTGCACTGTGCAAACCTGTCAGTAGATGAAATCTGCAGACTCTGTGAACTGCAGAAGGAAACAGCCAAATATGCAAGTGTTCAGAACTGGTAAGCTTAAGAAGGGCACTTTAGGTTGTACCAATGCTCAATCCTCCAGATTTGTCAACACCATGAACGTCCTTTTGATAAGGCAAGGTGTTCTTCTTCTTGTTCGACATCAGTTCCACGGTGAACGAAGGCCATCTAACCAGAGAATAGTGGTTATTGGGTTTTCTAGGTGTTCGGTCATTAATTCAGGCCATGAAAACATTCACGTGGTCCTGAAACACGTCAGTTTCAGTGTGAACGCCGACGTCCAGCCTGTACAAGAACAATCTGCATCTTGCAAGCCTGTCAGCAGATGGAATCTGCAGACTCTATGACATGCAGAAGGAAACAGCCAAATATATGCAAGTGTTCAGAACTGGTAAGCTTAAGAAGGGCACTTTAGATTGTACCAATGCTCAATCCTTCAGATTTGTCAACACCATGAACGTCCTTTTGATAAGGCAAGGTGTTCTTCTTCTTGTGCAACATCAGTTCCACAGTGAATGAAGGCTATCTGACCAGAGAATAGTGGTTGTTGGGTTTTCTAGGTGTTTGGTCATTAATTTAGGTCATGAAAACATTCACGTGGTCCTGAAACACGTCAGTTTCAGTGTGAACGCCGGAGTTCCTCAGGGTTCAGTTCTGTCACCTACACTCTTCCTGATCTACGAGGAAAATCACTATCAGTGACAAACCTTTGGGTCTTCGCCAGTGTGAATAGAGTGGTAAGGTAAATCAGTGGAGTTGACAAAGAAACGACAACGTTTTCTTGTAATGTCGCCCATTAAAGCTGCTTATTTGGACCAAGAGCTCCAGTTTGGAAAAACAGCAAGGAAATATTCCAAATATTTCATATGTGATCAAGTTCTTCTTCTGTGTGAGGATCAAATTAGGCAGGAAGTCGAGTTCTACATTCTCTAAAACTGCCTAGCCATAAGGATCAATCCAAAGTTACTATAACATAGATGTGAAGTGGCAGAAAGATGTTCTGAGCAATCGAGGAATCTCTGAAGACTGGTAAACTAGTGTTTGATGTATTCCAAAGGATAATTCGGACATAACTGATCCTTTGAAGGCCATGGAGCTCTGTTTTTTCAAGCAACGATCTTCTGGTAAGAAGATACAATCTCCTGAAGCGATCCATGCAAGATACAGCAGACTCAAACCATAACCATTACAAATCAAGAATCGTTGGCCAAATCAAACGCAGATTCTGACCAGAAGATAGAAAAATTCTCTTGTTAGACTCGAACTGACTGTAATAGCTTCCGAAATTAGGTCATGCCAAGGTAGGGAGTGCTAGGGCTTGTGTTCTGCACCAACTACGTCAGCTAGGGTTGCTCATTGGGAGATTTCCTCCTCGATTTTCACGAACCTTTCCAATCTCCAGGTTTCCGCGTTCCTTTCGATCCTCGGCGTACTCCGAGCCGTGATTAGATCGTAAATCAACGGCCGGTTAATGGCAGAGCGAGATCCGAAGGTGAGGGGAACGCGAGCGTCCGCCGGCCGCGGGCGAAAGGCGTCTCTCTCGCCGCCCCGAAAGGACGCCTCGGAGGTCGACGAAACGGTGATTGGCACCTTGGACGTTAACTGGCAGAGATTTCAGGAAAAACGCATAGGAATATACGCCGAGGTCGGAGGAATTCAGAAAAATTCAGGAAGAGAGATGGGAATAGACGTACATAGCTAGGTATTAATTGGCTAATTGATTGAAAAATCCATTTTCATCGTTGCAAAGTGCATCGGATTCAAGTTCGAACGTGATGAGGTGGACTCTCATTATGTGTAGTCATTAGAGGCTGACTGAATAATTTGTGTAACTCGTATAATATCAAGAATCCCAACCATAAAACCAACGATATGGCTTTTAAGAACATCTCTAGTTGAATCTGACATGATATTTTACAAATGGTCACTAGAATATCATATTGTTGCCCCTTAGTACGTCCCTGTCGCCTATTTTGAATCGTTATTACCTACCCCTGCTGGTTTTTGTTACGACCAGGTCAGATCTCATGGCTAGCACCTCACAGGTCTACAGCTCTACCCAGGAGCTGGTAAGACACGAAAACTAACCTGTCTGAGTAGTTGTGGAGTTTGTAAATTTGATAGTCCACCTCTGTCCGTACTAGTACATGTAGAAGAACGAGAGATAGAGGGCATTTCAAAGGTGGGGCTTTTTTTGACAGAAGTTACAAGTCACAACGGTCCTTTGAAGATGTAAAAAAAAATCGTTACTTGTACATAATCGAGCGTGTCAGATTTTCATACAGATGGTTAATCTCGGTGTTGTAGACGTTTTGACCCATTCATCTGACACTAATCAGGGGGGTTTTCTTAATCTGACACTTTGAAGATGATAAAAATGCCTTTTTTCCGAATATTCCCCTGCCTTTACCTCTAATCGTTTTGGTATTCATCATGAAAGTTGTAGATAATAAAATTCTACACAACTTTTGCCTGAAGCCGTTTGGCACACTCTTAAACGTTCTCGAGTTAGAGGGCCATAAGGGCGTGGAGCTTAGCCACACATGCGAAAGGGCAAGGTCAATGTAGAATCCCAGTCTAATCTACATTCATACAATTGTCAAAATGACAAGGTATTTCTATGAAAAAATGGCTTAAGACAAAATTTTTAGAAAATGTTATGCTCTACAACTTTTATAATGAATGCGAAAAAGATTTGAAGTCCAGGGAAGGAGATAAGTAAAAAAAACTGATTTTTGCGACCTTTATAGCCAATTTTTTTTTTATTTCGGCTTGCTGAAACTATCAGATTATATTTTTTCCGTTCTTCTTGAATCATTATCTTCAAAATAAGAGAAAACGCCAAATATTATGTGGTTGAGTTCATTTCGACCAGTTGTACATTCTGTTCAAACTTTCAAATACACCTGTATAGTCGGATCTAAGGAAGTTTTTCAACCGTGGTCGTTTTTACAGAGCAATATTTGCATCCTCGTAAAACACCGAAGGTTTCGTCGATCAATTCTTTGCCGGCGCGCCCTGAAAATCGAACAAACAGATAGAGATGATTGATTCCGTCCATAGTGATTGCGACATCAATTTGTCTCGCCGTTGTTCGATAATGTGTAATCAAACAGGGGTGGACGTAAGGGACGCCATCTCGCCCACTCCGATTCCCGCAAGGACGCTAATTTTCCGGATAAGCGATTGGTCTCGAGGATCGGAAGAAGAGTACCGTGGAACAATCGTTATCTCTGGCCACGCTTTAAATCGTAATTTATGGCGGCGGTTTTTCAGTTTGTTCCGGCAAAAGTTTGCACAGCGATGGGTCGTAAAGTTCGGAGGATGGCTCTCGAGAAGTATGAATATTCCCGGACTTTTAACCGAGAAAAGCTGCGGGCTTGAGACTCGGGTTCAATGCGCCTGTTGAGTTCGAAAACGGGCAAAATCCGTTTGGTAGTTTCGGAGTTATAGCCAACTGGTTTTTTCCTCGATATTTAAAAAAAATTCAATGAATAGTGAGATCGGAAATTCAGCAGTTCGTGAATATTTCCCCCATTCTTTCTTCGGATCCTTCTAAGAGAGATATCGACGACCTGTCACCAGACAAGGACGATTCCCGCTCCGTAAAAATAGCCTCATTATACGGAAAGAATGTTTTATTCAAATTTATCTCGCATTGTTGCTAGAAATTCCGAGGTTTTCTCCTAGAAATCCACAGAGTTCCGTAATTATTTCGGCGTCCTCTGTATGCCGACTTCTCGACTGTTTATGCGTGATTTATTGACAGTATTAGACATCGTCGCAGAAGTCGCATTTATTTCGAATGATAATATGAATATAACGATCTCACTAATATGCCAGAAATAATGAAATGATTCTCTATACACCGAGAAGAAAAAGAGTGTTCTATGAATCCTATCTATGTAAACCACCCCGCTCTGTGATCGCTGCTAACCTAACATCGGTAAAATCAAAACTGACATCGATTGTCAAAATTCTGATCATCGAGTTCTATCAAGAGAAACGTCAAAATTTTCACCTTCTTCTTTTTGCGTTATTTTCAAGAATTTTTTGGGGCAACTTGGGGGAGTTGGAGCCGGACTTATGAGGCATCTGCTCAAAGGGCATCGTTAGATTTTCAACGACATGCTATGGACATTCTGTAGGATCGCTGCGACAGCTTCGTGAAAAATTAGATCTGTGGGCGTTTTTTGCGTATCGAGAAACGCGAGATGGACCTCCATCCGCATAAATTTTAATGATGCATAATCTCCAGCGCCGTAATTTGTACACTCGTATTTCCGAGATGATACAGCCGTCGTTAATTTGGGTGTGGGTTGACGCGGAGAACCTGCGGAAGGATTTACCCATATATCGACTTTCCGCTACTCAGAAATTCCCAAAGTTGACAATTCAATCAGCGATCGTTATGGGAATGAGTAATTAGAGGCTCTTTTAGCGCGATGGAAAGGATAAATATTGGGAGATTTGTCCCATTCGTTCGAAGTTTGACGCGCGGGCGTAAATTAGATATTCCCTGATTATCAAACTATGCATCCGTTTATATTCGGAATTTAAAGCGATCGCTATACGCTCGATTTCAGGGTTTTAACCCCTGTTCAATCGTTTGGAATGATATTCGATTCGTGCAATTACCATTTGATTTAATCACATTCTGAACGTGGATACGTATGATTTTAGTTTATCCTTCAATGGAATCTAGATCGAAACGAGTTTACGGTCCACTGTGGAATGTATCTCAAAAAAACTCCAAAATACGAAACGTCATACGTTAAAAGTTACATAGAGCCTACTTGACTACGAATTTTTTAACGTTCGTCGGTATTTTTTCGAAATTTGCTGTACTGAATTTAGTCGTTTCACATTCTGGGTTCGTACAGAATGTTCTATAAAGGGTGAGTCTTTGACACGGACTTATATTTTAACAATAGATTCTTGAGGTTAAAAGAAACACTTTTTTCCTTTACCATTTTTTCCGAATAGGCTCGGTTTAAAAGATACAGGCTGTTGAAAAACCTTAACAAATGTTATTTTAGTTCTATCTCACAAACGGTTTTATCGAATGAAATGAATTTCGGAATATGGTTTTTCGTTTATATGATGAATCCTTTTCAAACACAAGATATCACCCACGTCTTCCAGTTTTCTCATTATGACCATGAGGTACCATTAAAAATACCAAAAATTCAAAGAAGCCAACTCTTGAAACTAAGTTGGACGCTATCTAAAGAATATTTGACCTTTTTGTAAAATAAAAGTGTTCCTCAAATCTTCTCGTATAATGCGTAGTTTTCGAGTAATTCGATGTTGAAAAAAAATTAAAAAGTATCTGTGAAATTTTAAAAATTGGGTACTTTAGTTGAATACAACTCCACTGATGAGTGGTGTCACAGATTTAGCTAGTTATTCTGAAGGGAATTTTGTTTTTCCATGGGTGGCACAGCTCATTATCAAAACTTAAAATAGCTTTATCTTTTTATCAGGGCCGAATCGAGAAAAATGGTATAGGAAAAAAGAGTTTCTTTTGACCTCAAGAATCGACTGTTAAAATATTTGTATGAGTCAAAGACTCATTCTGTAGATTGTATTATCTATTTAATTTCACAACTCGATCGTATATATTCAAATTGCGAAAAATGCGAATTAGTGGTTGCATGGTCATTTGGCGGAAATATGAATTTGTCATTAGTTTTGGAGCGTAATTAGAAATGATACTGGTGAAATTGTGGTGAAATTTCTCGGTCGTAAAATGAAGAAAGATATATTAAGGCTCGGTCCGAGAAATAGTTAAAGCGCTAGTCATTTTCCGACCGAAACAGAGAGATAATATTATTATGAATCGTTGGCATTGATTAAATGCTATTGGACGCTGATTATTTCGATTTATTGAATTAATTGACGGTAATGAATCGAAACGCCGTCCGATTTGTTTTCAACAACAGAATATTCGATATTACGTCTTCGAGAAAATGTTTTATAACGACTTTAAAGTGTTCCAAAACAATGACGTCTTTCATTTCAATTTGGGAGACATTCACCCCTACAGTTTCGCACGAAAATACACTCCCCAAACGCGCTAATAGTTACCCGAATTTCCTGAATGAAGGGTAATAAATTTTTCATAACAATCGATAAAAACCTAACCTAAGTCGTAAAAACCCCCCAAAACTGGTCCAGGGGTGAACGATCTCCCCCTAACCTTCCCTTAAAAATGGCCCAAAAACTTACCTTAGTGAAAAAAACGTTGGATTTTCTCTCTCACCGAGTATTCAACGTAATAATAAACCCACTATAGCGCGATTTTCTCGTATCTTGTGCGACTGCCTTAAGCCTCGGCACAAAAACAACCACAGAACACACCGATATAGAAGGGAAACTCCCCTACTAAGAAGTGGGGTCAAGTTTCAGCGCCCCCATGCGGTGGTTCGAGGAAATAAAAGCGCCCTCTGGCGGTCGGAATTCGAAACAAATGAGCGGGAAAATTTGAAATGCTTCCTATTTAAAATCATTTGATTTGATTTTTGAAGTTCGGGATTGAAACAACGTACTGGAATGAGTTAATATAGCATGTCAAGATGCTATATTACCATTCCAGTACGAGTTGTTTCAAATCCAATGTTCTCAGAAGCTTGATGACTTGAATAAAAAAAACACATATGTAGGCAATGATATAACTATATTTCTTCATAAATAAATCATATATACATCACAGTGTATGGCCTTATATGTAAAGAATAAAATGAAAATAATTCTAATGTCCATATAATATACATCAAAGTGTATGGGTTTATAAGTAAAAAATAAAATAGAAATAATTCTAATATCCATATAATATACATCAAAGTGTATGGGTTTATGAGTACAAAATAAAATAGAAATAATTCTAATGTCCATATATACATCAAAGTGTATGGACTTGATAGGAAAAAAATAAAATAGAAATGATTCTAATGTCGATATATACATCAAAGTGTATGGGCATATATGTAAAAAATAAAATAGAAAATATGTAAAAAATAAAATAGAAATAATTATAATGTCCTATGGGAATTATTGGTTATAGGACTGAAGGAAAACACTGTTTTTTTTTAACTTAGTCGACGTTTCATCAGTACTTTGCTGATTTTTTCAATTCAATTCAATTTGGGAAAACCCTTCATCATAAAGCACTAATATCCATGTAACCAATAATTCCCATATATATGTAAAAAATAAATTTACACTTTCACTCAAAATAGGATTTTCGTATTTGTTCAGTACTTTTAGTAGTCAACAAGGGATTACGAACTTTTTCCATCCAAAGTTTGATAATTTCCGGTTGTTTATTATCTGCTTCAGGAAACCGATGACGTCTACTAGTCTTATCACCACAGTTCGGCACACAAAATTTATTGCTTTTAATATTTCTATTTTCCGACATCTTATTCAATTATCAGAAAAAACACTTAGGAATCACGATACACTTCTCACTGCAGACAAAGACGAAAAGAATGAGGTTATGGAAATGTTTACAAACGTAAAATCAGCGATGGAAGCGACCCCATGCGGTGGTTCAACAAACTAAATAAGGGGTCCAGTTTTTGTAGTTGAGTTTCCCCTCTATCTTGACTTACTTTATGAAAACAACTGAATGTTGTTCTGTTCTCTCGCTCGCAGATATCGCGCTTTTCGTCGGTTCCGGGCGGTGAACGGAAGCCATGTTGCCGCCTCGGTCCGGAAAAAATACCAGGATTTTTCGCACGTAGGCCGTCTCTACGAAAATTACTCCTTGTAGTCCTTGTGGTGGATGAAACGTGTGAGAGAGCGATCTAAGGTTGATCAAATCGTCTCTGTCGCGAGAAAAACTCTAACGGTGTCGAATCTGGAGGTATTGAGGGCCATACGAAGGAAACCCTGCTACCAATTCGATTTCCAGGGATATTTTGATCAAAAAGTCAAATTCTTGGATTGGTAGAAGGGAAATAATTCTATTTCTTGTGCTGCTATGTGAAAAGTGATGTTATGAAAAAGAATAACAGGTTGAACAAGCGCTATTCTCATTTTAAGAAAGATAAGTTGTAGGATTTTCATGGACATAGAATGCAATCCTGTTTCAAAAACTGTGGTACTAAGAAAGCCTTACTTGTTTGCCATTTTCACATATATTATGCAAAAATGTAGTTTTAATATTACATTCGAAAAAACATCGCGTTAAACCCCATACGATTTCAAGTTTTTTTTTTTCAATTTGACTGTCCGAGAGTTCATCTTCGAAATACGAAACTTCAACAATCGATTTTGTGAATTTCGTAAAACGAAAGTTTTCGAGCAAATACAAGTGTTAGTTTTTCCCTCGTGTCCGGATATCGAAGCCCGGTCTGGCAACGCGGCGACCAGGCGGAATCTGCAAGGAAGGTCTTCCTACCGCGGGAATTGCTCAATTCGGTTTGAGCGTTTGAACTTGAGGACCCGGATGATGAAAACACCACGTAGACTTCTTGCCAACTTTTTTTTTATTATTATAGAAATCTCGATCACAACCTAAATACTGAACTGAAGGGGCGGGATGTACAACAGGGCCTTGTGGATGTAGCTGTTGTCGGTCTTGAGGTCTTCCAGAAGCGCCGATATCTTCCTCTTGACTTCCGGCTGTTTAGAATCCTGATTCGTCAGGATCTTCTCCAGGACGAACTTGAGTTGGTCGGCGGCCGTGCCTGAGGAGGTCTTCGACAGTTCTACCAAAACATGCTGATGATAACCCTATATAGGGGAAAATTGAACTAATTCAGTGATAATCCTCAAAATTTTATAACCTAACTAACTATGACTCTTAAGGTAGTTAAGCTTGCCCTATGCCCATTACTACCTTAAGAGTCATAGTTACTTTCTGGGCGTATATCTACGTCAGAATGTTATAGTTAGAAGAATTAAAAGTAGCTATAACTCTTAAGGTAATTGAGGTAGTCCTATGCCAATTACTATCTTAACTACCTTAAGAGTCATAGTTACTTTTAATTCTTTTAACTATAACATTCTGACGAAGATATACGTCCAGAAAGTAACTATGACTCTTAAGGTAGTTGAAATAGTCCTATGCCCATTACTACCTTAACTAACTTAAGAGTCATAGTTACTTTCTGGGCGTATATCTACGTCAGAATGTTATAGTTAGAAGAATTAAAAGTAACTATAACTCTTAAGGTAATTAAGGTAGTCCTATGCCCATAACTACCCTAACTACCTTAAGAGTCATAGTTATTTTTAATTCTTCTAACTATAACATTCTGACGTAGATATACGCCCAGAAAGTAACTATGACTCTTAAGGTAGTTAAGATAGTCCTATGCCCCCCATTAATACATTAACTACCTTAAGAGTCATAGTTACTTTCTGGGCGTATATCTACGTCAGAATGTTATAGTTAGAAGAATTAAAAGTAGCTATAACTCTTAAGGTAATTAAGGTAGTCCTATGCCAATTACTATCTAAACTACCTTAAGAGTCATAGTTACTTTTAATTCTTCTAACTATAACATTCTGACGAAGATATACGCCCAGAAAGTAACTATGACTCTTAAGGTAGTTAAGGTTGTCCTATGCCCATTACTACCTTAACTAACTTAAGAGACATAGTTACTTTCTGGGCGTATATCTACGTCAGAATGTTATAGTTAGAAGAATTAAAAGTAACTATAACTCTTAAGGTAATTAAGGTAGTCCTATGCCCATTACTACCCTAACTACCTCAAGAGTCATAGTTATTTTTAATTCTTCTAACTATAACATTCTGACGTAGATATACGCCCAGAAAGTAACTATGACTCTTAAGGTAGTTAAAATAGTCCTATGCCCATTAATACCTTAACTACCTTAAGAGTCATAGTTACTTTCTGGGCGTATATCTACGTCAGAATGTTATAGTTAGAAGAATTAAAAGTAACTATAACTGTTAAGGTAATTAAGGTAGTCCTATGCCCATTACTACCTTAACTACCTTAAGAGTCATAGTTATTTTTTGAGCGTATATCTACGTCAGAAGTGTAAAAGGTACAAAAAGTAACTATGACTCTTGAGATAGTTAAGGTTGTCGTGGGCATTGGCTACCTTTGGGAGTCATAGTTACTATGGTAGCCAAATGCCCATGACTACCTTAAGTGCCATATTTACATCGTTGTCATTTTGCATCCTTGGCAGAGTATGACCCCTCTAAGCTAAAATTAACCTGCCCTACGCCATTCTAAAGGGGATTTTACCTGAAACTTGTTGTACCCCTGGCTCTTGGCGTCCTTGCTGAGTTGATCGTAGAGCGACAGCAACGTCACGTACGCCTTGGTAGGCGGCGCCCTCTTGTTCTTCTCCAGATAAGCCCTGATGAATTCCGAATCGTCGAGGTTCTTCAGCAGGACGCGAACCTGCTCCTCCGGATCCGAAGAAGCTGGGGCGTCGTCTTCGGAATGTACGAGTTTGACGAGCGACGCCGGGCCGACGCCGATGAGATTCTCGAGGTTCTCGGGCAGTTCCTCCGTTTCCACGTTGAGGTAGGCCTGCAGCTTGGGGATGCTGAAGAAGGTCTTCGACGACGCTCTGAAAGGAACCGTGGGGTCGTTCAATCTAGATGGTGGGGATGTGGGGGAACTTACAGTTCTTCGCCGTAGTTTTCCAGCTCACCCAGCTTCTCGTAGCTGTCTGGACCTGGAGGGACCTCTGGGGCGTATATGCCGGGTCTGTGGGTGGAGGTGGGTTTGGTCGTGTCCGAGGGTCGTGCCGGTGAAGGGGTGGTTGTGGAGGGAGGCTTCAGGTCGTACTTCATGGACTCCGTCAGGTGGGCTATGACCTGCATGGCCGCTGGGATGTAAGAGTCCAGCAGCATCACCTTGGTCTCGACCTTGGGTGGACCTCCATGGCACTGCAAGATTCGGAAGATGGTTAATATTGAGGAATTTTCGTGACAGTCTCAGTTTCAGTTGCTCGAAAGGGGTTATGAGGGATAGATAGTCTTGGACCTTAAAGGGAAATTGAGCTCATATCTTTGAAGACATTTGCAAAGCCTCTAGGAAAACAGAGCAACTGGGGAGTGGTATTCTTAAGGAAAGAGTCAAATATGGCTGTTTCCTGATGCATAAGAAATAAACATGATTATAATAGTTGCAGAGAAAATTCTAATAATAAAAGTGAATTTATTGTAGAGTGAAAATTGAGCTTCATCTTACATCAGTAGTGAAAATAAGCACATTGGAGCAAATTTTCCCAAGAAATTAAGTGAATACAAACTTTTTGGAATACTCAGAGTCGAACTGAATAACTAATTAATCGATATAATTAACTGAATGAAACTTCTGAACAAGCAAACATGACCAAATTGACTCTTCATTTCCGAAATGTGTTACAAGATAAAAAAAATGAGGATTGATCATTGAGCGCTATAAATTCTGGGAGAGTGGGGGTATAAGACATGGTTTATCCGTGTATTGACAGCGAAATAGAAGAAATGTTGCTATAAAATAACTATCGAAGAGAATATGCGCGTAATGAAGACAGTACACGAAAAATAAGAAGAAAACTTGAGTAACTCACCAGCTGCAAGGAGGCCAAGAAGATAACGAAGAAAGAGCGACGTATCATTTCCAACTTAGAAGCACAATTTAGAAGATAGAACCACTTCGCGGGCGCCGGGAAGGTTTGAGAGCGAAAAAAAAAACAAAACAAAGCAACTGGTTTGTTGGCGGTGCTAACAGGTCTTTTGGTCGATATCGAGTGGGTCTTATTAGGTGGGTCCTTATCGAAAAACGACCTCGGAGTGCAGCAGGTCGTTCGGAAACCGATGGCGCTTTTGGACGGACTGTTTTGTTTACCTGGTGCTTCCGTCCGCCGCGGCTAGAGAAGAAAGTGCACTTGGCCCACTTCGCTACGCTAAACTGTTAGATCAACCTGCTTTTCGTATGCCCCGGATTCGCCGTATCACTGCAAGCAACGGATTTTTAACGCGAGAATAGATTTAACCGTTGTCCCATTTGGATATCTCGAAAAAATTCGGATCATTAGAGAGGCGGCTAGAAGGCGGCACCAAAAGCTTCGTGAGATTGTGCGGAAGCCGGAAAATATCTGAAAAGTATCAGGCGTGACATCCAAGTTCACACGCGGCTCAAAGAAAGCCAAAAACAACCCTAATTTCGAAAGCCGGGAAGATTTGAACTCTGGGCTATAGTTGGCGCATCCACCATTTATTTGCAAGCCGTAAATCGAGAATGAATCGTGAGAAAGGTTATTTTTTCATCTAATTCCATTTCTAAGACATGAAACGATCAGTTGTTCCGTGTGTAGATTCGCATATTATTGTTATTATTTAGTAGATTAACTAATATACGATAGTTAACCGAGTGGAACTAAATTTTGACGTTGGTCTGTTACCACAGATCTTTTTAATCTATGCTGCTACTTTCACCTCGGGGAAAAGAGATGGAACCAGGCGGAAAAGGAGAGGTAGAAAGAGAACGATGCATTCATTCGCGACATTAGCGTATGTTTGGTTGCCTGAACGTGCCTCAGGCAGGCAAGTTCTCTTCACCACGTCTGTTTTATCATATGTAAATAAATATTTGTGATAACGACTGGTTTGTAAATAAAGACGGCAAACTGCGGATCCCCTAGTGAAATACTGTGAAAATTTCGATCAAGTGTAAGATGAGAGACGTATGTTCAAAGTGGAAGTTTTAGAAAGTATTATGTATGATCAACATGGCGTCGTACAATAAGAATTATCTACTTTTAAAATGAATCCAAGCCAATATAAGTAATGTTTACCGACATATCCGAGTGTATTAATTCAAAAAATAAAGAGATATCTAGGTGAGTTCAATCTAACATAAGTGAAATCTGGCTAAACTTCGATTTTCAGCTAGTGACATAGAAAACTGCCCCCAGGATGGCAGATAACTTGAACCCAGCTCAAACTATCGAGTATCAATGGGCCTACTCGATAATGGACTCGAGCAGAGTGTCCACTTTTTTGATTTCTATGTTACTCATTGTTTATGGTTCCTTCCGTTCCTTGAACATGGAACAAGAGGCCAGGGACAGGGCGAATGGCAGTACGAATTGCCTCCTGAATCCCTCGCAAACCCTACAGACTGAAAACAACGTTCAAACCCTAGATACAATGCAAGCCTTGTGTCTCCCCTTAGGAGCCAGCGTCTCCCTACTTGTTATGTTTTTTTTCTTCGATTCCATGCAGATGCTCTTTGCGATTTGTACCGCTAGTAAGAAATCCAGCAATTTATCACAACTTCTTTGTATCCCTTTTTTTTTTTCAGTTATAGCTACGGTAGCTTTGGCTTTTCTGCTTCTACCAATGTGTCAATACATCATAAGGCCTTGTTCCAACAACACCAAGTTTTCCTTTGGAATGTGCGGACGGTTTACATCAGCCGAACTCTTATCTTTCAGTTTATCCCTATTTATAGTTTGCATTTGGATACTGACAGGTGATTTTTTTAACATTGTCACATTTTTGTTTGTTTTAACAACTTTGTTTTAAGGTCATTGGTTGTTGATGGATGCGATGGGTATGGGGCTTTGTGTAGCCTTTATAGCTTTCGTCCGACTGCCGAGTCTGAAGGTTTCGACTCTGTTGCTAACTGGTCTTCTGATCTATGACGTTTTTTGGGTGTTTTTTTCATCCTATATTTTTAGCACTAACGTGATGGTCAAGGTAAGATGATTTTTTCATTTTTGTCAGTTGGCGAAAGGTGCATAGAAAATGTACGGGGTGGGGATATTTCTATGTACCTATATCTGGTTATTATATGTCATCTGTCAATAGAGTCTTTGACAGGTGACATTTTTTATAGAATAAGGCTAAATGTTTATAGAATTAGGTAACTTTGATCTTCAGGTAGCTACAAGACCTGCGGAAAACCCAGTGGGCTTAGTAGCCCGTAAGTTCCATCTGAACGGGATGGTTAGGGAAGCCCCCAAATTGAGCTTGCCAGGAAAACTGGTTTTCCCAAGCATGCACAACGCGGGTCACTTCAGTATGTTGGGTGAGACCGTGCTGCAGGTTATCTTGGGTTAAAACTGACTTGAGACGATTTTTGCAGGTCTTGGGGATATAGTGATGCCGGGTCTCCTGTTGTGTTTCGTGCTGCGTTACGATGCCTACAAGAAGGCACAAGGTCTGGCTGGTTCCCGGTTAACCTATTTCCACTGTTCGTTACTAGGGTACTTCTTAGGATTATTGACAGCGACTGTCAGTTCTGAAGTCTTCAAGGCTGCTCAGCCTGCTTTACTTTATTTGGTACCGTTTACGTTGCTACCTTTGCTGACCATGGCTTATTTGAAGGTGAGGTTTTATCAAAAAATAATTCCAAAAAACAATTGGGTTTTTTTTAGGGGGACCTGAGACGAATGTGGTCTGAACCGTTCAAAAGTTTAACATCATCGAAGCACTTTCCAGACGTGTGATAGTTTCTGAGGATGTAATTATTTGTTAACGACATCGGTGAGCGAGGAACCAGAGGTATTAAAAGCGTTGATTCTTACGGAACTTAATATGGATTGACAATAGGGGGAATGCACGAATTTTCCAATCTGTCTTTTGGTATCGGGGGATATACACCATCAATTTAAGCCAAAGAAACGATATTACTGATGTGACGGACCTTGAACCCAATGCTCTTTCAGGTTAAGAACAAATTTTCGCTAACGGATCGCGTTTCATTTATTTTAATTTTTTTTTAGTATTACTAACAATCGTTGATTTTAGTTTACCAAGAAGTGGTGAAGTGAGGGATGCTTTTTTCTGATTGTCAATTGACACTTTCTTAATGTCAGCTGTCTAAAATTTTTAGGTTAGAGAGTGTTGGTTGATTTTTGCGGTATAGTTTTGGCAATTCGAGAATTCTCTTTACAATTCTGTCCTATTGAACAAATAATCTTTCACAAAGTGACTAAATTAATAGTGACGTTTTAAAATAGTTCTATTGACAGACGTGTTTCAGAGTTATTTTATAGATTTTCTGTGATAAAAATAAGTGAAAACTTAAATTTCTTTTGTATAGGTAACAAATATTCTCCAATTGTTTGATTTTAATCCAATGCACCGCTCTCGATTAGAAATATTGTTTTCTATTTGAAAGATGTATCTACGACCCCACATATTCTCAATTCGTGCTTTGGATTAACTTGGAATGTTTACATTTTTTTTTTTTTTAGCTACTCTGCCTTTTATATGAAACTTTTCATTTTTGAAAAAGTTTTTGTAAGTTTGTTACTTGTTTTTTTTATATTCTTGTAATAATGAAATAAAGTATCTTTAACAATTGGGTCATTTTGGGTAGATGTTAAAAAAAATTCCAATTTCAACTGAATCATCTTTATTATTAACGAATAAAATGGTCTAGACAAAATTTCTTCATGTGGAAACTTATGGTAATTATGAGCATCACTCCGGTTTTCGATATAATTGCACTTAGATGCTACAAAATGTAAAAGGAATAATAAATTGAAAATTAAATTAAATAAGTAACCTAGTGATAAAATTAATCTGCCTTTTTCAAGAAATTAAATAAAAAGTCGCCCGATGGCGACAAAAATATATTTTTCCATATCAGTCATATTTTAATCATCATATTTGTCCATCAAGGCGCCGAAAAATAAATAAAAATACCTTAAAAAATTAATCGGTAAGAACACACTACTCGGGATGATAAAAAACTGGAGATTTTCGAACAACTATCAAGATGATTAAATAATTTCAGAAAAGTATCACAATAAAACAAGTATACATATGTGTTAAGGTCCCAAATTAAAGAAAAATAATTCATTGTAACGAAATATGCCGCGAAATTCGTAAGTTCTACAAATGTACCGGCAAAGCCTTATACCGCCTTTCTTTCATTTTGAGCCTTAGGAATGATGCAATTTAATAAAATTGAGGAACAAATTCTTTTTTTTTTTCTTCAATTGGCACATTCTGGTTTGTAGGCACTAAATTTTTCCTATAAATGATCATCACAAATTAAATAGCTAAGTACTCCATCTAAGTATAAGCACCTAATCTTCCGTAAGTACTAAACTGGTAGAAAATTTCGTTATAAAAATAAACCGGCTCATCTCGAAAAACAGCCAAGTAGACCGGACGCGGAAAAAATCTTTGATACTCTGAAATAGCGAAAAAAAATTACATAAACGATCTATCTATATCTTCATTTCGTTGCGTACTGGGGCCTGCCCGCCAACTCCAACAGGTAACGATCGGGATGATCGATCCAATCGGCGGCCGACAGTTTGACCACCCTCTGTTTCTCCGCCTCCCTAACCTCCCACTTCTTCACTTCCAGCTGACGATCCCTACTCACCGAGTCGCCGCAGCCCCAAACCTCCACCCTCAGCAACTTGTCTGGTATCTTGCTATACTCAATCTGGAAAAAACTCTCGGTTACAAGAAAAATCCACCTCTTTTTTACAGGAAGATGCGTAAGTATAGGTCTCATTGGTTCACGGAAAAATTTGACGTAAGTTCCGTCAACTGTCAGCGTGACGTTGACGCGGTCACAGAAATATTTGACGTTTAACGATATGAACAATACTCCGATACCTTTTCGAAGCCGCCGTCTATGGAGATGACGGGGCTCCTGGGGTTGCTGCCCACCCTCAGTCCGTGCGGGTAGCCGCGCGCCGTGAAGTTGAGGTACAGCATCTTCGGTCCCTTCTCCATGAGGCTGAACTTGGGCAGGAGCTGATACAGGGCGGATTCCTCGCGTCCCCAATACTGGTGCGATTCGTGCCATTCGTCCGGACAGGCCACGCAGAAGACGCTCTCCTCTTTGGTCTTCAACATCACCAGGGTGGGACCCTTGTAGGCCAACGTATGGTGCAAGAATCTTCAAGAGAACGAGGTTAGGAAGATTAGAGGATTAGATCAGGTTGATTTTGTACCTGTTGGCCCCCAGGCCGTGCTGGTTGGAATCGTATATGAGCACCCAGTGGGAGGGGATGGAGCTCAACATCTTGGACAAGAACACCATGCTGGACAGGCCGTTGGAGCTGCCCTCCGGAGAGTTGGCCTTCTGGGGCATCGAGTAGAGGGGGGGCAAGGCGCTGGCCAACAACCAGCTGAGGCTCATGTTCAGGGTGTAGGGCGGGGTGTTCTTGCCGTTGGCGAGGGACGTGGAGTTGCCCGCGAACGGGGACGTCTTTTCCAGGACCGGCGTCGCCAGCTCGAGACCTGCGTGAAAGGTACCCATAAGGACCAAACTAACGACCAAAATAGTGCGTTGGTGAACCAAACTCCTCTACCAAGACGTACAGAGTGATTTGTGACTGATTATTGCAAGTTTAAACTTGATAGAAAGAGCGTATAGAGGTGTCAGTAATGTGCGTTACATAAGCCTCTCAGGACAACCTTCGAACGATCTATATCCCACGAAAACACAATAAAACGTATCAACACTAACACAAAGCCGACATAAAACATGTTAGTGACACTGAGAAGCTCCAACGGTTCGAGTTACTTACTAGGTCTTTGTTTACCTTGTTCGAAAGAATCGTTAGAGTCCAGACCTGTACAACAGAGAAGTTATATACAAATGTACATGATTGTTAAGACAATGTATCCTAAGCACAAGTTAATAAGCGACTGGGCATCGAGAAAACCTGAAATATTCTTAACCTAACTAACTATCTGATTCCGATCACTTAAATTAACCTATAGGACGAAATCTTTTTCGGTACCCTAGAAATTTCGTAAGGCTTTGCTCACCAGTGACCAGGTCGATTTCGTTTTTCTCCTGTAAAGTCCTGTACGCGGTCGCCAAAGTGTGAACGATGAATCTGTGGACAGGTTGTAGCAATCTGGGGCAGTTCGATTGCAGCCAGTGGGACACGTAACTGGTGGATAGGGAGTTTTTCACGTGGAAGCAGCTATCGACGATGGCTTTTAAAGTTTGATGTAAAAAATAACAAGACTGAGGTCCTTCCGAATAATGATCCATGCTAATATGATAAGAGGACATGAGTAGCATCTTTAACAAATCTGGAGTTATCGTTTCGTTGTTGTTATCTTGATTTTCAATAGAAAACATCTTGACCAGAATATCACTCATTGTAGAATCGTCTAGTACCTAAAAATTGACAGAGAGGGGTTATTATAGAGGTAACGAACATGTAATGTAAAGAAATTTCACCTGTAAGTATTTTGCGCATTGTTCTGTGAAGGCGTGAGTATCCAAGTAATCTTTGTTGGATTTAGATAACTTTTGAAAGTAATTGAACAATTTCAATGCAAGAACTTGATACCTTGGAAACAGGTATTTCTGTAATGAAAAGAAATCGTTAAATTCTTTCATCATTTGAAAAAGATACTCACAGTAAAGACATTGAGAGTAATGCCCGACACATGTTCTTCAGCTAAAGTTTTATTGGATAAAATCTGAAAGAAAATTAATATCACAATACCAACATTTAACATATGGCTAAGAAGCACAGCTTTTTCTATCAAACTGACTAAAAAATACTCGTTTGAAATTTAAAATACATTCAATACACAACTGTGCAATCATTGTTCATTCTTCCATTTCTGATGAACAGGAACTCCAAACTGATAGCGTATTCGGCCGAGTGATGTAGACAACTTGGAAAAGGGCACTAACCTTAGCCAATTTGGTCACGGATTCAAAGTTGGTGAAGTGCTTGTCTTGAATATCGGTCACTGATATGCTTTTCGAAAAGGATTTTCTTGAGGTACTATCAGTGGAAGACTGTGATGATGATTTGTGCTTGCTGCTTCCATTGTGCCCATGGCTGTTACCCATTTTTATTTTTGATGCGAGACTTACAATAATTTTCAAAAGGTCATCTTTGGTTTGAGAAATTGTGTCAGCTGAAAAACAACAACTACGTCGAGAGCTGCTTGTTTTTCGCTCACGTGCGTTGGCACTTCTGCACAAATGTCAATTTTTTCCGGAGATTTCTGACAGATACTGAGGGAAATTTGACAGATGATCTGAGTAGTTCAAGTAGAACTTGAAATTTGAACTACCCAATTTGTCTTCGTGTGACAGCAAAATATTTTGATTGATCATTTGAATCAAAAACCGAATATGTAATTACAATTTTCCCAATTTTATTTCAGCTTAACTTGAATTTCTCTACGGAATCATGGATCTTTCTGACAGCGAATTGACTGAAAGTACTGACGATCAAGATTTCTTCATCAATTTTGATCCAGAAGTCCAATCTGCTATTGAGGAAGTATGTTTCATAAATGTCTGATATCTGTTTCCAACGTGAATTTTTCTAGGTATTGCAGAAAAAAGATCCATTAGATGAGAAAGACTTCAATACAATCGATTACATCAATAATCTCTTCCCAACGGAACAGTCCCTGTCCAATATTGACGAAGTAGTCATGAAATTCGAGAATAAGATTGTTACGATAGATAACGAAATTACCACCATCATTCATGGACAAGTAGAAGCTAGTCAGGAGGGTAAAGAAGCCCTGGGTGAGGCACAGTCGGTAATAAAAGAATTATTCTTCCACATCAAGGATATCAAAGAACAGGCCGTAAAATCAGAAGAAATGGTTAGAGAAATAACTAGGGATATCAAACAATTAGATTGTGCAAAGAGAAACCTAACTCTTGCGATTACAACGCTGAATCATCTGCAAATATTAGTTGAAGGGGTGGATAACTTGAAAGTTCTAACCCAGAAAAAACTGTATGGGGAAATAGCTTCACCACTGCAGGGAATTAGTGAAGTTATGGCGCATTTCGAAAACTACTCGGACATTCCGCAAATCAAGAGCTTGGGGGACCAAGTTAGACAGATACACTCGGAACTGGCCGAACAGATTAACCTGGACTTCCGAGAAGCCTTCTCGAATGCAAGGAGCACCATTCCTAACAAGCAACTCTCTCAGGCTTGCCTCGTGGCGTCAGTATTAGATTCTTCAGTGAAAAAAGACTTGTTAAAATGGTTTGTAGATCTGCAGTTGGAGGAGTACAATCATCTGTTCCAGGAAACCGAAGATACTGCTTGGTTGGATAAGATCGATAAAAGATACGCGTGGCTGAAGAAGAACTTGGTGGATTTCGAGGATAAATTAGGTAAAAAAAATTAATTGGGAGAAGTTACGAAGACTGATTCGATATTTTCAAAGGGAATATGTTTCCGCCGAATTGGGAAGTTTCGGAAAGGATTGCGGTTCAGTTCGCGCACCGTACGAGGGAACAACTGTCGAAGATCATGGCCAAGAGGAAGGGGGAGATGGACGTGAAACTTCTTCTCTATGCCATACAGAAAACTACGGCTTTTGAGAATCTACTCAGTAGGAAATTTACGGGTATCACTATAACGGAGGAAAATCCTCAGTTGGTGGTGGACAACATTGATAATCCCGAATTTTTATCCGTGTTCGACGGGTTGATTGGTAAGTGTTTTGTACCCCACTTGGAAATCTACATCGATAGCGTGGATAAGAATCTCTGCGAACTGTTGGAAAGGTTCATTATAGACGAGAAACAAGTAAGGATGAATAAAATTAAGGTAAGGAGTTGTACATTTGGTAATTTTCAGAGTAAACCAACTGAGGCGACAGAGACTCAGGCGTCTATCCTACCCAGTTGTCCGGACCTGTTCGTTTTCTACAAAAAGAGCCTGATACAATGCGCCCAATTGGACAAGGGTAAAACCATGCTGGGTCTGACCAACGTCTTCCGTAAATATCTGGAGCTCTACGCCGAAAAACTGCTTCAGGTAGCCACTTTTATCGAATTTTCGAACGCTCGAAATTAACCGGACGTTATTCAGAACAACCTGCCCAAGATGGAACCGCAATCTCTGGGCACCAGCGTGTCGATGCTCACCAGGGACATCCAGAAGATGTCCACGTCGGGTCTCATTCAGAATTTCTCGTCGCTGCTGAAAGAGGGCGACGCCGTCAAGTTGAGCAGGGAGGAACAGGGCAGGATCTGCTGCATCTTGACCACGGCCGAGTACTGCGTCGAGACCACCCAGCAGCTGAGCGACAAGCTGAAGCAGAAGATCGAGCCCTCGCTCGCCGATCAGGTGGATTTCACCAAGGAACAGGACAATTTTCACAAGCGAGTATCTTGAGTATCGAAAATCCGAGAATCGGGACGTGGGGAGGAATAGGCGTGGAGTGATATTTTGAACGATATTTTTACGTCAATTCTTGGTCTGCAATGAATCCGAAAAGTAGGCTGAAATCGGGGAAAGTTGCTTCACATTTGAGTTTTAGTCGGTACGAACTAGAATTTCACTTTTAGCGGGCGTCTCAAGTCGACGAGAGTCTTTGTCCACTCGAAAATGGGCAATATTCGAAACTTCACAAGTAAAATTTCTAAAAACTGTCATTTTGTCAACGTATATCTATGTTCCAAGCTTGGAACATAGATTCATGTTGCAAGTTCATGCGTCATCAGATGAGCCATAGAATTTACGGCGGTGGGCTAACTTCACGTTATACGATTGACGCCGAGGGTAACCGAAGATGACTCGGGAACCGCACGGACATGGGCGTAACAATCGACTGGGCATTCACGATTGAAAATTTCCAACGATGTGTTGTTTTCGGATCTTTCAAGGGTTTTTTTGGTTCTAACGAAACATGATGATCATAAATAGGCAAATTTGTGTTTTTTTCCGACTTGATGTATTGTATCTCCCAAAAAAGGGTATCTACAGTGCTAACTCGAAATGTCTCCATTCTCAGGGTGATTTCGAATTGCATCCAGATCCTCGTGCAGGACCTGGAGAACGCCTGCGAACCGGCCCTGACGGCCATGAGCAAGGTTAGTTTTAGCGCGACGCCTAACCATAATTCGAACCTAACGACCGTTTTTCAAAGATACAATGGCAGTCCATCGACGCGGTCGGCGATCAGAGTCCGTACATCTCGTCGATCTGCAACCACCTGAAGAACAACGTGCCCACGGTGCGGGACAACCTGTCCCAGTCCAGGAAGTACTTCGTGCAGTTCTGCCTGCGTTTCGTCAACCAGTTCATACCGAAGTTCGTGCAGACGGTCTACAAGTGCAAACCGATGAACACCGAGGGGGCGGAGCAGCTGCTGCTGGACGCGCACATGCTGAAGACGGCGCTGTTGAACCTGCCGTCCGTCGGGTCGCAGGTCGGGAGGCCGCCGCCCGTGGCCTACACCAAGGTGGTCACGAAAGGTTCGGGATGGTTGACTTGAGACGTTGCGTGTTACGCGTCGTGTTTTTTCAGGTATGACCAAGGCTGAGATGATCCTGAAGGTTGTGATGACGCCGATCGAGCCCAATAAAAATTTCGTGGAGCAGTGCAGGAAGCTGCTGCCAGATTGTCAGCTATCGGAGTATTATAAGATACTGGATATGAAGAGTGTCAAGAGGCAAGAACACGCCGTTCTTGTGGAGCTGTTTAAGTCTAAATAGATTAGTGGAAGATTTGTTAGGTGTATTATTGAATTTTTATTTTTATGTTTGTGGTAGTTTTTATTTGTTCCCCTTTTTTTTATTTCCCGAAGTATTAAATTTTATTCTGGGTGTTGTTTTAATGTGTCACATTGGATGGCAGAGGTGATTGGGTAGTTTAATTGGTAAGTTTATACAAGGTGAGTACGAAAATTTTAACAGTAGAACAGTAGAAACACAAGATATCATCCACGTCTTCCAGTTTTCTCATTAAGTACCATGAAAATATCAAAAATTAAAAGAGCCCAACTCTTGAAACTAGGTTAGGATAATCTAATGTCCAAAAATTAAAAGTATCTGTGAAGTTTGAAAATTGGGTACTTTGGCTGAATGCAACTCTGTTTAAAAGATCCACAGATGTGCAGTGTCACAGATTTGGCCAGTTAGTCTGAAGGTTATTTTGTTTTCCCAGAGGTGGCACAGCTCATTATAAAAAATTAAAATGGCCCTATCTTTTATCATGGCCGAATCTGCAAAAATTGTTTTCCTGTGACCTCAAAAATAAAATATATTTGTACGAGTAAAAGACTCACCCTGTATTTGGAAATATGGAACGCAAGGATAAAATAAAAGTCTAAAAAGTTACGATGGTATACATTTAACTCAACCCCTTACTGAAACCAGAGAGTCTCTGCTGAAAGTGTTCGACACAGAACTCTAAAATAAGGTGTTCGACCATTGAACTCTATGGTACCATAGAGTTCAATGTGTTCGACATAAAGATATTACATATCTTTGGTTCGACATAGAGATAGACATTTGTCTATGGTGTTCGACAAGGTTAGGTTCCTCTTTGGTTAGGTTAGGTTGCCTAACCTAACCTAACTCTATTGTTTTGTTGTAGACCCAATTTGTTATAACGCCAGTAGAAGACCGTTTTTCAACTATTTCGGTGATAAAACAGCAGCCCGGCATTTGCAAAATTGCGTTTCAATGTCCTTGGGATGCATCTCGTGTCTACCTGCGCATCCACCAAAATTGGTGACAACTTGCTGTGTTAACTGATTACCTGAAAATCAATTTTGACGGATGCGCTCTCGTATCGTCATTTTATTGTGGAATTGTTTCTGAAAGAGAAGTGGAAAAATTTTCAGTCGAAACTGTAACACTTATCCAACACTGATAATGGAAAACTTTCCATAACATGTTATTTTTCTCTGGATAAATGAATCAGCGTATGAGAATGATATTCCTCAATTGACGTTTTCAAGCAAAAAAGTCCGATTACGAATTTCTCAATGATCAACTCATCGAATATTCCTTTTTGCGTAACTATTCCCTGTAAAGTTTAACATCAATCGACTCAATTCTTATCTATTTCAATGATAACAATCAACTTCGATTGACCTAGAATTTAAAAACAATTGGAATCGGATGATAATAAATCCAGATCGATATAATAAAACTCCTTTCAACTGATAAATTCAAGATCACTGCAAAATCGTCACGAAAACGAATTCCTGAGATTTTCACGATGCATTATCGGAATTGATCCGCAAAATTATATTTTTCAGAAACGCGAACCATTTCCAAATATTTGCTTCGTGATTATGTAGATGTAATTACTACAGATAATGGAATAATTTTCGTCAATTAATTCCGCTTGTGTGCAAAATAAACAAGATAAACATAATGCATTCAATCACTTGATTGATTAATTCTTCATCAATTCTCGATAAGAAAATCAAAATCTTGGACTATCTCGAAGATCAACGGAATGTTGAATTGGATGGGATTGAATCAGATCAATATTATTATTATTGATTGATTATCGATTTAAAAAAACGAACTCTAACCGAGAATGAAACAGTAAAAAAGAGATAGAAGCATGACATAAAAATGAATCATCGTGAGGTATCATGGAATCTTTTATTATATCCCAACTAATGCCCACATATTTGAATCGATACAAATGAAATGACCACTTGAAAAGATAAGATAAAGTGTAGCATACTATGATTAACATTTGATGAAAATTAGTTCATTTATGTCCATTCCCCTGTTGTGTGCGTATTGCCTACATCCTGCAAAGAAACAGCTGACTCAGGGATCCATAACAAAAGGATCAGATTTCGTTAATCATCAAGATAAAATTTTGATACCTCAATTAACCGCATGACTACATAAAAAACTAAAAATCTAAGATGGCCTGGACTACATATCAACTCTCCCTGGCCCTCTTGATGGTCGTAACGGGAAGTATCAACACCCTGAGTACGAAGTAAGTGGAAAAATTGGGTAGTTTTTTGTTGTTAATTTACGTGTTTTAGGTGGGCCGATGGTATCAAATCTGTGGGAATTGATGGCGTTGAGAGAGAGTTCGACCACCCGTTTTTCCAGGCGTCTTGTATGTTTTTGGGAGAATTCTTGTGTCTCTTAGTCTTCAAAGCTTTGTACTTTTATTACAAGAGGAAGGGGGTAGGTCGTCAAAAACCCTTTGAGATGAGCGGATTCTGATTTTTCGTTTTTCCAGGATGGATCTGAGAACGTCATGGAACTCACTAAGGGAAACAGAGATTTCAGCCCTTTCACGTTGTTGATTCCAGCTATGTGCGATATGACCGGTACCTCTGTCATGTACATCGGTCTGACTTTGACCTACGCTTCAAGTTTCCAGATGTTCAGAGGTGAAGATTATGATTTTTTTCCTTATAATGTGAGAATTATGGGAGTGGGGCAAATCGATTGAAGATGTAACATGGATTGATTTGTAGGTTCCGTGATCATCTTTGTCGGCGTCCTCAGTGTGGCGTTCCTACACCGAGTCCTCAAGAAGAAAGAATGGGCCGGTATGCTTTTCGTAATTTTAGGATTGACTGTCGTGGGCGCTTCCGATTTCCTCTACGACAATACGTCGAGCGAACACCACGACAAAAACGACGTCATCACTGGGGATTTGCTCATTGTCATCGCTCAGATCATCACGGCCATTCAGATGGTCGTCGAGGAAAAGTTTGTGGCCGGTCTGGACATTCCGTCGTTACAGGCTGTTGGTTGGGAAGGTAATCCCCTTTTCAGTCTCTGACTTCGGAATTTCATCTTTTTTCGTTGCAGGATTGTTCGGATTGGTAACTTTGAGCCTTTTACAAATTCCTTTCTATTTCATACATGTGGGAACTCCGTTTGCGGACAACGCCACTGGATCCTTGGAAAATGCCTTGGACGCTTTCGTGCAAATTTGGCACAGTTGGGAACTTATGCTTGCGATTCTAGGTAAATTTAAGGGGGTATAAGTCGTAACTGAAGTTTAACGAGGGTTTATCTGCAGGTACAATATTTTCCATTGCTTTCTTCAATTTCGCCGGTATAAGTGTTACCAAAGAGATGTCGGCTACGACAAGAATGGTACTGGACAGTGTCCGTACTCTGGTTATTTGGGTCATAAGTTTGATGACCGCCCAACAGGATTTCCATTGGTTACAGGTCTAAGCGATTTTTTAAACGTTAAAACATGAATCCTAACAATTTTCATTTTTTAGCTCCTCGGATTCATAGGTCTCCTGATAGGGATGGGACTGTACAATAACGTAACCCTGGGCGGTCTGTCCAACAAAGTAACCTCTTTAATCAACGGCATGAGATATGGTAACGTCCAAGAGGACCCGATTCAGAATCACACAGCCGACGAGAGGGATCAGGCATGAAACTATGCATGAATCGAAGCGAAGCGAAATTGTGATCATTTTAAATCGATTTCCAGATTGTTTACCGTATTATTTTAATTTTTTAACGCGTTTCTTTCAGACTTGAATCTGTTATTTTATTTTACGATTCAAAGTGACTGTAAATAAAGAGATATATGTGTGTAAATTGGGAATTTGAGACTGCGACATGATGTACGGAGAAAGATTGTGTGTTATCAGTTATCCGAATTCTTTCTTTATTTATAAATACAAAAATATTTCCTTAAATAGATTCTCCTGACATACAATTTTTCATGATTTTGTTTTTTTCATCTAGAACTAAAAAACATACATTTCATTAGAATATTAGCTGGAATTATCGCTAGAACATCTTAAACATGAATTAAACGAAGAATATAGCATATTTTACCACAGACGTATTGTGAAAACAACCATCACTTATAGCGAATAAAAAATCAATCTCAAGGCGGTTTCATTGAAGGAAAACCACCAGATCACCATTCTAGAACCCCCGGAATGTATTTGTCGATCAGAGATTCGTAATAAGGCCACAATTTCTCTATATCCGGAACTTCAGCACTCTTCGTGTACAGATCGTATTTACTGAAAAAAAAAAAGAATTAATAAATCCCGGTACTCGTTATCATCGAGCAATTCCCTCACTTGAAACTCAAGATCCATTTTTTGGTCTCTTCGTCCCCTTCTTTCATCAAGTGTTGATAGTCCCCGCTAGAGTGCCACGGGTAGAAACTGTGATACCTGATGATCCTCAGGGCTTCTTGGGGAAGTGTGGACTTGTTGTGCACCAACACCCTGTATAGGTACTCGTCGTGGCCCCACGATAACTTCAGGTTGTCCAGTCCGCAGTTGGGTTCGTACACTCCGTACTTCGTGCTACAATTCGGAAATAACCGTTAATAATTTAAAATTTTGCTCGAAAGAATCTTACTTGTATCTGGGGTCTTTTCCATCCTTGTTATCCACGAAAGACGAATGCCTATAGACGATGTTCTCGCTCCAATCGCAACCCACTACGAAAGTGTCCCCGACCACGGCCCACTGAGGCTCGTTGAAAAACACGAGGACCTAAAAATGAAAGAAAATGGCTCAAATCTTGACGTCTTTCAAAAATTCGTTTTGGCGGATGCGTCGGAAATTGATGCGGGGAAAATTCGAGAATTTCTTGAATTTTTAGGGTGTAGTTATTATTAGTTTCAAGTTTCGAAATCCACATATGAATTTGGATCGAATCCCCGCATTTCAAACGGAAAAATGAGGATTTTTCATTGGTCAATTTGTTTTGGTGAATGCGCCGAAAATTGATACGGGGAAAATTCGTGAACTTCTTGAATTTTTAGGGTGTAGTTGTTATAAGTTTCAAGTTTCGAAATCCACATATGAATTTGGATCGAATCCCCGCATTTCAAACGGAAAAATGAGGATTTTCCATTGGTCAATTCGTTTTGGTGAATGCGCCGCGAGCGATGACGTGAAACTTGACATAATTGGGGGTTTCGTTCGAACAATCATCCCGGATTGTTTAAACGAATTGAAACATGTCTTTTTGTCCTAGGATGATCAATGTACCATCTGTTTTCATCCAGAACGACTTTTCTTTTGTCATTTTCGTTACGAAACCTTCTATGACTCAGTTGGCGTTGGCGCGCTTTCAAATCCACCTGTTTTCATAACGTGATTCACCGGCGGCCGGTGAGTACGGTCTGATTTTTCGTGCTCCGCGGAAAGTTCGTGCGTAAAAAACGGTCCAAGTGATAGTGAGTGTTTCAAAAGTGACTATTTCGTGAAATGTGACTTTCAATATTAATATTCAATAATTATTTCAAAGCGTTTAATTGAACGTAGTGTCGTTGCGAGTTTTAGTTGTTTGCGGGAAACGCGAAAAAAAGTTCCTTCAGGTGGTTGACTCACGCGAAGTTACGTCGGACGTTTTCAGTTGTTGACGAGAAGTGGACCGGGATTGTTCTAGGTGTGAGTTTAATCTTGAACCAGAAGTGTGTATCGACGATTTTAGTGCAAGTTCCCTCGAAATCTTCAAGGTACAAATCCGTTTTATTTCTAAACATAAACTTCCTGAATTGTCCCATTTCCCTAACTTTTTTTATCTCGTCAAGCTTTTAATTCTTTAAATTTTCAATTTCGAAAAACCTCAAAGTTACCTTTGCCGGTTTCTAACACGCTCGCGCATCCGCCGTGTTCTGATAAAAGCCACGAAATAAATGGTTTTGTTCCAATGTTTCTTGAATTCCGCAGTGATTTACCACGGTTTCAGATGAATATTCGATAAGATGTGAGTTTATATTCACGTATTTTCAGTATTGTGGAACTTTCACACATCAGTTGATTTTCGCGAAATATCCCAAGAACCAGGTTTATTTGGTTTTATCCATTGATCATTGATTTCGGGAAGATCCAGAAAAACGGTAATTTCACCTCTATTTCTGCCTGAATAAACCATCTTGAAGGCGTTTAATTGAACATAGTGTCGGTGCGAGTTTTAGTTGTTTGCGGGAAACGGGAAAAAAAGTTCCATCAGGTGGTTGACTCACGCGAAGTTACGTCGTTACGTTTTTAGTTGTTGACGAACAGTAGACCGGGATTGTTCTAGGTGTGAGTTTAATCTTGAACCAGAAGTGTTTCGACGATTTTACTGCAAGTTCCCTCGAAATCTCAAAGGTACAAATTTGTTTTATTTCTAAACATTAACTGCCTGAATTGTCCCATCTCCCAAACTTTTTTTATCTCGTCAGCTTTTAATTCATCAAACTTTTAATTTCGAAAAACCCAAGTTACCTTTGCCGGTTCCTAACACGCTCGCGCATCCGCCGCGTTCTGATAAAAGCCACGAAATAAATGGTCTTGTTCCATTTTTTTCTTGAATTCCGCAGTGATTTTCCACGGTTTCAGATGAATATTCAATAAGACGTGAGTTTGTATCCATTTATTTTGAGTATTTTTCGAAAATTACGCTGAAACTTTCACATATCAGTTGATTTTCGCGAAATATCCCAAGAACCACGTTTATTTGGTTTTATCCATTGATCATTGATTTCGGGAATAAATGATCCAGAAAAATGGTAATTCCACTCTATTTCTGCCTGAATAAATCATCTTGAAGAAAGTTTTCACCTCTTTCGATGATAACGGATGGCACAACTTTAAAGTTTCTTACAAAATAATTTCTGATTTTTGTGTACTGTTTTCTTTCGGAATGTTGTTATACGTGTTATTTTGGTGTGTTATACACAATATCTCGTGATTTCATGCCCCCATATATCCTATAACGTGTCAAATATCCTTCGGCTTATTCCAATCTCAAACCGGAGTGTGAAGAATTGATAAATACAAAGAAAAGAAGGTTAGTTTGATCCTGAATGAAAATATTCCTCAATAATTTCATTATTCATTCCCACAATACGTTCAAAATACGAAAATATATTGTCTATCTCAATTTTTCGAAAAAAAATCGTAAATCGTTACATCTTCTGAAAATTCCTTTCCTTCCACTCAATTCTGAAAAGAGCCTTTTCTTCCTAGGTAAATCAACGATTTTTCGTGATCTCTAGCTTTCAATTCTTCAAAAAATTAACCAAAGTTACCTTTGACGGGGTGTCGGTAATGCGCCTGCGCGTCCGCCGTGTGCCGATACGAGATTCAAAAACAATCGCCGGCTCTGGTCGGACATTTGCTTTTTATTAAATTCAGAAGTGTTTTTCGAGAATTTTTTCCCGATTTTCGATGAATATTCAACATAAAGTAAGTTCAAAACAGTTTATTTTCATTTCTACAGCGTTATTTTCAAAAAATCACATCCGGAAACTTCATTGTTGGTGTTTGAAAAATATCCCAAGGTTTTTTTCACCCTGATTTGTTTCAACTCTTCAATTTTTGCTTTCAGAGTGGAGAAATTTAGAAAATTGATCATCCCACTCGATATGTGCTTTGAAAAAACCATCTCGAAGGAAGTTTTCAACTCCTCCGATGGTAATGGATACCAAAACGATGAGGGTTTCTTATAAGGTAAGATATCTGTAGTTATACGTTATTTTCTTCCATTTTATACCCATTATTGTCAATTTCTGTCTCGAGCAAACAATCTCGAGCACTTTTCTGGTCCAAAACTATCAGGTTAGTCACATTCACTCATACCATACCAAACATATTCTAAAACGTAAAAAATACTCCAAATTCCAAACCAGGGTGTTAAAAATCGTTAAATATACGTAAAAACTAGAATTCTCACCTTTCCAACGTCGTGTATCAACCCGGTCAAATGGAACCATTCGAGATCCGGGTAATCCTTCCTTATCCTTTCGGCAGTTTGAAAGGCATGGACGATATTCGGTATGTCCACATCGGGATCACTTTCGTCCACCAAATCGTTCAATCTCAAAAGGGCCTCTTTGATCGTCGCTTTGAAGTGATTGAATTGGCACCATTTTTGGGTTTTTTCTGTGGAAATTGTTATTTTATCATTCGGTTCACGCTATCCAGATAAAATTTTTATTAATTCATACTAATGACTTTTGATTTTTCAGGAAACCTAGTGTTAGTGAGTGATTAGTGCCAGGATATCAAGAAAGAAGAAAAGGAATGATTGAAGGGTCTTAGAGCACAGTCTTGTCCCTTTAAGGGCTGGGCTGCTAAGGGATCTCCCGGATGTCATTCCCAACTTTAGCCATCGATGGACCAAGAGCGATAAAGCAAGTTAAAAACGTCAATGTGAGTCGTTTTCTATTTTCCCCTGGTGGTGGTGGATTGTTTTTTCCTATAACTCATTTTCAGGTCAAAATTCGGTAAATTCTCGCGCAATAAACTGTGTGTGAAATAGTGAAAGTGTATTATCATTCAGGTGAGTTGTCGATATTATAGTTGATTAAAAGGATGATAAGTATGGTAATATTTCTTCACAAACCTTTTAGGGCTTTCACTCCCAATCTCTGAAACAAAATTAATTAAAAATGAAATCAACGATTTGCAGGAGCAAATCGTTGATTTCATTTTTAATTAATTTTGTTTCAGAGATTGGGAGTGAAAGCCCTAAAAGGTTTGTGAAGAGATGCAAAATCCTCCCAAAATAAATTTCAATCGATATATGGTAATATTTGTGATATTATTCCACCAAAAATACGATATTTTAACGGCATTTCTTTACAGATATGATGAATCATCATGAACCCAGAGAACTTGATTTCTGTTTTTCTAATAGTTCAACTCTCCCCAAAAGGTGGGTTATTTCGCCTGGTACAATTCTACAAATAACATCAATTCTTTCCAGATATTCTATCACCTTCTATCGGATTGATTGATATCCCAGGAGGCATTGGGTTAATCTGGATGTCCAACCATTTGAATGTTAATGTGAGTTTTATACCTTCTTAATGTCTTTCCAACTTGAAAAACTATATTTGGGGCGACCATATCTTCTCGACTTCTCCGTGAGATCAATATTCAGTAACGTTGACTTCAACGAATTTTTAAAACGTCTGTTTTGTTATTTTTTTGCAACATTCTCTGAGAGATTACTACATCGAATCAAGGCACAGATTACAGAGTAGAATCAAAGATTAACCTCTTTGAATCTACACTTTTATCTGTGGTTTTCTGTAATCTACGTCGACCATAAAGTAATTTTACAATGTATTCTGTGACATCGGTGGCTGTTTTGCAGGAAACTGTAAAACCACGTAAAACACTGAAGTGAATAAGAAAAAAAGTACTCTATGCTCGATTGAATTTCAGTTGCGTCATCTTTCGTTAAAACGTATTACCCGATGTAGGATCCTTTTACCTCCATGTATTACTAAAGATAACTCTTTGGTATTACTCTACTGCCGATATTTTATCACAGCAATTCATAGAGATGGACAGTATAGATCGGAAAATTATTACCCTATCAACCTTTTATCAGGAAGCGCTGGTGAAAAGCGGTAGTAGATCGCGGATGTAAAGCGCGGATAGAAAACGCGGGTAAAAAGTGCGGGTATGAATTTTCGAGATTTATTACGCTTTTCAAATATGTATCACTTTTGGCGCAAAATTCTGAAAAAGAACAAAACCTTAATCTTTGGCAGTATGGCTCAATGGTCTAGGGGTATGATTCTCGCTTTGGGTGCGAGAGGTCCCGGGTTCAAATCCCGGTTGAGCCCTCATCTTTTTGCCCCAACTTACCATTAACGAAATCCACTGTTTGATGTGTGTGCATTAATTTATAGGTCTGCTTCACACGTTCCTTCAAGGGATCATCTTTGTCCTCGGTGTAGTCACGAAAGTGACTCAAATTCTTTTTGGCGAATGTTACTTCCGGTCTTAAAAGTTCCGAAGGGTCGATATAGTGCAGAGCGTCTTTTTCCTGTTGACAAAGAAATTAGTGGAATTGTTAATAAATGACCAAACTATCTCAATTCGTTCAGGTTCAATGAGCAGGTTATCGTCAGGATGGCATTTTCATGGAGATTAGGTTGACGAAACTGTGATTAATTTTCATCACTTTCTGATGTGTCGTTTTCTTGTTTATGTATCCTCCAAATAAAAATATTATGTGTTCGCGTAAATATTTTGCACCATTTCAAATTTAATTCCATCTTATCGAAGATAGATAAATATGTATTAGAAATAAACATTTTCCTAAATCTAATTCTTGCAGTAGTTTTCAGAAAATAACTCCAAAGTCCAAATAAATATAAATTTCTTCAAAAAAAGATCGAATATATTCGAACATTTCAATTATACTATTTTTGAGGAAAATTTTCCACCCTTCAAATATTTCCACAATATTAAAAAGTGTTAGTATTTTTCCGCACTGAAATAATTCGAAAATATTCTATATTCCCTGTTTTTTCATTTCCCTAAAAATATTGAAAGTCCACTACGAACGACAAGTTTTCAATCATCCATTATGCCAAACTCAAAATAAACATTTAAATGTACTTACCCCAATTAAAAACCTCATTTTGGGATAAACTAATGTTCTGGATTGGAAGAGATTCAAACATTCAATGATATTGCGTGATATCTGTTGAGTTTTATAAGTAATTGGAGTCCTTATCAATTGATCGTTAATTGAATCTTCAACGCACACACCAGCCAGCATAATATTTGAATTTCACTTTCATTCAGATTACTTCTTCATTTTCAGAAAGTTATTCTTTCCAATTCTTCAACTTTTTTTTCAGAGTAATATATAGGGTCCATTTCATTTTATCACTTCACTATTTTTTCAGGTTTTTTTTTACTCCTTTACGAAATTTTTTTTCAATTTTGGCGTTATATTCTTGTCCAATTTGAAATTTTCTCATCTTCTCTCTCCTTACAATAAGTTTTGAAAAATAGATATGCTGACCCCCTATAGAATCCCCTTTCGTCCACGCCGATGCTCTTTAATCGAAGTGACATCGAAATCAGCTAGTGCAGCTAGTGTATTAGCTGAAATTGCGCAGAAAACTGCCTCTTGCTCATATTAATTCGATTATACTCTGCTTAATTTTATTACTTTAACATTCTCTAAGAAATGGATCGATAATCATTTAGTGTGCAATGTTTTTTCAAATTGATCAATCCTTTCTTTCATTGGTTTCTCTGAAAGTGGTACCACAAATTTCGTAAAATGATAAGGGAATGTTGCAAAGTATTAAAACCTCATCAGAAATTTCCTTTATAAGTCAAGGTCATAACCCTTTGTTTTTTATGAATTCCAATATATTATGCAATATTTATGCTCAATTCACTATTCGATAATTATCTCTTTTCAACTACTCTAGGGATATTCTAGTTTATAAGGAATCTCGCATTGAAAATTACCGTGTATCAGTAGCTTGTTCCTTTTTCGATCATCTGGAAAGATCCTTATTAGTTATTGTCCCTAAACTAGTTAACTAACACTTAACTAGAGATCTGTTTATTGCAGTTGCTTCTATTTACTCGAAATAATAAAGTATAACAATGTCTCTCGGTAAGAAAATCTCAAAAATAGTACGAGCGTTATAATTTCAGACGATGTCTGTTAATTATTCGGCGTAAGCGTTATCTATGGTGTTTTTCCTCTGGTCGAGATGAATTTTCCACAGCGTCTATCAAACACAGCATCTAACATAAACAAGACGTAATATATGTCGGCAACCCACAATACTTCTCCGCAGTGATCTGTGTTGCCGACAAAACACCAAACAAAGAAAAGGGCTAGTTCTGTGGTTGTAACTCTCTGGTCTAACGTTCGAATTTAAATTGCGCCCGTTCCGTTCCCAAGTTCCCTCCATTTTCCACAACCTAAAAATGTAAAAAAGTACCGGTTAACGGGATAGTCAACTCCCCATTTATTTGGATATAGCAAACTGAGTTTACCGCAAATGTTGAAAAGTATCGCGAATATTTCCAGTTTTATTAAAAGGATCGTGCAAAAACTATAAATAATAATGGATTTCAACGACGTAAGTTCATAAAATCTACACCCATCAAACCACTTAATAATATTCATTTTCAGCTCGAAGTAATCGACGTTAACAAGGCTTTAATGCATTTTACATGCCAGAAAAGCCATACAAAAATAATAATAAATGCAGGACTTTCCTGCACCTATGAAGGTGCCCGTCTTCCCCAAGTTGCGACCAAATTCGATCTGGACAGAGTCGTTCGTCATCGCGACGATGAATACGTCAACGATGCGTGCATAATATCCTTGTGTCACGAGGAGGACCCCGAGAACCCAAGCAATATCCAGCCGGATGATAATATGTCCAATTTATCAAGAATTATTATAAAATACAAGTTAGGATGTAGCGACTTGATGGCAATTACCAAGATGTATGAATATGTCAAAGGAACAGTCCCTCCACAAGTAAATCTCTCGCAATTTATACTTAAATACATCGAGGATTTTCTCTCAAAGAAGGAGATTGAAGCGACTGAGATAAATTGTAATGTTCAGCAGCTTCCTCAATTCACAAGTCTGACAATTTCTCAATGCAAACAGATACAAGTACAAGGGGACATGTACAAGGAGTTCCCGTATTGGAGCTTTGGAACACGTTGGTCACTGAAATATGAGGTGTTGATCGGAGAACTTTTTGTACATCCGAAATTTGGAACAATCTGCTTGAAAGATACAGATTCAACTGTCGGTTGTATCGTCGTCAAGAATTTTTTAGACGAATTGAAGGACATCATCAATAAGCCTGTGTACATCGAGAACTATTGTATTATTTCGGAGATTTTCAATCCGAATAACAAGTTTAACCTCGAATACTTATATGTGAATTTCGATGATATCCATGTACTGGAAAATAAACGTCGAGGAGAGTTTGAAGATCCGACCTTAAAATTCAAGATGTCCTTTCTTTTGTTGAACAAAAGTAACGTCACTTACACGCCGGAAAAAGGATATCATTTCTGGCTCGAGATAAAAAATCTCAAGTATTACAGTGAAAATATCAACAGGTGTTTTTTGTGTTTACCTGAACAGTTGATCGAACAATGGCCGGAATTGGAAGCTTCTCGTTTTTATACATTGAAATTCGCCAAGGATTTAACCCAGACGAGGGATTACGAATATAACAGGATCAATCCAAGATTACCCCAACTGATGTTGAGAAGAAATAACTTGGCCACGATAAGTTTCAACGATGATTATTCCCAACCTCAACAGTTGGAATTTTTGAACTCCGAGACCCTCCCGAGAATACTTGAAACCACGGGATTGGTGAGCTTTCAAGCGGTCTTGAAGTATAGGAAGTTCAATCCGAACAACAGTTCCAGAACTATGTTGTCGAATATTCCCCCAATTTTTGGCACCGTGGGCGAGAAAACCCACATCTTGGACTTCCAAGTGGATAACATCAAGACTTTGGCCGTCTATTTGAACAACTGGGAGAGGATGGCGACCCCCATAGGTCTCATACCTGGTGTTTTGGTGAATGTTAAAAATGTTGTCGTCCAGAGAAGTTACTGCAAATCCACCGCTCTAACTTCCTTCGAAATTGTCGCATATAGGCCTCCTTGCAAGTTCCAAACGGCTAGACTTTTATCGGACGACGACTGGGGGTTGAGGTATTACTTGGGTGGCCCCAATACCATCCCTAACGGTGTACTGGTTCATTCCACCATCAACACTTACCATGTGATCAAAATGCACCTAAAAAGAAGCTGTGAAGAATGTGGTTACATGTCGAGGATTAAAGGAAATATGTGTGTGTCGTGTAAAGGAAAAATGGTAACCATCTGCGATCTTCTTGTAAGGGTCACAGACAAACGAGGAGACTCAAAAATTACCATTAAGAAACTAGAGATGGCTAAAGCCTTTTTAGGGATGAAAGATGAGACTTGGAACTCCTTCCTCGAAGATTTAGAAGAGATAGGACAATATAATTTTCTAAGATATGATAAATATGTGAACCATGCTCTAAGTAGCAAACAAGTGAAATTCATAAACCATATGAATTTTATTGTGAAGAAAGGAGAAAAGGTACGTGGCAGATGGATCCATTTGTTGTGCCGAAAGTTGGACAATTCAAGAAATTTTAAAAAAGAAGAACCTCTATGGTTTTGTGTAAGAGCATGGATATCCTTCCATAAGTGATTTTTTTTTTCATTGAAAATTTGTTTTGAAATATTTTTTATTTATTTTTAACTGAATGATATTTTTTTTAATATTTTTTATTTATTTTTGACTGAATGATTTTTTTTTTATGTTGAAATACTTTTTATTTTCAATGTTGACAAACTATTTATTTTGTTACATATATTTTTTAAGTGTTTTTGTTGAATAAATGTTTTGTTTATATTGGTTCGTTTGTCTAGAAAACTATCGGAGAATCTTCATTTTGAGTTATGTAAAAAATGGTTTCATCATTTTCCTTCTTTGGATACTGGTTAAAGAGCCATCTATTGAGGGACACATCAGTTTGGAATTTCATTGCGCAGAATTCTTCATACAAGTATGGTTGAAAGATTAGGGTTCTGTATTTATTGCGAATTTTTAATTGGCTTTTACATTTCGACGCTAGATGGCCGTAAATGTCTTAACTGGTTTAACCCATGTATTTTCATCATAATTATCAAAGTATTTGGGGTTGGAAAAATATCAAATTGTCAGAAGTGAATATTTTGAATTACATAATTACTCCCTAGGAAGATGGATATCTCTCCGCCGACAACGGCTAGACAAAACAAATTGTTCTGTTAATTTTTTATTTCCATTAAATTTTTTCCTTAAATTTTCTCAATATATCTATCTCTACTCTTGATGAGATTATCGTTCCCATCCAAATCGATATATTATTTTCTTTCGGTGAGGTCAATCTAACTATTTCTAGTTCTTCTCTCTTGTTAGAAATACAGGGGTTATGTGATCTGTCGATTTTTTCTTCACCAGAATACCATATGAGCATTTTCACTCAAAACCCTTCTCCCTCACTTTCACTGAAAAGAAAATACTTACGTTGAAAAAAAACTAAATGAATGAAATTAAAACCGTTCATCAACACTCACCGGTTATGAGATTTTCTTTAGGAAAATCCTGTTCATCCACGTTCCTCTTATTGTGATTTCTACCATAGTTGTCAGCATCGTATAGCATCAAAGGAATGACAGTTGAAGATACAGGAACTAAAGCTGAAATTCCAAATCAGATTAATTTCTAAAGTTCAATTTTCACTGACGTGAAAGAGACCCTAGTTAATCACAATCTTTTATCAATTCTTCCTCGATTGGTATCGGGATTCGATTTCAGAGGGCGCGTGGTGTAATTTTCGAAATGGATCAAAACGCCTCACCTGGTTCCAAATTGTTCTGTTCGTTGTATCTGTAAACTGTGGGATGACCGACTACGGTCTTCACCAACATCATACACGTTAAAATATTCAAAAACCTTATCATTTCCGCTAAAGTTGCTCACACGAGAACACCAGAAACGCAACTGATGGTATTCCTTGTTTGTTTTGATTCACTATTTTCCATTTCACTAAAATAGCAATGACGCGCGATACCTGTTAGTGAAACAATCGTATAACGATGTGAAATCTAGTAGATCTGCAAGGTCTATCATTTTCCTTGAGTGAAAGTACCCACGGTCCACGTAATCGTTGTCTTTACTGTCGGGAAATTAATAATCACGTTAATTGTACATCATTCAGCAATATAATGCTTGATTCTGGCTCTTACTACTGCGTTAAAGCAACATACCCTTTTTTTTTGAGTCTCTCTAGAAACAAATTCGTTTGCGACACATTCTGTTAGGATACTCGAGAGAGACAGAATATTCCTGTGTAAATGGCAAAACTCAACACCCCCTCCGCGTCCTCTCTTTTCCTTTTTCGTGCAGATATTTAACATAGCTAATTAATTTGGCCTTTATTTGCTTTAGCCCGCGAACAGGGGGCGTAGTAAAAGGAGAAAGACTCCTCCTCGGGCCATGCGAATTTGAATACATATTTATATTCTATTTCGGTTCATTATTTACACGAAAATGGAATTGAAACGGAGTCTGGGCCCGTCGTCTCGTATTTTCTCTTTAAATAGTTCTACAAGGATAAATATTTTTTCCGACAGGGAGGGAAATGAGGCAAAGGGTTCTTCTGTCGGGGAGGATTCGACGTATGGAGAGTAGACAGAAGGAGAACGATAACCGTCGTAAAAAAGCAGCGAACTCAAAATACCAAAGTCACTGTGAAGAAGTGTTTCTCAAAAAAGAGTTACCATTATTTAGCGAAAACTTCATCTTATAAGTTAAACTGAAAAATATAACGAAGTATTCTGCTTTCATTTTGGAAAATACCCTCTTTCGACGTAATAAGGCCTTTCATTCATGAATACACAGCAGAAAAAGCCTTAGACACGAGAAGCAATTTCGCGCTGTTCATTTTCCACTTGCTCAAATGAAAATATCCCCCATGTCCGCCAGCAATATAATAATGGCGGTAAACAAAACAATTCCTATCACCTAAAATTACTCCTACCAGCTCCATTACCCCTCGGAGTGTTATTTCATTGTCCATTTCTCCCTTTTACTGCCTGTCGTCACGCGATATCAATATTGCATCCAATCCTACCCCTCTGGGATCTTAGAAACGCATGAATGCGATATTTCGAAAATCGAGAATGCGAGACAAATACATGGGTGTACCAATTTTCAACATAAATATGCAGCTTTACAAGCAACTCTTTTATTTTTACATAGTTTTCCCCAAATATTCTTAAATTTATGAATATATGACTTTTCTAGATGTCCAAACTTACGAAATTACTCCTTCGGTAATCTTTTTATTATGGATTTTAGCCCATCCAATATGTCCACCCCCTTTTTCCTGAAAATAGACTATAAAGAACGAAAACAAAGTCGCTGTACGAATCTTGGAAGAAATATGCAACATCCCGCCATTATAACCGGAATATTGGACGATCCTTGTCAGTTCTGCCTATGTCTCCGGGCTCATTCCAATACAATTTATATTTATTCCAACTTGTCTTATTCACAAAGGACAAATGGAATTATAAAGGATTTCTCGGACGGCTTTCGTATGAGTTTTTCCGGAAAAAAGAGGGACCCGTCTCTTTTGCAAGGCGGCCAAATAAGAAGATGGAAAATTTCTCGGTAGATTCGCATGAAAAGGCGCTTGTTTTTGTATGTTTCAATTATTTCTATCGTTGGAAGGATTTCGGTCTTCGGGATTTTCTTTATTCCAAGCCGTTGTTGGGTCTGCTGAAACAAATCGACCTCTTCAGTCGCTAAAAAGGTTTTCAACAAAACATACGTTACTCTTGCGCATCCATCAATTTAATCTTATTCCGTAAGTTCATTTTTTGGTGGATGCGCTTTTATATTCTCATTGGAAGTCAGGAAATCATCATTAAATTTCTATATTGAAGACTCCTTTCTTGGAAATCTATGGAATGGTCGCTGCACCACTATTTTCTCGTTTAACCCCCGTCCCTCTGGACGCCAGTACAGGTAATGGCGACGCTGATGCAATATTAAAAATGGCATGTTTGGAAGTCGTAAAAGAGGCAGTCTCTCGGATGCTACAAGTTATTACGACTGGAAACTACAAGAAAAAGGACGATAAAAGGGACATAGGAGGTGGGAATGCATGAAGTGCTGAAGGTGGAGACCTATTGGCGTTTTTCACGAATGTTCCATTCCGTTTTGAATGGGGGAGATCCATCGTATCAAACAGGGTCGAATTTTTTTTCTCGATTCAATGCTGAACAGAAATTACGCGGGAAGATATGGGTCGAAAAATGAGTTTGCTTATTGAAAATACAGAAAAATAAAGGCTCATTTTTCAGAAGAATTGGCGTCTTCTAGATCAGACTCGTGCATAAGTGCCAGCCAGGATATCAAGAAAGAAGAAAAGGAATGATTGAAGGGTCTTAGAGCACAGTCTTGTCCCTTTTAGGGCTGGGCTGCTAAGGGATCTCCCGGATGTCATTCCCAACTTTAGCCATCGATGGACCAAGAGCGAAAAATCAAGATATAAACGTCAATGTGAGTAGTTTTCTATTTTCTCCTGGTGTGGCTTGTTTTTTTTTCAAACTTATTTCAGGATATAAAACTCGGTAAACGCGGTAATTAATTTGAAGTGTGTGAAATAGTGACAGTGTATTATTCAAATAAGGAGTCGACATTGCAGGTGAATAAAAATATGATAATACGTTAAATACTCATGGAAGTATGAATCCTCTAATACTTTTATAGTGCGTTAACTTCTTTCTTGGAGTCTTTATCTTCAACTTCAATAATGACGAATTGGTTTCCATTTCATTTGATTTGCGTCTTTTTTTCGAATCGATATGTAATTTTTTTCGAGTTTAGGCTTCTGTAATTACATCGCTAATCCTCGTTTTTCCGATATGGCGTATCGAGGAAACGCCAAATCAAATTACCCAAAATCCTAGCTCCCCTTCTTTATCAAGTTCATCTTGAGAAGAATGCGCGAGCAAAGACAGACTTAACAGACGGATATAAAGATAGTTCCTTCGAGTTTCGTTTCAATTAAGTCCTCGGGTTAGTAATGAACACCTGAGAAGTCTCTTCTGTTTCTTCATTCTGTACGTTGCTCGATTCTTTAACCGTTGATTATATCGCTATGAATTGATATCAGAAGAATCTTTGAACGTTCTCATGTTTAAAATCCTTCAGTATATCTTTAAAAAACACGTCAATCAGCCTATCCATCTAACGTATTGTGCATGAAGTTATCTCGTCTTCTATGTCTCGGTGAACCACAGAATATAACTGGTATTCGATATTGCGATAATGGCCTCGGTATTAACGCCGTGAAAAGCGATGGAAATAAAAGTAAACGTCGGTTTGTCGGTCGCTATTTCGAGACAAACGACCTTTGTTTCAGTAGCGAAATCTTGATTACGTTTCGATGTTTTCGTTTCACCAGGATGAATTTGACTAATGCACCTCTGCAACCTGTATAGACCTATATATATTCCTTTATAGACAGGTAGGCGTGTGTACCTCGCGTTCTATTGTTTCCTCTCTCGTAATTAGACTCGCTGACTCGACGTCGGAATTCTACAGAATGTGCCAACATCTCCCTAATTTTTTCTATAGGAAGAGTGTCACTATTCTTTAGATCGTTCAGGGAGTCACTCTGGCAGTCATATTCGTCAGGATTGACTGCCAATCAATGAAACAAGCAATCAAAGTCGACCTCCCAATGCCGGAAAATTCCGAAGGTATACCGCTGAACTGAAAAATTCAAGGGACATTGTAGGAACGTCCTTGGCGCTTGTATATTCATAGGGACGACATACACACGGGCGAGCATCTAATCCATTATTCAGAAATTATAAAACAGATCGATAGCGCGGTCGGCTGTCGCGAAAGATGGGACCGCGCGGAAGAGAAAATATATCAGTGGGCCTAGGCACGACATCCGGTCGTTTGCCAGACAAATTATGAACGCTGATTGCTTTCTAATCGTCGCTCGACATGTACTCTACTCCTTGCCACGCTCGTTTTCCCTTTCTTTCTATCCGCCAGAAGCTCCTCTGGACCTAGAGATTTGAATTTCGCGCCACTTTGGCTGTCATACATGACAGGTGACATTGTTACATATGACATATGACAGTTTCCTACGGCGTAGTGTCCGCTAGGTTGCGGATTACTAAGGTTACTCTTGCAGATCTTTCTATGCATCCACCAATCAGCAGCACCTCTCGACGTCCAATTGCAGGCGTCAAATCATCCGACACCACCGTCCAGAATCAACAACCCCGTCGACTTCTCGACGTAACTTTTCTCAAACTTCCCCGAACAAACGACCTACGGGAAAACCCATTTACCCTACCCCGAGCCGGAAGAAAAAAATAAATAAAATCGAGGCAGTTAAACTCTCGCCGGTCAATTCGCCATATACGGGGTGGGTGATGGATCCCATCTACGCCCCACCGGGGCCCGCTAAATCGAATAAATAATTCAAAAACGCTCTATACAAGTTTCAGACGGCGGCGGGAGGCAACTTCTTGAGAAGTTTATGTTGAACGTCATGAATAAGAAATGGCGGAATTGGAATTGAAGGTGGGCCCCGGAAAAATTTAGGGCGATTCGGGAGGTCTGACATACAAGGGCCCCTCGGAGGTGCGTTGGACCTGACAAATTGGGGCGCCTCTTAATGGGATAATTCTCGAGGCGCCAAGAGAACAGAACTGTAGCACCTAGCACCGCTGAATGCATACATACTTGAGAAAAACTGCGTTAGCATCGCTGAGTCTGTCACTAGTGTCAGCTGTCATTCATTTGAAGTGTGTCACGACTGACATTCACTGTCAATTCGCTGAAAATTAAAATTGTCGAGTTTTTTTCTTGTCCTGTTCAATATTCCAATCGGTGTTGGTAGAAAACATACTAAAATCCAATTATTTCGGACTATAATCATGAATATGAGTGAAAACTTAGAAGAGAACCATCAAAAACTCAACACAACCACTTTAATACATTTCAAATTGACAGTAACTGACGGACGTGCCACATTTCAAATGAATGACAACTGACACTAATGACAGATATCCACGGATACCAACATGAAGAAATCAAACACAACAAAACTCTTGGTCCTTTCGCAACGTGTTGCAAAATGGTGAAAGAACCGGTGATTATTTCTATCTGCCGGCTTGCTCTTAGAAACAAAAGCGCTTTGATTCTTCCAAAATGTCTGCTATTTACTCATTTGACCTCAAAATGGTCTGAAAGACTTGTATCTTGCGAAAAACGAATGAAAAATTCTTGCGAACCTAGGGAATCCCCTTCCCATAACTTTACCCGATGAAAGTTCATTGTCGGAATCAACATTTCAGCTATATCAGTTCGAAACCTCAAAAATTGGATCTCGCCGAAGTCTCCCTAGAAATTCCGATCCCCCCAGCTCGATAAGAAGTTTTCGCCGCCTCGAAATTCGATCTTATATACATACGTCAGCGGAATATCAACGCTCCCGGGCCGTTTTTCAATCACGTAAAGGCACGTCGCATTACGCGCCAAATTAAGAAACTTTTCCGCGTTTTTTTCCCCGGCCGCGAGAAGGGGTAGGCATGCCGTGACAATCCGCGGTCCCTGCTGGAAATGGATATCGCGCTTTGTCAAACTTAAATTGGACATTTTCCGTTTTCTTAGGTTAGGGAAAGACCGCCGTCGTCGCGTACGTTTCCACGACGACCGGGGTCATGTGACGGAACAAACATTTTAATAAGCAATTTCGACGCCGCCTTTGTGGTTGGCGAATCGGTGTTTCTCTGTGTGTTTTCTGTGTTCCGCCACGGGCGCGGATCTCTTTTCGGGCTTTGTGCCTATCCCGGTTTATTACGGAGTGATGTTTATGGATATCCGGAGGGGCAGTGGCGTGGAAACGGGGGTCGGGGATCTCATTTTTTTAGTTCACATATATTTGGGCAATGTAATCTTCGGAAGAGAACACGGTATCCAAATTTTCATAACTTGATAACTTGATTTTTTTTATAGGGTGTTTCTGAATAAGGTTTCGTAAATTCGGGATTTAATTCCTCAGATGATTTTATGATGCCAAGATTCTATGGACTTTGAAGAATTTTTTCTGAGATACAGAGGCTGCTGAAATGAAAAAAAAAAATGGTTTTGCGGGAATATGTGTATTTTAGTTTTGTAGGTTATGAGTACGCAATCAGATCTCGAATTTAAGGAACCTTATTCTGAAACATCCTGTATTATCTACACGCTCAAAAATTGTCAATAAATAAACTGTCCCAATTTTCTTCACTGTTTTCAAATCAAATCGCACGATACAACAATTTTTTCGACCTGATAGTACTAATTAGATAGACTCAGATACCCTGAACCATTCATTATCCAGCCATATGTTTTGATTCGTTTTTCCGATGCCGGAGTCACCTCCCACAGTCCCGTACTTCAAATTTAATGAGATTTTGTCGAAATTCTAAGGGTTGTAGGTCAGCTATATTGCATATTTCATATAGATAATTTTTTGATGGAATGACTTATTTTGATGACTTCTACTTGCCGAAAAAAGCATAGTAATGTCTCTATGTTCAGAACCTGCTTCTTTTCTGGCTTCCAGTTAAGTTTTCTATGAACAGTATGAACCATAGACGTCTCTATGTCGATGGTTGTGACCATATACGTCTCTATGTCAGTGGTTGTGACCATGAAATTTGAATTCAATTGGGAATTGAATAATGGTTCATAAATTACAGGTTCCTTTCGCACAAAACGAGTTCTCGATGAAGTATAAAAGCCTCTGCAAGCCTGCATTCGACAACATCTACTGCAGAATCGCTAAAAATCCCCGTTAATTCCAGTTCCGCACTTCAGGCGCGTTGAAACCTCGCTCGTTGACCGTTCGCCACTCGACACAGACCCCTCGAAACTCGTAAATTAAAAGTGAAAGTGACGAGAGGACGCCACTGCCTCGTCGCCGCCACCCCCCGCGGCCCAAAATTGAATACAAACCCCCTCGCGCGCGTGTGTGTCCGCCGAAACGATGGCTTCTGTTTATGATCCGAAATATTCTCTGGAAATTATAAAAAAGGAGCCCGGGGGTAACTGGGGTAAACTTTAATTTCGCGTATACACTCGCATCGTCTACGTCAGGTTCCAACAGGACGGCATAACTTGCTCCTACGTGTTTCGCGGGTTGCGTTGGCGAAGACCCTGAAAAAACGTCTTCGGAATTTTCCAATTTTCAACCTGGTGGTTCTAACAGACACGGTGGGATTTAAGCTGACTGGATTTTCTCTCTTCTGAACGTTCGATATGTAAATACAGAGTCGGTGTTCGACTCTTCTACAGGGCGAGTCTTTGACTCGTATAAATATTTCAACAGTAGGTTCTTGAGGTCGAAAGAAACACTTTTTTCCTTTACCATTTTTTCTGATCCGGCTCGGTTTAAAAGATACAGGCTGTGGAAAAAGCATAAAAAATGTTATTTCTAGTTTTATCTCACAAACGGTTTTATCGAATGAAATGAATTTCGGAATATAGTTTTTCCTTTATTGAGCAACATAAGAACGTCCATCAGAAAAACAGAAGATACAATTGATAAATTATGAGAGTTGCAAATCGAGAGTACTAAGAGACAACCACTAATCGTTGGTTTCGAGAAGTGCAGAGGGCTGAAAACTGTATATCGAGCGAGATGAATGAAATAGGAGAAAGACATGCCTTCCAGTTTTTTCATTACCAAAAATTCAAAGAACCCAACTCTTGAAACCGAGTTGGACGTTATCTTATAAATATTTGAACTTTTTGTAAAATGAAAGTATTCTTCAAATTTTTTCGTATAATGTGCCGTTTTCGAGTAATTTGATTTTCAAAAATTAAAAAGTATCTGTGAAATTTGAAAAATTGGATACTTTGCCTGAATACAACTCTGTTTAAAAGGTTCATAGATGTGTAGTGTCACAGATTTAGCTAGTTATTCCGAAGGTAATTTCATTTTTTCCAGGGGTGGCACAGAGCATTATAACAATTCAAAATTATCAGGTCCGAATCAGAAAAAATTTCTTTCTTTTGACGTCAAGAATCTACAGTTCAAATATTTGTACGAGTCAAAGACTCACTCTGTATATTCCTAGAAATTCTTCAATAATCTATGTCACTCAGTATTTTGCAGTGACTCCGTATCAGCATTTTTTCTGCGAAAATCTCGAGTTTGTCATTGGAGGTAAATTTTTTTGAATACATAGGTATCATTGCTTTCCCATTTTTTTTCTGATATCTCCGCTATTGGAGACATCCCGAATATGCGAAATTTTCCGATCCGGAAATATCTTCCGTTTCCGCCGAATAATTCCAGACATCCGGCAAGATAGAGAGTGGTGTGTAACAGTCGCGATTTTCCTCATTTTCATTAATTGCATTTCGATGTTGCTGCGCTCCGTCATGATCCGGTGCATTTTTGCGACCTTTTGTGCCCCGAAAATTCCCCAAAAACGGTTTTTGCCTCGCTCCACCTGCCTTGGACGATATTCCAGCAATTCCGAATATGAAACAATCGCATATCCGGCACCGGAAATATTTTAATTAAATCGGATCTCGATGGGATAAGGGGGAGGAATGAACCAGACGAGAATTCGCAGAGGAGAAGGTTTTCAGATGGACCGGAAAAAAAATTGAGTAAAGCACCGAATGCGAATTCGTCTAAAGCGGCTATTTTGCGCATTTTTTTAAAATGACCATGAAAAACTAGACGAGTGGATTGAGGCTTTCAATTTTGATTCAGATGGATTGTCTCAGTATGACCGAAACTAATACAGGTCGACTTGTGCATGTTTTTATGGATTTTTAACAGCCTGTATCTTTTTAACCGAGTCGATTTGGAAAAAAATGTTTCTTCTGATCTCAAGAATCTACTCTTGAAATATTTCTACGAGTCAAAGATTCACTCTGTATTTGCTTTCAGTCAGTCGTTACATAATTTCTTTCCTTCTCCCCTAAGTTTGGATATTCCTCAATTATTGAACTATTACTTACCTAACCTACATGTATACCAAACATCAATACTGGATGTTCTATTTTCTATGTCGCTTGCGTATACCTACTTCAAAGCTATTTCACCATTTATTGTTCGAACTCTTCATTCTACAGTTTTAACCTGACAATCTAATTTTATCCAGAGTGTCAACAAAATTTTCCCCTACACGAAATACAAACCTGAGGTCTCAGTCAAGTGGAAATCCCTAATCCTCCCTAATGATACACCTACACCGTTTTTTCCCTAATTTAAAAGGATCAACACGGTCATTTCTATAATTGCATCGACTGGATACGTTGCTGTATGAATTGATAATGCGGTTTTTCTCCCAGGCAAAAACCGCATCGCATGTTGGCAACCTTGTCACAACTATTAGTCTATCCCCCCCCCGGCCGCCATAATAAGCGTCAGATAGGAATCTACATATACCGGCCGATGGCGGCGCTGCCTGTAATTCCCCCCCAGAAAAACCTCCTTGATATTCACGTAACTGCGGTCGTGCTGCAAAGGGAAAATGGAAAATGCGATTCCCGGAATCTGTACGAGTGTCTTTTCGTAATTTAAGCATGTTTTTTTCCGTCAAGTTTAAAGGACATTATTCTGATGTAAGTAAATGACGTAATGACGTAAATGACAGTTGCAAAAACCCGCGACTATCAGGATATGCATACATCCTACCTCTGAAAATAATAAATTAATTAGCTAAAACGAACAAATGATATAATTAATTAGGCGGTGAGCAAAATTAAGACCGAGATTCACACGGGGAGTTAATCACCCCCCCTCCCTGATACTCCCGACTTTGAACCAGACTCCCATCGGGGATTTTTCCTGTATTGTGTTCCGTAAAGTTAAATATCCGAAACTCTAAACATTCTCGAATACCTGCTCGAAACATCGAGTTACATGCGGGCGGCCGAGAGAGGCGGGGGGGGAGGGCGGTTGATACGCCCTGGAGGGGCGGCGGGCGCACAGGAATTATAACGAAAGATTTAATTATGAAGGAGTCTCTTGCAGATGTTTCTTCCCGAGGGCGCGCACGGGGCTATCCCGACGCAGTGTGGAATTTCATCTGGTTGTTGTTTTCGGTTATTTTCAACGGGGTTCGGGAAATTGAGAGCCCCTATTTTACCGGGAATTTTCCAACGGTCCTCGTACGTTGCGGGAGCGACAGGTAGAATGGGACATTTCGCTCATTTCAGCATATAAAACTCAGTCTAAGTGAAAAAATCGACAAAAAAGTTTGATAATAAAAAAAATAATAACAAAAATGGAAAAGATCTGTGAAATTCGATAAATTGGGTATTTTCACTGAGTACAACACTGTTTAAAAGATCCACAGATGTGTAGTTCGTATTAGTTCACTACAATTCGAAGACTCACCCTGTATATTCTCTGAAATACTGGAAAAATAGTTTTTCTGGGAGTCAAGCAGACTTGAGAAAGTTCAATATCTGAATGGTGACCGCCCTGGTAGACAATTTAAAGCACCCCACAGTAGTTCACAATATTTTCTGTGGCTTAAGCACGGTTACTTTGATTTTGACGTTGGATTTTGTTTGCAATCGTAACCTATCTCAATTTTATTTATGATTTTTTTCATACCGCACAATCGGAAAATACCGAGTCCGATCCTGCCGGAAAACACTCCATTTCACGGGCAAATCGCCCGGGGCCAAACAGGGAAACTAATTCCGCACACACACACACAGACACACACACACGGCACCACCACGCGCCCTCCAGGACAGACAAACGGGCGTAACACGAGCGCCGACCGTGTATTTCTGGTTGCGGACAAGATGCAACAGGAGGACGCGACCGGGGGCATCCGTCTATGCATTTCGTCGGCCGCCCCTGACCGGGTTCGGATCCATTTCCAGGTGGTCGGATTTCCCATGACGATACGGAACACGAGAAGCTGCGATGATCGATTTTGCCACGGCGGGAACAGCCTGTAGTGACGAGAGTCCGATAGCAGGCGAAAAAATGCGTCAAACTATGCGAGTTCGTCAATTTTGACAGTAGTAGCGTCGGAAAAAAAATCGTCGATTAGTATGTCATGGAAGTTTGACGGTTGACGTTTCTTGTTGAAGTTTCAGATAGAAATCTTCAAATTGACAATAATTATCGTTTTTATGAATTACAGGAGACGAGATTTACCTTTTGTTTTAGAAAATCATAACGAGATGAATTTCATAGAAACCGAGGCCATTGCTGTATGAGTCTATCGCTGTTAACCTCACTTTGGTCAGACCAGAGACAAACTCTCTGTCTCTGGCATTGAACTCTTCTTTTAGAGTTCAATGGTCTCTGGTCAGACTGACGTTAACCTGTTTGTGTCAGTGTCAGAAATGTCAGATGGTAGTTAATTCTGTGGATAATTTTAATGTTTTCTGTCAATGAATAAACGATTGACACCCTAATTGTCATTAAAAGAAACAAAGAGTTATATTTTGATGTTTGGTGTATGTCCTTAAACTATTATCATCGAAACCACAGAAACCTATAGTGCCTCTGTTTCGTTTTCAATTACCCACTCTGTATATACCGGTATACCCCCTTCCCTACGAACGAAAGTGCAAAAAACGAAAGGACTAAAAGTGCCTACTTTTCCGAATACCTCAGCACGCAACTTCCTAATTGTACTTTAGCAAATGGGATGTTTTGTTTTTCGGTTACAGATGAAAGGGCTTCCGTGGACCCTCCCCCCACACCCCCCCAACACTCCAGTTCTCCCGTATGGCCGGGTATTTATGTAAATAAGCAGGATTAACAAACCGAATAATGGCAGAACACATTAGGTCTGTCTGGCGTGCAGACTCCGTTGGCAGGTTTACTTACAGTTGATTTCGTTCGAACCTGTAGAGCTCTCTCTGCGTTGTATATTTGTGTGTGTGTGTGTGTCTATGTGTTCGATGTAATGGAGAATTTTCAGGACTGGATTCGTTGAATTGCCGACTCGTCTTCTATCTAGATCTGAAGTGGTTCAGATGATTTCGAGATGAATAATGATGACGTTCTTTGAATCTTAGAGAAACGCATGGGGAAACTAAGGATTGGACAACTGGACAATTTTGAGAGAATGAACTGATAACAGCGTTGGGGGACAAAATTTCGCAGAAATAATAACTAATAACTAAATTTTTCCAAAGCCACAGAGTACTCGTGAGAGGTTGCAGTATTTTCCTCAGAACTTTTCGATGGATAGAGATATTGGAAAAATTTAAGTTCCAGGACAGAGCTCATTTAATTCTAAATCTTTTAGCCCCTGTTAATTTTTGTCTCAAAAGTGATCGTTTTCGAGTAAATCAAAGTCGAACAAAGACCGACTCAATTCAGATTTTGGTTGGAGATTTCAACCCCTTAAAAGTACAGTGGAGGTTCGAAAAAATTTGGCTTGGAGTGTTTCAGCAAGGTCTCAAATTCTGCCATATTTCGTTTGGATGTTTCAATCTGTTCCTGAGAAATAAAATTGAAATTGTCCCATCCTCTGAAGGAACGACAAACTATCACTTTTATAAAGTAAAGACATCAATTTATGAATCCCGCGTTCTCAGTTTCCCCTTCAATACGCACCTGTCCGATTTCCAATTGTACCGGATCCGCAGCCCGTGAAACCCGCCGCCCTCCCCCGCGCCGCCGCCCCGCTTGACCCACCCCAACCCCCGAAACATGCCCCACGTCTCTACGCAGAACAACAGTATAAATTATTCAACGCAATTTGATTGGAATCGGTTATGAACAGTGGATTAATAATGTTTGTTTTCATATCGACGCTACCGACGCCGCTCTAGGTCCGAACCCTTTTTCGGACCGATTTGGCCCGCATAATCGAAAATCTGCCGACCGATTTGAATTTCAACGCGCACACGAAAATTACGAAAATCAGTATAGGTGGTGGGGAGGTAGGGTTAGGGGTGCGTTTTTCCTAGGGCGATTTGAAATTTAAAAATCGGCGTATGAATATTACATGCGAACTTTAAAAAAATATGTGTTGGGAACGAACAGTTGCGGGTGTAATGTGCGTGCGTTTAAATAACGCATCATTAGGGATGATGCGCTAGTCAGTCATCATCGCTGTCTATTAGGATGTTAATGTTTGGTATTTTTTCAATATTTAATTGTTACTGCCTTCACTTGATAGGAATTCATTACGCTCCAAATGATACGCATTTAGGAAACGGTTTTGACGTTCAATTAAGAGCGTTCAAGTATGAGAAGAAGCCATTCGTATGGTTATTTTTTTCTCAATCAATATTAAAAAAATACTAGGCCAACTAAATTGAAAGTTAGTAGATAAACGGCGTATTTTACGTACTGCTATAAAAGCGTTTTTCGGTTAATCGTGAAGCAATTTTCATCAAATTCAATCATTTTTGTTTACGTGAAGCAGTCTATACTTCGTTTTCCATGAGATCAAATGGTTGTATGCCATTAAACATTGAATTTTCTTTTTGCAAGAGAAGTTTCAACCGAAAACGATGCCAACAGAGATCTTGGGATGCTTCAGGATGCTGGAACACAAGTGTGAATGTAAGGTGTTTACTCTCTTGGTACTTTGCCACTAAAACTCTTCATCGAAGACCTAGATGGGGTAGACCTTATGAACAACCGGGAGTTTTTCAACTCTTTCTGTGAGAGAACAGCTTCTCAGCACATGAAAAATGGCAACTCAACGTCTTAAAGATGTTGGAAAAAGGAAACGTTGGGTAAAGGAATATACTAAGGTACCAATAGTAGTTAAAACCATAATATGGTACACAGATGGTTCAAAAAACCAAGATAGACTTGGGAGCGAGTCATTTTTAGGTAGAAATATCTACTTGCAATCGATGCAGTGGTCCATTCTGATAGTCGAGCTTCTATCAAAGCACTGAACTTTGATGTCATCCTAACCAAAGTTGAGTGCCGAAGGAAGCTTAATGAAATAGGACAACAAGGTGTCTTTAGTCTGGTTTCCTAGTTCCTCGGGAAACGAAAGGCCAGAAAGGGAACAAAACGCTACTTACTGGTCCAGAATCCCTCGTTGGTATAAAAAAAATGCATCTATATAGAGATTCTGAAGAAACCATGAGAGAAAGACGCTAGAGAAATCTTCCAGGAATGGATCCATCCATGGATTTTGAAACTGTAAGATCCAAGAGGAATTTGGATCTCAGTTATGCCTCTTCAATATGGCTTCTTTATAGGACATTGTCGCCTTAGCAAGAATATGATGAAAATGGGGTTCGCAGAAACTTATTCTGTAGTGGAGATGAGGAAACTCTTGTTCAGCTGGTTCCAGAAAGCCTAGGACCTAGTCTCCTTGAATCCTTCCAGATGCTGAGGTTCATTGGGACTCTGGAGCTGGAGGTTGAGCTGTAGAAGACACAGTTGTGAGAACAGCTCTGATAGATAGTAGAACTTAAGATCGCAGTGGAATGGCCATTCACCAAACTATAACCACACTCAAAAAGTCCTCTTCTTTCTATACCCATCATATCTTTCGTTCAATTGGTCATGTTCACCATATCTTCGTGAAAATCAATATCCCATTCGCAGTATAAAACGAGAAAACGTTTTTCCCGAACATTGTACATTTAGTCCCCACTTCTTGGAGGACTGAATGAATAACTTAAACGCATAAAAATACCTATCAATTCCTGTCGCATATCGATCCCTGCCAGGGCGCCATAACTGGTAATTGAACCGTATATTTACCGCTACGCCATATTTCGTTATTTCCAGCGGCGGTCCGGCATTAAAAAGTCGTTATCGTGTCAATTTCCGTGAGTGCCTACCCACCTCAGTCTCTCTCTACGCGGCCTCCGTTCATTATTCAGAAGACCCGAGCTGTAAATTCGAACGTTTTACGTGCGACACACGTCACCGAAATTAGGACTTTGCATTTTCGGTACTGGAAATATCGCCCTGATGGGACCTGACGTCTCTCTTGTCCCTGATGTATGATTTATGCCCTTTTCAGACGCGAAATTCCGCGTCGCGGGGACGCTTAAAAACGTGCTGAAGATCCGTCTTGATCTACGAACATTTAGGATATGGGGTAGGAAGTGGATTGACGCCGAAATTCATCGGAGTGAACGGGCGACAGGATAAAGTTGACGCGGATCCGGTCGGACGTCACTTAGTCGGTGTGTTTTCGGATTTTGAATATCGGGAATGACGCCGAGATGCCTCAAGAAGCGATGCTACAAACACCGGCAATAAATCAAGAACATCTTCGATCAAAACGATACGACATATGCGGATATAATAACAGAATGAAGACTCGCCCTGTATAACGATGAAAAGATATGTTCGACGAGAGGGGGCTGTTTTCAAAACGGTTCCTAAAAATCGAGTGTGTACAATATTTAACTTGAAAAAATATTTTTTTTCTGGGAAACAAGCAGCGTTGGGTTTTTTCATCACCTGAAAGGGTGACCGCCTTGTATATTAATCAGAACTAGCTCTGAAAAGGTCCCTACTTAACGACAGCTGGCTTTTTGCCAAAATTGCTCGAATACTGGGGTATGAATGTTCAGATACCGACGATGCAACATTGACATATTCTGAACAAATTTTTCCTGGTAAAATTACCAGGTTCTCCGATGTTTCCCTTCCTTTTACACCAATAACCTTCGAGGGAATCTCGAACAAATCCTACGTTCAACTCGAAACGGAAAATATAGAGTGATCCAATAAGACCAAGAATTTCCAAATTTCCCTCTCTCAATTTTCCGGCCCCTTATCTGCGAAACCCATGATGCTGCCCCCTAATGGCCCTGCATATTTCAGTATTTGTAACGAGTTTACATTACACATTTTTCTGTACGCCCCTCCCGCCCCCTGATCCTCGTTCTCGCGAACTAATATTTCCGAATCCATCAAAATTATATCAAATATTTAATATCGCCTTTCTGACTGCGAATCCGATTCCTTTCTTAGCCGATTCCAGGGCCGCATCAGGAAGTGAAGCTCTCGCGACGAGCATCAGCGCTCTTAGATTCATATCATTCCTTCCGAAGTTTCGACCAGAATTCGCCACCCATCTTCAGCGATTACTTCCACTTCATTCGAGAAACCTTTTCAACATCGATCAGTTCCTATTGGAAAATGTTTTATAACTCCCCTTATGTCTGGATTCGGACGAGTGACAAAAGATATTTTCTTAGTACGGTCCTGCGTTCGGGCCCCCCTCACCTTTTACCATCCATTAATCCAGGGCCATTGAAGCTCTCTTATACTTTGTAAATTGATATGTTACCAAGCAGAAAATTCTATTACTTTCCCGAGGATGCATTAGACTAAGCAAAAATGTTTGGATTGCCTCTTGAACTGCGTATTTCTTGGGGTTGTTGACATCGGTGATTGGTACATCGAAGATAGGATCATCAGATTCGAGACATTTCATTAGATTTTTATTGGGTTCATTGAGTAACTTGCGGAAATATGCGGGATATGAATTTACTATTTGACAGTCTTATTATGGTATGGGAGATTCACCTTTTTGGGTTGATTTGGCTGCTGGCATGAAAACCGAGGCCAAAAACATTCTTCGCTATCGATGAGTTGAATCGGTACTACCCACCCCTGTCTGTGCTCGGCAACATCCTTATGTCAATTTCGGAGACTTTCTCTATGGTCAATTTTATCAAACTGTAGACCATAGATAACGACTGACGTTTGAAAAACGTCAAAAACGATACAGAAATCTGTAAACCATCTCGACCTATCTAGATTTCCAGCTAATTTCTCAACACGATAACGATTCCTCAAAATCCTCAATGCGAAGCCAAACTGTAATTGTCCTTCCTAAATAGTGCGTGTATGTTATGAAACTGCCGCGTTCGGAAATAATCACAGGGGGCGTAGACGGCGAACGCCGGTTCGCTTCATCCTGATGACAAACACAAACAGATTCTGCACTAAATCAAATTAATTATACGGGGATGTGTCAACAAACAGTTTAGGATCATAGCAATTTTCCTTCTGTATCGCTGATTTGTAAATTTGAACGTCCCGTGAAACGTGTGACGTCACGACCTGTTGGCGTAGGGCATATTTTCGTCAACTCGAAAATGAAAAGTGGAAAAACAAAAAAAAAATATTTTCTCCTAAACAGGGCCAGTTATTTGAAACTTTGGTATGAATATAGAGGTTTTCGAACACGCTGAATCTATCGCGAGCAATTTCGTTTAGATTTTCATCTTGGAAATGACATTTTTCAAAAATTGCAAATTTCACTTAAGAATCCGTCAAGACCGAACTCAGATGGATGAAATTCTCGGATTACTAAAAGAGTTGCTCTTTCAGAACATGTATCACATTTCCATCTACGGTTAGTTTCATTGAGAGAAAAATTACGCTAACGGTGACTACCGAAAAATTCCCAAAAAGATGGAATCACTGAAACACTCGTCAAGACCGAACGGCTGCATCGAGCTCGATGATCCAAGTCGTTCTGCTTCTCACAGAAAATCAAAATAATGCGACAAGTGACGTCAACATAGAATCGGATAATTTCGCGATTTTAATTCGAACCATAGACGTGTGTTTCATTCAATTATCCGTGGTATACTTTTTCCGCAGTATATCAGATGCAGAACTGGAGGCGGATTGTCTCGCATCTAGGCCAACTAGGAGATAAACGCTCTCCGGAACGTTGCATAAAACATGAACACATCCCTGTCCAGAAACTATCCCCGAAAGATATTCCTTTGTGTTACGTCAGTCATAGTCGGGCTAAATTAGATCTAGACAGCGACACAGAGTCACACACATACACACACACATACATAGAGACCGACTCTAACAGAATAAATATGGCGAGGGAGACGGAGGCACAGAGAATAACATCGGTGTGACGGGGCTGCCTGTTATGAATAGGAAATCTCGTATTTGTAGAACAGGCAACAGAGTTGGCTGAACCAAATTATAACTATAATTACAACTTCTAATTATGTGAGAGAATTATTCTTCGTCTCTAACCCCGCGCGCTGTCCCCCTTATCGCCAGACAGCCAAACGGCTCCGAAATTGTTTCTGCGATTTCAATGATAACACGGGCCAACTCTGATGTGTTGTTGCAGATTAGCTGTTGGTGCGTGAATTTTAAATGATCGGTGGGGGGGGTTGGAGTAGAGTGAGTCAAATTTTGGAACACACGACAAGTGGTTAGTTACTGATTAGTTAAACTGCTCGTCAAAAGTTAGACATTGCATTGCTTGATCAGGGGATCTTGTGATGTGGATATGGTACCCTGGTTTTCTCAGGAACTATCCAACAGATGGCGCTCTCATTTTGCAGGAACCTTCGACTAGTATACCATAACCAAAGATCATAGAGAATCTCTATAATGTTAATGTAATATGACAATAACCAGTTGCATATTTTTTTCGGTTTTGGCGATTCTAATGTCACCGAGTCTACGTATGAGCAGTTTATCATGCGTACAAATTTATAGGTTTATCAATCAATAATCTCGTCGCAATCGGGGTCCGGGATATACCGCCATTAATCATTTTACTATCACCGGTTAGGTGGAGGGGGTGGGGTGCTGAGCACATCGTATTTTTTCGTCTTCTTAATTAGTCCCCCATCATCGGTCGGCCCAAGGCGAGAGAGACGCGCGCGCGGAAAATATCAAAGCGGCCGTTGCAACTGACAAACAACTAATTAATCCGCCAGTGGCGTGCGCGCGTGGACATTGGCGATACGCAGTTTTAATTACTGCGGGGGTAGGTGGGGGTACGAAAAGGCTTCAAAGGGCCCGCGTGCCTCATGGACGAGACCGCTAATTGACCTTAGGCAGGTCGGTTAGTAGATTGTCGGGAGTGCCGATTGAAACGATAGCTCTGGCACTTTGAAAAGAACTGTAGGGGGTGATTCCTTCATTTATAAGAAAAATGCGGACCTTTTCAACATATTTAAGAAAGATTGGTTCGACGAGTAACGTACACAGAGACAAGAGAGAGACTTTTTCCCTTTCTCTATGAACGTACATTATGTATTGACATACAAAGACAAACATTTCTTCTTCTTCTTCAAGGTACTGAATCTAAATTAACCTCAAAATTGCCATTTATTTTTTATTACTCTGTGCACTTCAAAATGTCATCGAGATCAAACATAAAATCGGTTTTCCCATGAGTTACATCATCGTAAGATGTGAAAAAACTCTCGGTTTTGATATACCTCTAAGGGGAATCCCCACCGCGCCATTCCATCATAGTTTCTACCGCAGTTAAGTCTGAAAAACACCCGTATATTTCCCGATATTCCGCCGTTTCAACACCGCCGAGATTCGAGAGTCCGATATCCGTAAAATTCATCCCGGAATACGTAAATTCTTGAGGCGCGTCTCCTCTCAGCATCCACCCCAAATCCGGAACGAGTCCGAAAACTGCCCACAGATCGTAATATTTAACCCCAACGGGGCAGTTTGGCTCTCCCCGAAAGGGTCGCTTCAAAGGGTCGATTACACATTAACTTATCGGAACACGTGACCAGATATCATACGGGGTATTTAAAGGAAGATCAAGAGAGGACGCTCCTCTGTGGACCCGCATAAGAATGTCACAATGGTCTGCGGGGACATCTTGGGGTCAGGCGGATTAAGATTTGGCCGCCTGCATCTAATTGCGTAGCCTGCTTCCGGTGAATTTGCGCCGATTAAGGATTGGACCAGGTTCATGTTCTAGGTCCTTGGTTTTTATGGGGAGGATCTGTAAGAATACATGTCATTAAGCAACAATGTCCTCGGGGTTTCAAATGACAATTGTCTGTGTCCAGTTCCGGATCAGAGTTTGGTTATAATCGGCGGACCATAGACTTGTGTTCCTTCATTATCAAACATCGAATTGAATCACGAATATACTGTTGAAACGCCCTACTCCTACAACAAAGCGTAAGAATCCATCTCTAAATTCCATAGTTCCCCTTATAAACATATTCGGGGCGAGGGGTATTTAGGGTTGCCGTCATAAAAGACCAGGGGGGTCCAAAGCAGCTTCCTTCCAAATATTCATATTGTCTATAAACATATTCCCGCAGTTATTAAGGCTGTGTATGTTACGCCGTTTAATTCTGAATGGCACCGAGTCTGCTGTGGGGTTGTGGAGGTTTAAGCTTACCGGGGAAGATATGACTCACTGAGGTCTTTCCATAATTAACGAGCATTGGGTTTATGAAGTTTGCATTTTTCATTTCGCGCGATGAACGGGGTCGTAAAATTAAAATTCAAGAAGTCGTATGGAAAAAAGAATCATTTTAAATTTGTTCGTACATAGAATGCTTGAAAATGTTATTCAGATCCTCGAGTTAATTCAATTGGATTGATTTCTTTCGAAACTACCTAAAACGGATGCGAATGAATTGCATATGGATAAGTCAAATATTCAAGAATCTTTTGAATATTTCTGATTCGATTCATCTTTCAGTTCGGCTCAATGGTCTAGGGGTATGATTCTCGCTTTGGGTGCGAGAGGTCCCGGGTTCAAATCCCGGTTGAGCCCAAATTTTTTTCGCCTTTCGAATAGCAGTTTTTTTTCGATAACCTGACGATGAATAAACGTTCCGAAGTTCATTTTGGGATTTATGGATTGAAAGTTTCATTTACATAGAAAACGGAGGTAAATCCATCGCTCTAAAACAGATTGAATTTTCTCGGTAGATCCGGTCCAGCGGAAAAACGGGAGAAGGCCGGTAAAGTATGAAGGAAAAAGGGGAATAATCGAGGTACGTGGCCAGTGTCTGGCACAACGGGTCGGTTTAATGCAAACAAAACACCTCCAGGACGCGGGATTGATTTAAATTCGGGAGAATACGGGTCGTATCATCTGGAAAAATTGATTTCGGGCGAATTTCATCCCTTTGTTCCTTGAGAAAATAAATATTGGTTTATATTCCAATATTTGGGGCGTGTTTATTCTCCCGGATTTTTATGGAGGCAGCGGAGGAACAGGAGGCAGAAATAAAAATTCCATTGATCTACCATTATTTCTATTGTATATTGCAGGTTAACTTTACGTAAATACAAATTTGATTTCCATCTTCATCCTTCGTCACCTAAGCGCTGGACTTTACATCATTTTGATGCCAAGTTTGATCGAAAAGATTTTAATTGTTGCAGAATGGTTAGGATGTAATTTTCAATAATCTTCCTCTACCAGGAAATGGAATTGGCTGCTGCAACTTTTCGGCATTTAAACCTGAATAATAGAGAGGGTATGTTAGCTCAGAAAAACCTGCACTTATCGCAGGTAGAGACCCTATTGAATCGGGTCCGAATACCAATGCTTGAATAGGGTACAAATTGTAGTCCACATCCCCTAATTATAAAATGACGAATGGTACCACCGAGCTACAATTTCCGTAAGGAGAAAAATATGATTGAAATGAAAGAACAACCCCCTATTAATATAAAATTACATAATCGTCAGAAAAAGCCGACAGGTCTCGTCGCGGTTATCGACTTTGTGACCAGCCGTATAGGCGCATGCTCGGCACCGACGCCTCGCGCGCAACTCTTCTCAACGTCGGCGACGAGAACAGAAATATTTCGCCTCGTTGTCAGTCGGGACTCTGCCTCTCTTGATCGTGCCGTTTTTTTGTCGCATTTCTCGCGAAAATGATGTTTTCGGTCGAAAAACCGACGATTTCGAAGCGCTGTTTACCGGCCCGTCTCTAAGACCAGTCGATGGTGTTTTCCAACTGTTTCACCGGCTACATCGTCGCACTGTCACCAAGAAACATGTGAATTGGTCCCTTGTCGAGTTTGACGATTGCCAAAGTAGGAGATTTGTGTTGAAAGATACGTTTTTTGGTGTTTTTTCTTTTGTTGGTTAATTGTGAATTGTTGTTCCTTTTGGTGCTCGCTAGGATTTTAATCAAAGGACCCCGAGAGGTGAGGCTGGAAGATGGACCTCTGAATTGTTCGCTGATGCCATGGTAGAATCCAGAAATGCATATTTTTCCTTCAAATTATTCTAGGATTGTTCCTTCGAGTCATTAGCACAACGTAACCTTGTCGAGATTGTTGAGAAACATCATCAACACACATTGGTTCATGTTCCCAAACGGATTCTTTAATTGGAATGAATTGCACAAGCAGAACCTTGAACTTTCTTCAGTAAAAAAATGCCGGTATCAATCTATCCACTCATCTCCGACTGAGAATTGCAGGAATAACATTTTGAAGAAAAGTTTTGACTTCACCAACATGACAACTTGAATTTGCGTTTAATTTTTAGTTTATATACAGAACCTCCTTTCCAAAGGAGTATGTGAAGAATTATCACGCATATTTCGTGAGGATTCGTCAAAATTTAAACTCTGAGTTTACCTTAAAAAACTGGTACATGATTTTCACTTGTAATGCTGATTTCCCAGAGATATCTACATATTTGATTTTAATTTTTCTCCGAGTACACTCTCGACGGAGCAGTACCTACTACAAAAAAAATTCACAATTCGGTTCTTTGTTTTTGTTCAGCGTCGAAAATGATCCTTTGTTGCAGTCTGGAATGGAACAAAACCTCGAACAAAACCCTTCAAAACGAATAATTGATATTTAATATTCAGTAGTAATGGATTTTCAGGATGACCGATTCATTAATAACTTATATTTACGCCGACATATATTATTACCGTTGAAAACGCGATTTTAAATTCGCCCAAATCAATTTTGATTCATCCGTGAATTCCATCCAGTGTTCGTTTTATTGGGTTTGATGAAAGATCGATAATGTAATAAATCTGGTTCGATTCTATAAATAAACATAATCGAGCAGGTGGATGGTATAGAATTCGAACATTTGACGAAAAATATTTGCGTCCATCATAGAAAAATCGGGGAAAATTATTCCTTTTATGAAGTTGGCCGGACGTGATCCAATTTTAATTCGTGACTCAAAGTTTGCACGGTATTTTTATGCTTTATCAGCCAGGTATTCAGATTAGATTTATGATGATGTAGAAATTGTTGAACGATTTTATAAACATCCTCATTGTTCACAAATTTCCTTCAACAGAAGCTTGTTGTTCCTTATCCCATATTTCCTCTTATGGGCTTCAACTATCATATCGATTCTTGTACTTACAATTAGGAACGACAAAAAGATGTGATATTCCTCCAGAAAACGTCTCACTCTTCATTTTTGAACCTTTGAAATCACTCACTACACCTTCTTCCAGTAAGAGTTGCCTCACTTCATCATTTATACGCAATCAGTGCTCCTCGTCTTCTTAAAATCAAAGAAATAAATCGAAAGTTTCCTCGAATAACGATTATTAGACACAAAACACGGATTAGCTAATTCCCCAACGTACTCTCCGAGGTTATCTATGCTCTCAATGACAAAATTTGCGATATTACATCTGGTATTGTCAAATGTCAACTTGTGGTGGCGCCATCTGTTTTCGAATGGCGGAAAGTTATTCAAATGTAATTTTTTCGTCGCATTCCAATCGGATGCCCCTTTCTAGTCGTTCCTGATTTCCTTATTAATAACGAGTCTATTTCTCGCCCTCTCCGACGCTGTTCCCATTTACATTCATTCGCCCACCCCCATCCTTCAGGAATGGAAACGGCGGAAGCGTCCCGAATCTTTGAAAGTTGAACCGCTAAAATATTTCTGTACTCTCGTCCGACAGAATGGGATATTTAAACTATTCATGAGCTCCTACACGACCCGGGGATGGAAAAAAGCTATATATTATTTTTCTGGGCACCGGTAAAAGATATGGGTGTTTTTAACTTCTCGAACTGGAAGGGAGGAAGGAAAGAAGAAGACGGACGGTATTTCGATGCTTAGGAGGCGGAAGTGAACCCCGTATCGAGCTTAAGTTTTTTTCCACGTCGAAACAGAGGAGGACTGTGCCATGATTTATGACTGCGGGAGTAATAAAGAAAAATATTATGACTGATCTGGGATGGCAGTGATGGAAGGTTCGCCTTATTCTCATCCTTCAACCTTTTGTTTGAGATCAGGACATTGCTCAACTCATCTCAAGGTACCAATTCATAAATGAAGAGGTAACTAATCAATACAATTGACCAAAAGTCTTTCGTGGCTGTCATGGTAGCAGAAGAAATTGAAAGACTGATGTAGTTGGGACAAAGACATCAAGAGTAACACTGATCTGAACATTTCTTTGTTTCTTTCAGTATAGGGAAAGTTTCGTTAGAACTCGACTCATTTGGAGTGTTTTGGAATGATTGGATTCAACAAAGTCTTCGAGACCACGTGGCAAACCAGCTCAAATGCCCACAAGAAGTTAGCTACAGCTGGCCCCTATCCTTTGTTACAATTCAACAATCCAAACAAGCAAAGACAACAGTTGAGGATATATGCCAATAGAGCATACTTTAGGACAAACATAAGTGCAAGTGGCCAATTCATAAGATGTTAAGACAAGTGTGATTTTCTTTGCCACTGGAACATTTCGTCAAAGACTCAGAAGTGGTGGACCAAATGATGAAAAGCTAATAGATGCCTCTCAGCACTTTCGAAATGGCGAATCAACCTTATTGGTACTTCAGAGCCGTGAGACTCTTCATGAAGTCGATTTAACATCGAGACGCTAGTTATAAAGAGTTGGGACATACTTAGTTGATAAAGTTTGTAATGTTGAGCAGGATTTTCTCAATAAAAATTGACATCTTGATGAGTTTGTGATGAATCTCGTTGGCGAAAATAGTCTGCAAGCTGTGCACATACGGAATCAAGGGATTACCGAGATTAGACAACCGCAGAGACGTTCGTTGCGTGTCGAAGTTTCCGTGGCGGATTTACCCGCGACAACTCCCATTAGGAGCGAACCAATCGCTCGAATAATCCCTCAAATCGCCCGCAATATTTTTATGAGCTCGCGATAAGCCGCGTCTAAGTCTGGACCGAATTCTATCCCACAATCGTCCCTTTTTTTCGCCCCTCACCCCTTTCGCCGGGTCACGTGCCGCACTGATTACTCCGGGATGTTGGACTGCGACAAGTCCTTCCTGTTGTTCCTCTCCCCGAGGTCCGACCGAAGATTAAGTGGAGGATCGATAGCAAACACCCTCAGACGTACGCACGACGCTCAAGAAGTTGGCCGGGATAAAGAAGGATAGGTTTGAGGCGATATTTACGACTGGGGGGAGGTTTTCATTCGTGGTATTACATTTTTTCTGTCGTGGGGTTGTTGGGGTAGGTAGGGCAGAGAGTCCAAGGGCGTCGCCAACAGTTGGGCTTAGGGGAAACCCTCCCTAAACGCACTGCCTTGGGATTTTCGTGTTTTATCTCTGATTTTTAGAGAGTTGAGCTTCTAGGGAGGGCAACTACACACCACTGCTTCCCACACCCTCTGAATACGCCCATGCAAGAGTCTAAAAGTGTGTACTGTTATCATACCTAATCATCGATAGGTTTTAGTCCGTTTTGGCGTTGTTTGCTAAATTCTCAAAGCTAATAAGATTGTTTCTGGTCAATATTGTTTCAGATATTAGTTAAAAACCAGTAAAATAGTCTTTTTCGACAGAATTTCCCGGTTTTTCTGGGGAAATATAAAGAGTATTCTCGTCTTCAACGATGGGAATGGTAAACTCAAATATTTTTCGCGTATGTGTAAGCGTTCTACACGTGCAAACTGGACTTTAAATATCCGTTGATCCCATTTCTCCTGTTTACACTTTAAGTCGTCGACCTCGACCAGAAACGTCAAGCCAAGAATTACAATAATCATTTTACGTCTTCACGCGCCAACACATAGGTACTTTATCGACAAGTTTCCACTACTTATCGTAGACTAAATTCATGGCTTGTGACTAATTTTTTATCACGAATTTATTACCCGAATTATAAACAAAGCATGCGTGACTGACGAAGCTGCGTGATATGTTCCGAAATGAAAGTTTCGGTGCCGGAGATATGTGAGATCGATAAAGATCTTCGAGAGAGGGACGTGCAGTCATTTCTAATTCTTTGTTAGCGCTACGTCGCGCCGGAACTGGTTATTAAAATAGTGGCCTGAGGCCAGACGGCCCCGAATCTTACACATTTGTCTCTATTAAGTGATAATTATCGAAGGTATCTATCAGAAGAACAAACAAATCAGCTGTTGGGGTACTTGGAGCCGGTTTCGTCGAGGAATATAAACGATCAGTTTAACATTTGGACCGTGGAGGATTATTTGAGGAATTATAGATGTGTTATCGATGGTTTAATGTTGAAATCTTTGGGCTATGCGTGAGATGTTGGGCGTTGTGAAATCGGTGGATTATAACGTGTTATTATTTATTGGAAATTAACTAGATAGTTTCGATCGTTTTAAAAGAGCTCGAGGTGTTGATCGTAGTTCATTCTTGCTCTTTTCTTGTGGGATTTCCGAGCTACGTTTGCCAGTATCGAATTTTAGAAAATTTTCTGGGCGAAATACGAAACTGCACTCATCGACTGATGTCGCTTATTACGTTAGGAATGGAAAATGGCGTCGTTGTAAATTAATTTTAGCGGTCGTCTGGAGGATTGGTGGAAAATTCACCGGAGGTGCACCTTAATTTAATACAATACCACTCGGAAGGTTCGATATTGCTAAAATGCGGTTTTTCCCTCGGGTTCGAGACCGAACGACGGACGTTTGAGCGGGAGATGTTAATGGAGGAAGGCGTTCGAGCTAATGAAAAAAAAATTGATGACCGAGAGGAGAGGACACGGGAGCTCGAACTATGGTAAGGTGTTGCATAACTCCCGCTATGGTTTCCAACTGAAACTTTCTCTGTTGGGTTATCTGTTTCTAGAATCTGCCTCGAATGTTCTTCAAATAGAGCCTAAGCTCATAAATCTCGAGTTAGATTGTTTATTTCTGTAGAGAAAAGAAGAGAATGAACAAGTTCAAATCGGTATTGATCGAAATCAAATCAAAATTTCAAAATGTTCTTCTCGTTTGGTACTTTCAATCTTCATTTTCTTCACTACATCATCTTTTATTCATAGAAAGCCTGGGTTGTAAGCGCGGGTAGAATTTGTGGGTTGTAAGCGTGGGTAGAATGCGTGGGTTGTAAGCGCCTGTAGATTTTATGGGTTGTAAACGTGGGTAGAATGCGTGGGTTGTAAGCGCGGATAGAATGCGTGGGTTGTAAGCGCCTGTAGATTTTGTGGGTTGTAAGCGCCTGTAGATTTTGTGGGTTGTAAGCGCGGGTAGAATGCGTGGGTTGTAAGCGTGGGTAGAATGCGTGGGTTGTAAGCGCCTGTAGATTTTATGGGTTGTAAACGTGGGTAGAATGCGTGGGTTGTAAGCGCAGATAGAATGCGTGGGTAGTAAGCGCGGATAGAATGCGTGGGTTGTAAGCGCCTGTAGATTTTGTGGGTTGTAAGCGCGGGTAGAATGCGTGGGTTGTGAGCGCCTGTAGATTTTGTGGGTTGTAAGCGTGGGTAGAATGCGTGGGTTGTAAGCGCGGATAGAATGCGTGGGTGGAAAACGCTGGTAGGATGCGTGGGTTGGGATGCGCGGGTAGAATGCGTGGATTGTAAGCGCGGGTAGAATGCGTGGTTTGGGATGGGCGGGTAGAATGCGTGGGTTACAAGCATGGGTAGAATTCGTGGGTAGTAAGCGCGGGTATAATGCGTGGGTTATAAGCGCGGGTAGAATGCGTGGTTTGGGATGGGCGGGTAGAATGCGTGGGTTACAAGCATGGGTAGAATTCGTGGGTAGTAGGCGCGGGTAGAATGCGTGGGTTATAAGCGCGGGTAGAATTTGTGGATAGTAAGCGCGGGTAGAATGCGTGTGTGGAAAGTGCGGGTAGAATGCTTGGGTGGAAAACGCTGGTAGAATGCGTGTGAAATGATATATTTTTCAAAAATTGCAAAGTCCCAAATGATTTCTTTGTTCGTCATAATCCACTTGGGGAATTTCAACTCTGAGCCATTAATTTGAAATTATGTGGGATACATTGAAAATTGCAATTTTTTGGGCAGCTTTAGTTTCTAGACAGGCAATAAGGGGACAACCAATACAAGTGTTTTCCGTGTTATAATCTATATTCATCCCATTTGATTGAAAAAGTGCAATTCTTCACAGTTCAATCACTTGGGCCGAATGGAGATGATCCAAAATCGCGAAGTTAATTCGGAAGGTGTTCATTTTCCCCTGAAGGTCCCTCGAATTCCCGCATTGTCCCGGAATTCCGGAACCGATCGACCACCGCGACGACGAACATAATGCCCAATAAAAATCGCTTCACCCTCGAATTAGTCCAGTCAGTTCCAGGGGCGCGAGGCGGTCGGAAAATTACTTAATCGATTTTCTGATAATTAAAAACTAACCGTACGGTCGTCGCCGTCGCGGCGTTTTAACTGTCAGACGCAGACACTGGGCCGCGACCCCGGGGGGCGCACAAATCCGCTCATAAAACGTGAAAAAGGCCGTCCGGTCTCGATTAAAAGTTTCGAGACTTCAAAGTCCGGCCAAAAATTGCCTCCGGATCGATTTGGTTCTTTTTTTTTGTCGCGTCTGGTACGTACGTCGATCCCGGTCTGAGAATCGTGGCCCGTCCAACGGGGGAAAATCTTTGCGCGGGATTTATGAGGGGGGATTACCAGGGTGGGTCGTAAAATGTTTGAAAATCGACGTTTCGTACTGTTTTATCGACGCCGTAACTCTTAGGTCGTAGGTTGATATGATGTTTTTTCTATTGTATTTATATCTCGAAAATCTGCCTATATTATACAGGGTGATTCTTTGTCGAAAAATAATTTACGTCTTCGATATGAAATCCTTTTGAGATGGCACCTGAAAAGTTCTTCAGGGAGCTGTATCTAAGTAGGGGCTGCTCAGAAAACATTTACACGGAAAACCCACACTATTTTTGAGCAAGGAATCACCCCTTCAATTTTTCGGAGAAAATCATAAGAAAGTTCAAGAATAAATGTAATATGCGTATTTAGAAACTTCTATTTTTCTGTTCTATAGTCGATGATCTTTTCCTACGACATGGCAGCTCGAAATCAACAAATCCCTTCGAAAAAAAACCGTGAATTCATTTAGCCCATCCCGACCCGTTTCTCGAATCCCGCGTCGCAATCGAAATCAGCGGAAATGTAGAAATAAATGCAAATGACCTACGTGACGACACCTCGGTTATAATCAAGACGGCCCGGGACATCTCTCTCCCACTCTCGTCTCATCTCCCGTCTCGCAAACAAAAGAAAACCGTCCGATTTTATATGTAAGTCGAGTTACCTGCGAATTTACTGGCCTTCTAAATGCTAATTTTCGGTTAGGTTCGTCCCTAACCCGGCCGCCTTTGTTTGATTACACGAAAAACTCCCGTATTGCATTCGGAAACAAGTGAAGGGAACGGGATAACGTTTTTCCTTTGTCGCCACCGCGATTTCACGCCGTATTTGCATGGTAATTGGTGAGAGAAATCGCGTTATTTTTCTTCGCCGTTTTCCTTTTTTTCTCCCTCTCTTTTCTCTTCCCTGCTTCGTGTGCATGTGTCGGGGTTTTTTTCCCGTGGCGGAAATGGGTTACGCGGCTATGGATAAGTCGGCTGTCTCTGAATATTCAGGCTAGGGTGGGTTTTGCATAAAGCGAAACGGATGGGGATCGTGACTCCGAATGTCTTGAATATGTTGCTTCACTCTGTTTGCTCTTCTTAATTTGCGAGCTCAGCGAAAATTTCCATAAGAATACGAAAAAATCGTTTCGCAGAATTTTCAGCGATTGTAACTAACGGAACGTCCCAGATGCTAATTATAAATCTCCGCGTCCCACCCCTAGAACAAGAGGGCGCTGTAATAGCCCGATAATAATGATAGATATACATCTCCCCCCATTATTCCGTCGTATTTTTATGCGCCATTACCATTATCTGCGTGATAATAAGCATAACAGGCGAGAGAACTACTAGAATTCGAGGAGAGTGAGTGGTGGAGTGGCAGAAAGGGGAGAACGACAACGCGTGTCTACAAAACTGTGATAACACTTGCGGACAGCTGATCGATAGTCGGCCAGATCCCGATGCTGCTTCTGTGTTCCTGCTGCTGCTGCAGGATTTAATGGAAATCGTGACAGGGCCATGAACATGACCGAGAGTAATGAAAAAAGATTTCCAGATATTAGACCAAGCGTTCCGATATCCAGAGTGGGTGCAAACATACAGGGTGTGCATATATTTCAAGAGTAGATTCTTGAGGTCAGAAGAAACACTTTTTTCCTTTACCATTTTCTGTTCTTCCCTTATAAATTCGAACCTGGGATCGCCCGATTTACCTACCGAAACACACGTGACAAACAAATGCGCAAAACACTAATTAATTGGAGTGTGTTGCGTTAATTCCGCGCTATCGATTCGCAGCCCCTCATCGCGTATGTTTTTCGTTTTGGGGGGCCGAGGCGGGGGGGATGAGGTTTCCAGTTTTTAATTAATTGGATTCCGTCAGTTTCCGGGGGTTCCGTCCATCGGTTATTGGTTTCGTTGTGTGTTAAACAACGGAGGCCTCGTTATAATAAGGAAACACGAGAGTGTCCGGGTCGGTGCATTTCGTTCCGATGGTGGGTAAACGTTCCTCATTTGTGCATTCGATACGGTCGGAGGCGTCCTGTCGACGTACTCGACTCGTGCCAGTTTTTTGCGTCTCGTTTGGGGCCACTGGAAGGGGGTTAGGGGATCGTGATGCACCTGGGATTACGAAATTCGGAAAAAATCGTACCATCAATCTCTGAAAGTAATGTGAAGTCAGTGTGAAAGTCTCAACTTCATGCCATATCATTATTTAAAGTCTGGAGTTGAATATTTAATATTCGAGAATAACCCTAGATAGCGAAATTCTGTCTTTGGAGACGTACAAAATTCTCCTGATAACCTAAAAATACTGGGATGAATGTACGTCAGGATTGTGAGACCAATAATGATTTATGGGACAAATATGTGACATGGCAAGGCAAGTGTGAAGAGTACGAAGAATCCCTCTGATTAAATACGAAGGCTAGCCTGTCATTGCATCACTGGAGCCATGAGAGTGTGCCCAACTAGGGTAGATGATCACAGATCTCACACCTCTTCATCTTGTGGATATACAGCGTGAGTCTTTGACTCGTATAAATATTGAAACAGTAGATTCTTGAGGTCAAAAGAAACCCTTTTTTCCCTTACCAGTTTTTTCGATTCGGCCCTGATAAAAAGATATACCCATTTTAAGTTTTCATAATGAGCTGTGTCACCCCTGGTTAAAATATTTGTACGAGCAAAGACCTGCCCTGTATAGATTAGCCCATGTTATGATGGAAAAATCAGAAAGCCTAGAAATCTCTGGTGAAGTACCTACATCCGACTATGTGCAGTGGACGGTCTTCGAGAGCATACTTCTGGACCAAAGTTGAGTTACTAATATTCAATATTGTGAATCGGCCGAGTCTACATTCGCGAAGCGTCATTTCATTATCGTCTATTGGCCGAAGCAGTTATCGGAAACTTGGCGTATCTCCACGTAGCATTTTTACGGATCATTTCCCGCTGATCGATCAAATATTTATTCAGACTTTGCCCAAACAACCGACTCGCCTCGTTTCTGTTTGCACAATTATTAGATACCGAGCTCTAAAAAATCCACGACGCGACTTTTTCATCGTTAAACTTGTCCATACAGTACCATTGGGTTCTACCTTTCCTGGATCACTAGATTGTCCAATGCCAATTAACTCTAATAAGGAGAAAAGGTGGAACTTCATTCGTAGAATACTACTTGTTTTAGTTGAAAAAAATTGATCGAATGTGAGCCAAAATATCCAGAAACCTCTATTCGCAGTTTTACAAACGCAATACTCTACTAGGCGGCTGGGGAAGTTCCTGAAACAAAATGCACTCTTGTAGTAGAAGTACACACTCGCCGAATTTCGTTCCGGTCTTCAGTGGCGGCGCCGTCTGTACATAATTCATATCTAGGAAGCACTCCAAACTTGGTCGACGGGGCCCTAAATGGGAGTCTGAAAGAATTTTTTATGACTCGCCTACGAAAAAAGTATTATTCTTGTATATTGGGCTTGGAAAATTCCCTACTGCGGAATACAAGGAAGCGGAATTTTCCTCGGAGCCAGCTGTAGGTAGGGGTGGAACGAACGACCATGTCCAGAATCTAGTCATACAGTTTTTTTTTACATCTAATACCCAAATTTGAGCTTCATTCATATCTGAATTGAACGTATTTGTTAGAAACTTATGATGACTTATACTCCTAAATAATCTCACCCTAAAAAAGCCCTTTCGTTACCTTTTCTCTTGAAAAAACCGATAAAATCCGTTAAAAGCAGAAAAAAAAACTTTACGGCCCATTTTCAATCTTGAATGCCCCGTCGAATGTAACGCCCATGTCTAAGCCTAACTTCACTTCTCACTTCCCAGAGAATCTTCTAATTGTCAAATATGATGATAAAACTCTGTGGCTAGGATGACAGATTATTGTTGCAGGAATCTGCAATCGCTGAATCAAATTCGAGAAGCTATTCCATATTTCAAATCGTTTGCCAACCGAAGAATTAACCTTTCAAAGTGTGACGCAATAAGAGTCTTTCGTCACGCCATTTTCCTTCTATACTCAACGAGGAAAAAAAAATCTTGCCGATCGCTTCCTTTCCATTGTCCCTTTCTATGATATCGAAACATAACCTTCGTGATCCCCGATAAATCCTCCAGCATTAATCAGCCGGCACCATAAACATCGCGAACTGCAGCAGAAAACGTCCATGAATCAACGCGCGAGAGCATTCTCATGAATTCGGAATTGAAACAATGAAATATCGGAGTACACGCAGATCTCCGGTAGATTACATAGCACAATATATAAATATATGGACAGGTCCGGCCGATTGAATACCGCAACGCGGGCCGCAAATGGCGATCGAAAGATTCGTTCCACAGATTAAACTCATAACGCAAACGATATCTGTGGTTCGCAGGGATGCACACGGACAGGGTCGACGGATGGGACGACAATTAGATGTCTAATCGACCGTGCGCGCCGCGCCGCCGATACGGCTCGAAAAATGGAAATTCGGACGTTCGTTCCTTCGCTGAAGCGGCAAGCCATGAATCATCTCCAGTGCCCGCTTGACGAAATTGATGGAATTTTTAAGTTTTCGGCTACTCGCTGTAGGTTACACTCTCTAATATTCACTTTTTTTGATGTAATCCCAAAAACCTTTGAAAAACTCCGTTGGTCGTTCCCTACTGACCCTGTGTTGTATACAGGGTGATTCACCCATTAAATGTTCGAAAACGAATCACAATTTTGTGGTGAAAATTTGCATGTTGGGGTTTTCGACAATGAAGTTACTCCCCAATATATTTTCAGACCTCTACAACTCGCAATTATACCGGAAACAGCCCCCTACTTTCCTACTTCAAATGTCACACCTAGTTTATCTTTGATATCTCTTGAATTTTCCAATTTAGGTGCCGATTCAGAAAAATTTTTCATGATGCGTTTGTGTAGTGTGTCGAGTGTGTGTCTGTGTGTGTGTGTGTGTGTGTGTCTGTGTGTGTGTGTGTGTGTGTGTGTGCGTGTGTGTTCGTGTGTGTGTGGGGGGTGCAGGGTGTGTCGTGTGTCGAGCGTCGAGTGTCGTGTGTCGAGCGTCGAGTGTCGTATGTCGAGTGTCAAGTGTCGAGTGTCAAGTGTCGAGTGTCGAGTGTCGAGTGTCAAGTGTCGAGTGTCAAGTGTCGAGTGTCGAGTGTCAAGTGTCGAGTGTCAAGTGTCGAGTGTCAAGTGTCGAGTGTCGAGTGTCAAGTGTCGAGTGTCAAGTGTCGAGTGTCGAGTGTCAAGTGTCGAGTGTCAAGTGTCGAGTGTCAAGTGTCGAGTGTCGAGTGTCAAGTGTCGAGTGTCAAGTGTCGAGTGTCAAGTGTCGAGTGTCAAGTGTCGAGTGTCAAGTGTCGAGTGTCAAGTGTCGAGTGTCAAGTGTCGAGTGTCAAGTGTCGAGTGTCAAGTGTCGAGTGTCAAGTGTCGAGTGTCGAGTGTCAAGTGTCGAGTGTCGAGTGTCAAGTGTCGAGTGTCAAGTGTCGAGTGTCAAGTGTCGAGTGTCAAGTGTCGAGAGTCAAGTGTCGAGTGTCCAGTGTCGAGTGTCGAGTGTCAAGTGTCGAGTGTCAAGTGTCGAGTGTCAAGTGTCGAGTGTCGAGTGTCGAGTGTCGAGTGTCGAGTGTCGAGTGTCAAGTGTCGAGTGTCAAGTGTCAAGTGTCGAGTGTCAAGTGTCGAGTGTCAAGTGTCGAGTGTCAAGTGTCGAGTGTCGAGTGTCAAGTGTCGAGTGTCGAGTGTCGGGTGTCGAGTGTGTGTGTGTGTGGGTGGTGTGTGTATGGGTGGTGTGTGTATGGGTGGTGTGTGTATGGGTGGGGTGTGCGTGGGTGGGTTGCGCTTGGGTGGGTTGTGCGTGGGTGTGGTGTGCGTGTGTGGGGTGTGTGGGGTGTGTGGGGTGTGTGTGGGGTGTGTGTGTGTGTGGTGTGTGTGTGTGTGTGTGTGTGTGTGTGTGTGTGTGTGTGTGTGTGTGTGTGTGTGTGTGTGTGTGCGTGTGTGTGTGTGTGGGGGGTGCATGGTGTGTGTTTCGAGCGTCGAGTGTCGTGTATCGCATGTCGAGTGTCAAGTGTCGAGTGTCGAGTGTCGAGTGTCAAGTGTCGAGTGTCAAGTGTCGAGGGTCGAGTGTGTGGGTGGAGTGTGAGTGTCTGTGTGTGTGTGTTGAATAAAAAATCCAACTTTTAGATATTGAAGTGCCGTACATGTTTTCTGCATAATTCGAGGTCCCTGATTCCAAATCTGACCTCAGTTTTGACGAAAAAAATTTATTTCGGCTGCTAGGGCCAACCAAAGTTTCAGCCTTCAAAGGGGCGTAAAACGAAAAATAATTCACTTGAAGAAAAACCGAAGGCAGTTTCTGATAGAGAATAGCGTAATTAAACTATATTTCGAATTTCAAGACGATACGAAAAAAAAAAAGCATTTTGGTCGAAAAATTTCATAGTCTTGCGTTTTTTTCGATCGGAATCAAAAATCCAACTTTTAGATATTGAAGTGCCGTACATGTTTTCTGCATAATTCGAGGTCCCTTCTGGAAAAATTGAAAATGATGAAGATTGTTTGGGTTTTTGATAACGAAACAGACGATATGATAGATGGAATGAATTTTTTCGAGAAAATGAAGAAGGAAAAGACTTTTGGAGGTAATTAATCAGGAAAAAACCGAAGGCCAGTCTACCCGAGCTCTAGATCCCCATATCCGAAAAAACTCGCAGCGGAAACCAATCTTCCAATTTTCCCGGCGAATTATCCTCGTCGTACGGTCCCGTCGTACATCCTGAATACAAACATCTCGATCCAGGAAGTCGGCCCGGACTGGAAACACTCGCCGACTCTTGTTCCCGGAAACGCACGTATCTCTAAACTTTTCCGGTCTCTTCCAGATCTTCCCGAGATACATACACACACACAGACAATCTGCCCTTTAACTTTCGCTCTCTCGGAGTACGTCTTGAGGGGAATTTTCTCCGACGAACTCATGAATACAAAAATTAGAGGGCGAGATGCCTCTTCACGCGCTGTTAAAGCGGCGGCTTTGGCCTCGTTTCCAGGTCGGTTGCCAGTCGTTAAAACGAGTAAATTCGGGCTTGGAACAAAAAAAAAGGGTTTTCGATAGGAACTTGGCCTAATTAGGAAGATTTTCGCGAATTTTCAAGATGAATTTTCGATACAATTTCGCCCACTCTACCATACAAACTCGAAAGGAATTTATAACGCTTAAAAACTGATCAAATACTGCCATACAATATTTGCCAGACGTGTCTGACGTACCAAAATCTCCTCTGGAAAATAGCTTCTTATCTCTGTGTCGAAATCTGAAAGACTGTTGGACGTGTGGAGAATAGAAACTACAAGGTCAAAATTAACCCGATAGATATCGCAGTATAGGGTGATCGATGAACGTATTTCCACGTCGGATCCATACAGATTTTCAAAGTAAACATTTCGGCATCCAGCTCGTGTATATACCGGGGCTTAATATAGAAAATAAGTTTGATTGAATAGTTTCTCCAGCCTCATCCAGGGATTAGTGAGGCATCTCGAAGACGTTGCTCATAACAAAACGACGTAGCGTTGAGGGCTCAAAGTTCATAATAACTTGGGTAATCCGGTGCATGGTCTTTGTTCCCTGCCGAACTCGGAAATACACTCGATATAACCTCAGATATTTCGACGCCCCCCCTTAGGAGGGGGGCTGCCTAAACCGCGCTATCTGCAAAGTGGGTCGAAAGTAAGTTTGATTCGTCTGAAACTCTCCCTTGGGTTCATCTTTAACTTCATGTTTCGAGTATGCATATCGTCGTCGTTTTGTGCATATCACTCGGTATATTGCACTTGACGACTCGTAGCGTTTCAGTTCCTGGCTTTTCTCTGAATGAAAGAAATGATATCGTGTTCTAGGATCGTAGATTAATGATTTGAATTATAGGAAATGAAGAAAGCACTGACTCGAAGTAAGGATTTTTTTATACAAAGGGCCCGCAGTATTCCTGACAAGGAATCGGCCTGAAACTTCGAAAGAAAACTGAGAAACAAACCAATGGTTCAAATATGAATGCACGAGCCAAAATCTCACCCTATACAGGGTGAACCCTAGGTCCATTTCCGGCATAACCCAAGGCTGAAAATATTTCGCTTCTACATAGTAGTCGCAGACGTTTCCCATATACCTAAACAGAGATTTATCTAGTCGGCAATGGTCCCTTGCCATTGTTACCTCACCCCATACGACTACCAGTTTTTCCCCGAGTTACTGTCCACGTGTCCGACTTGGATCTCTCCCACAGATCCGTAGAATTTCCGGGACACAACTGGGCGATAATGAAATTCATCGCATTCCACTTACAACACACGCGTCTCTCCCTCCCGCAGGATCCATCATATTTCCCAATATCTGTCAAATCTGGGAAAAGGCCGGTAATTGTCATTCGTCCGCGGCCTTCTCGATCGAGCCGTTATCATATTAAAGATATAAATCAAGTGGTCGGTCACTCCTACTCTTCCCCGTGGGATAGAACGGGCGATTTCAATAAACATGCTGATTCATCACCGATCCTCCCGGTGGATGCTGGCCAGGAGGGGGAGTCGGAGGGGGTTTTTATCGGGAAGAATATCTCAGTCTACTTTTCGCCCGAGGTAAGCACTGCGAGTTACAGATGCCTTTTACTGATCAATTCGCGTATCGTGAGGTCACGATTTGTCGATTATGTTAGGATTTTATTTCTCGGAAATCCTTTTTCACGGTATTTATCTGGAGGATTTATTGGAGACGGCCATTATATCCGCCTGGAGTTCTCTTATTTCCCGGAGATGTGTAAAACGTTCGAGAGTTAAGGAATGTTCTAAAGAAATTTCGAATCTCTCGAAAGAGTTATATCCTTCGATGTAAGTGCCCTTATTCTGTGTAATTCCTCTCCAATGTAACTGTACAGGGCGATTTATTAAGGATGGCGATCAAAATTGATAAAAGGCGGGAGAATTTGCGGTTGTGACAAAAATAGTTTGGGTTTTTCATTCGATAAAACATTTTCATAATTTTTCAACACCCTGTATCTTTTAAACCGAGCCGAATTGTAAAAAATGGTAAAGGAAAAAAGTGTTTCTTATGACCTCAAGAATCTACTTTTAATATTTGTATGAGTCAAAGTCTCGCCCTGTTTAAAAAAGATGGGGTATGTGATGCCTCATTCGAAAGGCATTTTTATTCTGAGATCAGCGGGCATTTTTCAAAAACCCACACTGTATCGTTGTTGATTCTTTCTGAACACATTATTGAATGTCCTCCAACTAGATAGCAACTAGATCTTCAACTAGAGTTTCTGAACTCTGGTCACGTTTACGGAAAAAAAAACACAATTATGTTCTCTAAGTTATATTCTCTAGACACTTCGTATACATACTACTTATATCTTTTTTATCCAGGCATCAACAATAAAAAAAAAACCAAACCCTTGAAATGATAGTATCTACCGATTTTCTTATTAGTTCCTGACTTTCGACGTAGTAGTAGATCGTATCACATCATATATTCAAATTAGCATGATATTCTCGTGTTCCTGCGTGACATGTAAACCAGATATGAATATAAAAAAAAAGATACCAAACCATCGATATTGGAAATATCAATTTCGACGTCCGAACAATCTCCCGTCACACAGACGACGGACAGGTGAAACAAAGCAAGCCATGAACCCCTCTCAATCCGTCAGACGATTTTGACACAAATGTGACAAGTGGACGTCACACACGGCCAACTATATGAATCATTCGTGTATGTGTTCGACCGTACGTACCGAGTATACAAAAACGTTATGTATTTATAAATTTATAATGGCGGAAATGCACGCCGGAAACGAATGAAAATAATACGAGTGGGGCCAACGATAACATTGGCGGAAAAATCCATAATTCAGGCTTCGCGTGAAATCGAACGGAAAAGTGGGTGGGTTTCGATGATTCCGCGGTCTTTTGTTATTGTTGCGCGTTTTTCGGAACGCACCAAGATGATTCCGCTGTTTTTCGGCCGTGTTTTTGTTTCGACGTCGACAAAGGGGGCTCGGACCGGCGAAAAAACAACCCACGGGGAAACAACAGGTTCCGGGACGTCTTTGTTGTTGACATACAATCGGCCCCGTTGCCAAAACAATGTATCGGAAGGATCCGGATGGGACAATACGGCCGATATTATTAATATCAAGTGTGCTCGTTGGCCGGCGCAACAAAAAATTTATTCTGCGGACGTTGTTTACCTTTGTTTACAGAACGCCCATGGTGGAATTGTCGTATATGAAGAGACAACAGGACTGGGGGGAAAAAGCGTATGAATTGATAGTCTTTCGTTTTTCCGTCTATCCGACCGAGAGCGTTCTTATCGGATCAAAAGGTTCTGCACGACAGATTTGTCGTTCAATATTAATAAGACATCCTGTAGTATTCCTGACTAGCTGTGTCCGCACGATTCGAATGAAAAATTTTCTTTACTTTGGTTACTTTTTATGGATGATTGTTTAATGTCCGAATTATAATACATAATATGAAAATTTCTAATCCTTACGTCAGCCCGGGTAGCTCAGATGGGAGAGTACCTGACCGGTAATCGGGGGATCGTAGGTTCGAATCCTGCTCTGGGTGGTACTTTTTTCATGTTACTTTTCATAAGATAAAATAGGGCAAATAGAGCCTATAATAAGCCTTCCTTGGAAATTTGTCTTCCCAAAAGTAAAGCGTAAAAAAATGTTAAAATTGGTTGACGATTTTCTGCTTGACCTAAGTTTTGATCAACGGTTAAATGAGAAAAAAATTCTTCATCTTTCACCGTTCGATATCCGAAGTAATCGATTCCAACATCGCCGGAATAAAACAGCTTAATTTTCAAGATTCCATCAGCCCGAAACTTGAGAGATACTCCCGAACTATCGGCGGCGGGGCGCTATATTCCCGACCGTCTTTTTTTTCGTTCGCCGCCTCGGCCAACTTGTACCGAAATTCCCAGTGCCGGCAGCGAAGTCAAAATTCAATTTGCAGCCGAGAAACTGGGACAGCGAGGGCATTATCAGGCGAGGAAAACGCGATATCGCGACATTTTCCCCGAGTTTCTCGACTATCTTCTCATCGCAGCTCCGCCATTCTGCCGAAATGCAGCCGCCACTTTTTGCTGCACCGTTCCACTGTTGCCCTAACTCACTTAGGGGGCCTTGGAAACCGTATCGAATTCTCCCCCTTTTATCCTTGCCGGGGGTACGGGGGTTACCGGAAAAGTTTTAGACTTTAACAGACGATTATCAATTTGTATCTCTTTGAAACGTCACATTTCAAACTTTTGCCTGAAAAAAACATTCGAAGAAGAAAGATAAATAGTAATTTCTGTCAGCAGAGGATCCTCATTTCATAAATGAAGAAAAATCAGATACTAAGGGCCCAAACGACAATTTTAAAAGTGAAAAAAAGGTTTTTATTACTTGAAACCTTTATTTGAATGAATTTGCTAATTTGAAAATTCATGAACGAAATACTTATCATTAGAATGTGCTTGCGTTTGCAGTAAGCACCCAAATAAATTGTGGAGTAGGCAAGAAACTGGTTTGAAATTGGTGCTCTATTTGTGTTGCGTGGTTGCGTACTCAACTTATAAATGGTATAAGGCACTGAGACATAATTAGACTACTTGATAAGGAATGAGAAAGTCCGAAATTCATGAAATTTTAGAATGTATTACTCAGTTTTAAGCTCCTTTTTAAGTAGAAGATAAAAACTATCTTTGGACATAATAAACTTGGAATTTTTCTCTGATAATTGAAAAAATCGAAACGAATATTTGAAAATCTTGTTTGACCGGACATCCCAATGATAGGTGCACCTTGCTCTTTGAGGATCAGAACGATAAAGAGAAATAGTATAACATATCATCATAGCAGCTGCATGAGGTCGTGTAATCGATGAATTTTCTTCCTATAGAAAGAACCATGTCAGCAATTCCAAACTCGTTCAGTATCTACATGAATTTCTTTAAATAAACTTGATTGAAGTATCGGAAAAGGTTGGACTTCGGAAAATGTATGAGTTTATAAAGTCACTTGAAAAAAGTTGAAGAAAATTGAAACCAATGTATGGAATATGTATCGTTTCTCTCATTCTCTGAATTTCCTGTTTGTCTACATAGAAACTCAGAACTTATCCATCCCTCCGATGACGAGGATCATCATCCCCCGCAGAAGAGAACCTTGCGCGAATAAACCAAGAATTCGGTCCGATTTAAGTGGTCAACGTCCTCCTTTTTCCATCCTTCCGGATCTCAGCAGATTTTCCACGGGAAATCCGTTTTTCCGTCCGTGCACGTGACTCGCCTTCTCCCAGCATCTTTGCTTCAAAGACTCCTTCAGATATATTCCGGATGCTGTATCAGTCAGCAATTTCTCGAGAGATGTATAACAGCCTCTCGAGTTGCATATTCCGATGAGGGTCTTTTATTTTCGGGATTTCCAACTTTTTTGTCTCGCGGTAAAAGGTTCCGCTTTACAGGATGGTCCCAAATTTTCGCCCCCAACTCTTCAAGATATCAATTTTTTTGTTTTTCCGAATTTCACTTCCTCGAAATCGACTCACAGAAGTTTTATGAAAAAAATTGCTTGTTCGAATCGATAAGTAAGGTCACCCATTCAGGCACTTGACTCGCCCATCGCTGCTTTGTCCTGTTTAGAAAAAAAATACAGATCCGATTGAGTATATAACCGTTTGAGATGAGTAGGAAATGCCCCTTCAACATATCCCGTCGATTCTTTCCTAGCCAACATTCCACCTTCCTAATATCGTGGCCACAATCTCCGCGAGACAATTAAGATAACATTTGACAATTAAATTTGACAAGTCAAACGTCATTTGAACGAACGAGATAGGAAGTTATAAATATTCATTGCTTCGAGTCTTCCTCGTTGGAAAGGGCGCAGATGTTGGAGAATTATACGGTGTGCAGGCATGTTTATGAGACGGTGTCAGTTCTCTCTGATGCTGGCAAAGACGACGCGGCTCATTGAATATTAACGTTACATGAAAATTAATAACTACGGGAGATGCAGCAATTTGGTCGATTTCACTCCGGACATATCAATATTTATATGCGCGAACTATTTGATTCTATATGGAATATTCAAAGAACATGATGTTTATTGTAAAATCAACACATCATGTATTCCTAATTATAAGACAAAGGGAAAGAATCTCCATTAAGACTGGCAATAAACCAGACACATTTCTAAAAAGCGTGTTCAACTAACGAGACGACAATCGAAAACCGCCTAATTTTCTTGAACAGTCGACAGACGCGTACCAAAAATAGCAGCCTATAATTCGATTAGGACCAGTCTCATTCGTCATGTGACCGAACAGTAAGCCGAGAAATGTCGCTAACGACTTTTGAGGCCGGTAATTGTCTCCTGGCCCGAAGATAAAATTCGAAAGGGAGATTTAAACGAGTTAAAAGCGCCCTTAAATCAATTTTCATAGGTAATAAACTTCCAAGGATCGCTCGACAGAGACGCGGCGGTAGGTACTCCAACTTTCTGGAAGAATTTCACCGTCTATCCGTGTGTTACTTCCGATCCATTAGGATGACTGTAAACATGGGGTGCCGAGACAATATTTTCGAGGTTTTGGCTGTATCTATCGGATCGTATACGGCAGAATTGAACAAATGCTCAACATGCCCACGCAATCTTTCAAAAGCTCAGGCTTAGTGAACAAAAAACGCTGCGATTCAGACAATAATCAATATAGGGTGTAAGTGAATTGTTGCTCTGCTCGAATTTGCCTTATTTAACTTCACTTCTCCACAGACAGACAGACATACAGACAAAAATGAATAACGTTCATGTATTAGAAAAATTTACTTTGATGTCAGCATTCACGAAATGTCTTATTGAAGTTGAAGATAATGAGTGGATAGAAAGAAGTAGACAAGGTTAATGAAATAGCTCATTCAGGAAACTTTTTATTTATATGCCATTAGACGGATTCTACCATGAGTATGTAATTTCTTCCTCTGATTTTTCCAGCAATAATCTCCATTTCTCAAATTACAGATTATAGTTATAGGCAACTACTGGTGCTAAACTGGCGATACACAAGAACTTTGTAGAACAGAACAAAACAAAATGGCAGCTGGAACGTGTTTAACTAATGCAGCTTCTGTGGCCTGGATCCTGACTGTTTTCTTTGCCGTTGCGAAAGGTTGGTAAATGAAATTTTGGTGGGATGATTGAAAACTCAGGTGTTTTAATCCTAGCTGAATCTGTGAGGCGATAATACACGTGTAAAGTTCTGATTACACATAAGAACACAAAGCTGATGAAAACGCCAGGGTTTTCAATCATTCTTTTTTTGACTCCTGAATTGCCTTTTGAAGTATTTTATGTTTCATAAATTCGTGATAATTGTTGAAACGTATTCGTAATAAAAATTATAATCTATCAAGTTCTTAGTACATGTCGCGTCTTTCTGTTTTTCGAATCCTGTTTATCGTGCCTGGTGTGCGTATAGAGAGTGTTCAAGATTGCCGTGAAAAAGGGCAATCAGTCGGCAGCGAGCAGAACCCAGCGAGCGTTCGAGATAAGGTCGTTAAATTCAATTTATGTATCTGTTTTGCGTTATCGAAGTACGGACCATCGCGTGACTGCTTCCTTCAGGAAACGTTCGAAATTTCCCCGAATTTATAATCTTCGCAGGACCGTCCATCATACTCGTTTCCCTTCTCTCCATAATAATCGTACCTCTTCCTACTAGATCGACGATTATTGTGGCACGTAACACTCTGCCCGGCCATATTAATAGGATCCAGACGCCGATGAGATACGACCTTCGTTTGTTTCGACGCCGCCGACGCCGCTCGAAGGAAACGATACAATAATTGATGACCGTCCGATTTATCGGGAGGTATTCTATTCCCGGATTTTTTAACAGGGTTCATGTCTCGGATCGCCGGGGGTGAGATTTTTTTTCGTTGATCGATCACGACGACGCCACTGACCGGAAATTAGGGGGTTTTGGTTTTATTTCAACGCTGGCATGTTGGAGTACTCGGGTAGTTCATTTTTACTCGGTGAAGTAGGTAGGAAATATGTTAAAGAGTTACTTGAAACCCACACTAGTCAGATCACCGTGCCAAAATTAGAAGCATACAGTTTGTTACAATTTTTTGTACAAATGTATTACGTCCCACCTTCGATATCAAATATTCTGAGGTTAGGAATTCCAAAAGTACTATTATCATAGTGAAATATTTCATTAAACCATATCACTTGATGCTCGCCTTGTTTTATACAGGGTAAGTCTTTGACTCGTACAAATATTTCAAGAGTAGATTCTTGAGGTCTAAATAAAACCTTTTTTCCTATACTATTTTTTCCGATTCGGCCCTGGTAAAAAGATACAGCCATTTTAAATTTTTATTATGAGCTGTGCCACCTCTAGAAAAACAAACTCTTCAGAATAATTTGATAAATCTGCGAGACTACACACCTGTGGATCTTTTAAACAGAGTTGTATTCAGCCAAAGTACCCAATTTTTCAAATTTCACAGATACTTTCTAATTTTTGAACATCAAATTACTCAAAAACGGCTCAAAATAATAATAGTGCTCTGGGAATATGCGAACTAAGAATTTCTGATAACGAAGGTCCTTAGAAACATCCCAGTTGGTATCTGTTCCGGATCTAATTCGAAAATGGCGTTTTGTATGAGTTCTGTTGGTCCGTCCCTGGCTTGGTAGGGAATCGATACGTCCCTTGTTTGCACTCGATATAATATAGAAAACCGACATGGGGTAAGAGACTGTTCGACAGCTCGGGGACCTTCGAGGTGAAGGAAGACGGGCGTATCCTCAATGTACACAGCGAATCCGGTAAGTTTGTTTGACAGGTAATATCTATAAGATACACAGGAAGGCCAAAACCTAACCCAACAATCGCGAAAATACAAACAAGACCAGTAGCGCATCCTAAATCTATATGGGAAAACTGTTTTATCGCGCTGTCTCTCCTACTGACAGCTTTTTATATCGTCGTCGTCGGACCTGATTGAGACGTTGAGCCCCCCGGGGGATTTATTCAGATTTTGGCGTTCGAAACTCCTAACTGAAAAATTGGAGATCCCTTTTTTCGGATGATTCGCACGCAGAATAAACGGAGGACGGATCGGGTCTTTGCTCTCGAGGAAATCGCTGTAATCCTTTTTTTTTTCTTCACATCAGTTTATCTAGTCCGCGCTTTTATTCGATAAGGCTATACGGATATATCGAGGCGATTTGAAAAATCGACTTAGGATTTACTGTCTGGATCCTCACGAGCTTATTGTTATACAGGGTGAGTTGTTGACTCGGACATAAAGGCCCAATAAATCATTCGTTTTTCAAAGTTGGGTTTTTCCGTCGAAAATCACTGAAAACTCCGTCAAAAGTGAATTTTTACCCGCTCTGTCGACTCGTTAAACAACACCCATCACATCTCCCGGCCATTAATAAATAATTCATAAAATTTCGTAGGTTCTAGTCGGTCGTTTTCCCCGCGGTCTGCGCCCGACGCCGCAGGAAATATAAAAATTCCGCATGACGTGAAACATCCCCGGCCGAAATGAAAACGAGACGAGGAAAAAAAACCACTCTTGATTATTTCGACCACTAATGCGCCATCAACGCGATTCCGAAAGGGATTGTAGAAGAGGGAATTCATCAAGTGTGACACGACCACCGTTCCGAACATTTTTAGCGATTCCTTCCGGATAATGGCGGACGCAAAAAATGGACCAGTCTGGAGAGCGTTATGGGCATGTCGAGTGTGGATCCCCTGATGGTCGGCATTTTGGTATAAATGGATGCAAAAAATTTTCTCGACTCGTCATTCTGTATATTTCATCCAGAACTTCATTTTTGGACTACACCCTGCTTTTTATTGCTTGTTAATGGTGGATTTTCGGGAAATTTATGAAAGAATACTCTTCCGAATTCAATCTGCTCTTCTAATAACCTTCAAATTTAATCCGATAGCACCAAATCGCCTATGCTGAACTCAGAATATAGGAAGGCCTTCCAAATGAGGTATCACTTGCCCCATCTACGTTATTCAAAATAAATTTGATTTAAGAAGTTCAAATTCCTATGTGTCCAGAGGTTTTTATACAGGGTTAGCCTCTGACTCGTACAAATATTTCAACAGTATATTTCTGAGGCCAAAAGGAACCCTTTTTTGCAATACAAATTCGGCCATGATAAAAAGATATAGCCATTTCAAGTTTTCATAATGAGCTGTGCCACCCCTGGACCTTCAGAATGACAAGCTGAATCTATGACACTACAGATCTGTGGATCTTTTAAACAGAATTCTATTCAGTAAAGTACAATTTTTCAAATTTCACAGATACTTTTTAATTTTTGAACATCAAATTACTCGAAAACGGAACATTATACGAAAAAATTTGAGGAATACTTTTATTTTAAAAAAAGTTCAAATATTTATAAGATAACGTCCAACTCAGTGTCAAGAGTTGGGTTCTTTGAATTTTTGGTAATGAAAAACTGGAAGACATATCTTTGTCCTATTTCATTCATCTCGCTCGATATACAGTTTCAGCCCTCTGCACTTCTCGAAACCAACGATTAGTGGTTTTCTCTTAGTACTCTCGATTTGCACCTCTCATAATTTATCAATTGTATCTTCTGTTTTTCTGATGGACGTTCTTATGTTGCTCAATAAAGGAAAAACTATATTCCGAAATTCATTCCATTCGATAAAACAGTTTGTGAGATAGAACTAAAAATGACATTTTTTTTGTTTGTGTTTTCAATAGTCTGTATCTCTTAAACAGAGCCGATTCGGAAAATATGGTAAAGGAAAAAGGTGTATCTTTTGACCACAAGAATCTACTGTTGAAATATTTGTACGAGTCAAAGACTCACCCTGTATATTTCTGTTGTACTGACCTACAAAGCCTCTATTTTCTTTTCAATTGTCTACTCTATATAATAAAGCTTCAAATAAAAGAAACGGTCAAGTAACGATATGTTGACTGAGGTGTAGAGTTACAAGCTTGGCCCAACATGAGTATGAGAGATATGAAATTGAAATTCGATATGTTTAAAGCTTGATAAGTCTACTATTGACATCATATCTCAGGCATTTTGTTCATCTGGTGTAATTCAAACCCACAATTATTGTGAAAAATAAGCCTGCTAGCATACTATCTACATTACAACTCGTGAAATCGGAAATTTCATGTTTTCTCCGATCTCTCGCATCCTAACATGCAAACAATCGTCGAAGTTCTCGTCCCGACGCATTCACGCTTCGCGAAAATTGAAAAAGATCGAACTTTGTAGCGACGCGCGCCCTTAGCCGGTAATCCGCACGGCAAAAACATCGTAAAAGTATAAGAACAGGTCGCAAACCTGCCCAAACATCCGGAATACGACATAAAATTCCGACGATCCGCGCGCTAAATCTAGCGGGCTTATCTCGGCCCACCGACACCCGACGTCGGCTCTTTATTGCGGCCCTTTTTCACGGCTCTCCGACGACGACGACGCCGGCGTCCCTTCTGCACGTATGCATATCGCGGGTTTCGTCGCGCGGTGCTGATGCTGTCCGACCCTCTTTTTTCCCATTATGTTTTTTTTTTATGGGACCGGCGTTAAATGGGGCTGAGACATCTATTTTTGGGGTTGCTGGGGGTAATAGAGGACACGATCAACATCGGCAATTACCGGGAAAGTTTGATGATGGCTATTTCTTGCGGTGGAAATATACCCAATCGTCCTTGAGATTTATCGCGTCGTTTCAACTTGGTACGTTTCATCGTCTGATGATAACCTTCTTTATACAGGGTGTGAATGAAAAGTTGCGTGGAATTTTAGTTTATCTCTCTCAGTTTTCTGGTTTCCAAGAAAAAAATCAAGAATTACTATTCAGGGACTGACATGAAAATTGAAAGACGTAAATTAGTGTCTTTTTCGAAATCGCCCTGTATCTTATAAACGACGCATTTCCGGGCAAAGGCCCACAGGACCTTTCCGACTCCAAATAACCCAGAGATCAATATCCTGACGAATTTTCGCCCATAATTCTAAAAACACGGACAATTCGACAAAATGATAACAGAGAAAAGCTCGCAGAAATTGATGTTTTTAGGCATTCTATAAAATCGGTTTTAGTGCGGCGTTACTCCTCAAAAAGGTGTTATGAGATGAGAAGATGGTGTTTTTGAGGGTACTTGGGATGGTATGAACAAAATAGCCACAAAGATGACTTGGGAAAAGCAGGAATAACGATGTAGATGGCGTCGGTCGCCAATATCAGACGGCGGCGTAGTAAATGAAGCCCGATATTGAGTAATAACGAAGTGCGTCGAGAGAAGAAAATCGGGGGACGAGTAAAGTGTATATTGGCTTTTTTAACAGTGTCCCGGAGTGGGCTGTCGGCCTTAAAACGGGCCGTAAAGCGGCCATATAATGAATTTCGGCACGGCGCGGCGCTCTCATAACCGCGATTTACGATTCCACCATAAAATTTCTAATTTCTCGCTCCGTTAATCTAACAACAAGTTAAACATCATTTGTGTGTTGATGATTCCGACCCCTTCGGCAAGGGTAATTCGGCGATTCGATTTCAATAATGTCGGGACCGGGGGAGGAGTGCGTTCCGTAATTACATTTTGTTGCTTCATCATCTTGACGTTGCCGCTGCTGCTGCGTCGGATTGTGTGCCGCCGATGCTCGGTTGACGGTTACGGCCTCGAATTACCGACGCTTCTGTCGTCGCCAAATTGACTCGAAAATCGAAATTCTACGCCGAATTTGAGAACGAGTGTTGCCGCCTAATTGGGACATCCCTGCGAAAATTCGCGAATTTCGTCGCATGCCACCCCTATAAATTGAATCTTCTCCGATACCCGGTGGGGAATTCAAGATGATGTTCTCTGCCTCTCGTCGATTTAGAACCTTCGTTATACCCATAGACCGGCCACAGCGAGAAATCACATTTTTTCCTTAAAACATTCGTTTCAATTTTTACTCTGATCTGTCAAAAAGCAAGACTTTGATAGGTTATGATGCAGTCATAAAATAATCCTCGTTTGTAGTAATTCTGTGGTGCACAGTGCTCAACCAAAGATTGAACCTTTGTGGTTCAATACAAGTCACTTATTCTTCCTTCAATCCATAGACATAGAGACATGGACTGTGCCTTCCCTTTATATCTATGCATGAAATACGGTCAAAAAAAGTGACAGAGAGAAAAACACGTCGGGAATGCAGTTGTCTTTTTCTAGAATTTTGATTGGTCTACACTCACCTCTATGTGAACAAAAAAGAGAAAGGTATATCCCGACGAGCTTTTCTCTCTTTCTAATAAATAGCCAATTTCATGCTGGCATTGCTCAGTCCATGTCTCTATGTCTATGCTTCAATCCTTCCAACATGAATGATGTATTGTTGGTAGCGGTCCATTTGCAATACGGCGAAGTTCACTAATAACCTATCTTATACGTTTCCATTGTTTCCAAATTTTGAATCGAAAGATTCATGTATCTTCTTACTTCCTCTTTGTTGTATACTTCATAATTCAAAATATAAGTGGATTGTTGTTAGATAGCACACCCGAACAAATTTTTTTGACGATCGAATCCATAAACCAAAGGTTCAATTGTATGGAAGCACTCTTTGTGCAATAAAATCATACTCCATTCAGAATCAATTCGTGAACCCATCAAACAAACACACCCCATAGAAAGTTTTCGAGTGAATTAACCAAATATCGACGACGTGTAACAAAAAATCAATTCATATTTCGAATTTCCGACGCATTCTTCCCCAATCCCAGTCCATTGTAGTCTTATCCCGGTGTTATTTCACCTATCCATCCCTCGGGCGATCGATGCGCGCCATTCGTAACGCACCCCTCTTACCTGTCAAAACTAATCATAACCATGAATGGTCATTTTGTTCGCGACCAACGCAGATCCGTCCGGTTCTATGGTACAAGAGGTTTCTATGGCGATCACCGAATTAGATCGCGTCGTTCGTGACACGGCAGGTGACGCTCTTTGACAGGGGGATCGGGCGGAGACAAAGGACCGGGCATCCGAAAAAAGGAAGAAGAGTTTGCCGGGTTGGAATTGGGTTTTGTTCGGACGAACGCTAGTGTGTGCCGGGTGGGAGATACGTTACCGGTCTCGGTGTGTAATTATGCGGTTGGAGTGGTGCAATTTACTCGGCAATTTTCGATAACGAAACACTGTAGTAGACAAGTTCACCTGCATCAAGTATAATTATCGGAATTGAGTGGTTTGTGCGCGGCGTTTTGAGTCGCGGAAACTTTTCATTATCCTATCGAACGACGGAAACTTGCACTATTTATAAATAGCGCGAAGAAGTCTTCTCCCTTTGAAATTCGACGATCGACCTTGACTCGATCCTTCGTTAGAATAATTCACGCGAAAATTCGCGTCTAACGAAATCGGCAGAGTGAAAAAACGGGGACAAAAACAGACAACTTCTCGTCCCTCATGGCCCACTCCGCGAAGGCCCTAAATTCGTTAACAGCTCCTAAGATATTTATAAAGTAATCAACATAAATATCCGAGTCGCCATCGAAGGAAATTTCTTTCGGCGCTACCGACGAGGGTCGTACTTGTATAATTCATTCTTTTCTCATCCAAATTCCGCTGATGAGACGTAATTAATTCTTTTTTAAATCGCCGGGTCCGGATTAATGTCCTGATTATGGACTATTTGATGAGGATTAATTTTCATAGATTAGCGTCGCTGGAAGGAATCACGACGGATGGATAATTAGGGCTTCCGTTTGTTTGTTTTTCTCCGGCGGAGTCCTGTCGTCATTCTTTGAGATTGGATAAAAGGAATAAGATATCGACGGGTCAGATTAGCTTAACTGTGTTGAAGTTCTTAACGTCTGGAGTGATGTCTACGGTGTTTTGGAACCTTACGCTGAGCTAAACTAAGCAGAAGTAGCTTTAATCGACTAGATTGAAGCATTTGACTTTTGGAAGTAGATGACAACAAGAGCAGATTCAACGCATTGGGAATATTGTATTTCCTAGAGTGTGCATGAAGTTGAATTGTGACTTTATGAAATGATTGTTTCGTCATGTGAAAATCAAATAATACAAGTGTTTAAGACATAATAATAAAGGTACAATTTGCAGCGTTTCAATTGATGTTTTTGCTCTTATTCTTTGCCATGTCTTCATTCCATTCGGATGGCACTTTTCTTACGGTACCAGATGGAAATTCCGTGAAAGCCATCCCTGTAACTGTATCTCGCCATCATCGCCTTCTGCGTCTATCCGCCATAGAGGAGGGAACTCTCCCAAGTCGAGATAACGAAATGACTCGAGTTTTCCACGCTACCGAAGTTTTTATGACGACGTTTCAGGCGGATCCAGGAAGTTCCGCAGACGTTCCTCCGGCCAGGAGGTCGGGAAATTCGAACCCCACCTTGACGGAATGGTTTCTCCGGGTTCGGGAATGAATTTTATCGGGTTCTTCATTGTTTTTCGATTAAGGGATACGCCAAGATTGATTTATCATTTCTGTGAACACAACCATAGATGAGAAACGTCACGATGACGCTTGTCGATGGTGCACTTTCGTACTCGATGCAAGTCTGTGTAATCTGTCACGGTTTTTTATGATGGACGTGTCAAATTCATCTTTTCGTCCCAACAAGATAATTTCGCGTCGACACCATCCACTTTGGCGTGTCCCTCGGGAAGAACGTATCATCAGACTCGTCTCGATTGACCTTTTTTTTGTCGACGTCCGTAATTGATTGCGCGCTCAATCCAATACGGATCAGACAAATTCGCCGCCACTTTTTGATCGATGCCTTTCTGTTTATCCGAAACTCGGCTTATCGCCGTCCCCGTGAATAACGGGCCCCCTCGGGCCGATTTTTATTAAACGCCGCCCCTTTTCCTCTACCCCCGTGACGTCACCCGCCGTCTTAACAGTTGATAGTTTGACAAATGCGTTCCGGCCTTTCGGACTGCGCGGGGGGCGCTGCTGTCCCGCTGGGCATCCCCGTGAATCATGCCCGGGCCCTTCGAAGGTTCGTTTGGGAGGCAGATTGATTAAGATTTTCCGTTCTTGTCCTAATGGAGAGAGGGGCCTGGGGGTATTTGAAATGTCATCCGGCTTAATGAAGCGATATTTATGTGTGGGAACATGAAAAATGAACGGACGAACTTGGCTAGGACGTAGGAGCGGACACCGATGACGTGTGGGAAATTATTGCTTCATCATGGGGAGAGAAGGTGGTTGCAGAGTCAGGTGATTCTGCTCAGAGATGTAGCTAGAGGGATCTATTCTGGATCGTCATCATTCTATATCTTGAGTATCTTATAAGTCTTATTCTTCAGGTCCGAATTATACATCACCTTACATAGTGATCCTTGGAGATGAAAGGCATCCCGGCGACGTCAAGAAATCGGTCTAAGGCGTCGCCCCCTCTGGAGACGGCGTCATCCCGATCGCTGAATAATTCACCGTGGTTCTCCGTCGACTCCATGTTTGCCAACGTTTGGCAATTTGTCACGTGTTTTAGATGGATCTCGAAATTGAATCATTACAACATTTCCGCACCCGGAGAATCGACTACGGACACGTTTTCCGACGCGAGTCGAGACTGCGGCGTCCCGACGCCGTTTCCAAGGAAATAATTCGGTCCGAGTTGAGATTGATTGGGAACGTTAGACCAAATATAAAAATCTACTGATTCTATTGTGTTCATAAGAGAAATATGAACTCCCCAGGATCGTTAAGAGGCGGTTAGGGCTCTCCGGATGCGGGGATCCATCAGGATCTCCCGTCTTATCAGAGTTTGCAGACTGATTGCCTTCATAAATTATCGGGCCTGATGGTGATTTTTACCGAAGTCTCTTCCTAATCTGGGGCCGCCTTAACCCCGTTCGGCTGCCGGCAGTTTATTTATTCTGCTGATAAAGCTCAGTTTTCGGAACGTGCCCTTCCATAATGAGTCTGCTGCTGCTGCTGGACGAAAAATGGGAGATGGGAGCACTAAATTCCGGGACGCCAGAAAATTGCGAACCGTGGGCGAAACCTCTTCTTGCACTTTTACCGAGATAACTTACGTTTCGCTTCTAGAAGTTCGATGGATTCAGTTGGCAAAACTCGAATGAAGTAATCGAATATGGTGTAAACTGTAAAACAGCATCGACCACGAACAGAGGATTCAGTCGGGTCCCGAAATATGGGGAATAATAAACTCGAATAAGATCCCGGCGATATTTCAGAGTCCCCATTTGCATCAACAAGTTACACGCCTAATACGCCAATTTTTCTTTTACGAGCCAGACCGGGAATAGACTGGTTGCCGTATTCCTAGATGAAAAATACCCTCCGGAGATAAATTCCAAGATAAATAACGTCTCCAAAAACAAGACCGTCGTGTCCTGGAGTCCCGCAAACAGACCCATACATCTGCGACTTTTAAAATATATAAGCCAAACAGGACGATAAATTCGGGAGTCGGTCGGGGGGTGAGGAAGGGGTTGGTACGGGACCGTCTAGTCGGGGCGAAAACTGGAAAATGAGGCGACTGGGACTGGGACACCTGCGGTGACTCCACGCGAACTTCATTTACGTCGATTTTGGGTTCATTGGCGTCCTTGGGATTTGATGAACTACTTTGTTTCACCTCAATCGAAACCATGTTTAGTAAAATGCTCGTTTAATCTTGCCAAATCATATCATTCGTGTTCAATCAGTATTGTTTGTTGCTAGCAACATAAGGTCTATAGTTTTGACCGAATGTCTGTTATTTTAACGTTTGTAGTTGATTTTCTCTTGAACCCTCTAGTCGACTGTTCAGCTGCCTTCTGTAGTTCTTCATTTCTTGTTATATACAGGGGTGAACAAAATGAATGAATACCGACTTCCCCGTCGAGAACTGTCGTGGCTAATTAGATAAAAAATCGTTCTATTGTGTCATTTCGTAGCGACACAGAACGAGCCGCCGTCACATCCATCTAGGACGTAAAACCCGACAAATATGCTCGGAAACACACCATTCTTCCCGGCTAATAGGCGACGCTAGTTCATAAATAAATTTCAGGCATTCCCGATAGTCTGCAACCAAGTCTACACTGCCCGCAGTCACGCAACGCGATGTATGATCGCCAGGTAGCCGATTCCGGTATTTTTTTATTTCGCCTCTTTTTTTTTCGCGTCGGGAAATTGCCCGTAATTCAGATCTCGAAGGAGCGAGCGAGAGACGAGTCGAGTGTCGAACTAATTGAGGCTTTTCACGTTACGAACGTCTGGAGATGGAGCGGAGGATCGGCAGATAACGGGTTCAATGATCGACTCGCACAAAATCGAGTGCCACTCTTCAAATTAGAGCGTTTGAACGTAAACGGAAATATTTCCGGTTAATTACGGAAAAAGAGAAGACGAGATACGGGGGTCGGACAACAAATTTAGTACTTTTTCGAAAGAAAACATCCCTTTAAGATCACTCATGCTGTTTGTATCGAAAATCAAGTGTGGATTGATTTAACATCCGTTGATGACCATATTTCTAGGTGAAATGCAGATAGTAGAGGTTCTTCATTTAATTTTCTCTCGAAATCATATCTTTCGAAGATTTTCACGGGTCGAGATTTTTGACACTGAGAAATATAACTTGTGCATGATGTGAAGCACTTTGCAGATGTTTTTCGCATAATTTCTTCAACTCCTTAACTTAGAAACCATCCACAGGATTCAAGCAGTTCAAATGGCTCGTATTTTCGACGAAATCTCTGGGCAAGGTTCACCGTTCCGAAATAACATTTCACCGGCTTTTACAATGTCGCAACGGAACTTGGAAGAGCACAATAAAGATCAATCTAAATTTTTTATCGCCAGAAACGTGACACGGGAGTCGCAGGAGCTTTAACGACGGCCATTACTCCAGAAATCTCTTGGTTTTCACAAGAACCAAGCCAAGGAATGTAGATTTCGTCTGTTATCATGTGGACTGCATCAATTAAAATTCTCGAAATAATGAAACTTGCGGTCCGAGGGAGCGTGGGAACCGGCGAAAGGATGGTTTTGTACCATAAAGCTGATGTACAGGATGGGCAAAATTCGTTGTCTACTGGGAGGATCTCGAGAAGTATTTTCAGAGGAACAAAGAATGGTGAAAACCGTAGCTTCCTACGCTTCTGCGTTTTTGAGTTATTAGCAGAAAAATAGATTTTAACGATTTCGAAAAGTTTTCATAATTTTTTGTCTTTGAAGTAACAGATCTGGAGCTTGAACCTTCTACAGGCACCTTTTTACGCAGAATCCACTGATGAGATCGAAATATTTTCTTCACTTCGAATAATTAGGCGAATTTTTTATTTTTAAATTGGAAAGAGATCATTTTGTGTTGATTCTACTCAAAAAGTGCCTGTAGAAGGTTCAAGTTTCAGATCTGTAACATCAAAGATAAAAAAGTTATGAGAACTTTTCGAAATTGCCAGAATCTCATGTTTTGCTAATAACTCAAAAACGAAAAATCGTAGGAGGTTACGGTTTTCACCATTCTTTGTTTCTCTGAAAAAGAGCTGGGAAATGCGACATCCTTTTTCTTCTAGCTCTTATAGTTCTTGAGATCCCGTCAGTAGACAACGAATTCTGCCCACCCTGTATGTTCTTGAAAGTTCGGAATATGACGATGGCAGCGGAAAGAGTGGGTTTCGAAAAAAGCTCTCTTTATGTTCGGACGTAAATATACCCCTTTGGTCGTAATAATACCGAGTTTTACATATCGCAATTCGACAAAACGAAAAAAAAGAAGGAATTTTGTCTGTGCGACCGACAGCCGTTGTTATATTAGGAAATCTCGCGTGACCGAGAGGCAGAACGGGGCGGGGTCTACGGGCTCGATATTCTTTAAATTTATAATGCGGACAAGGCCGTTCATCATCGTCCCCGTGTTCGATACTTTTTCGTCGGAATGCTCGAAACTCCAGAGCAGAGATCGATCCGGGAAATCCGAATGTTACGCCGCCGCCACCGCCATTAATACCCCCAATTTGACGGCAGATTTATGGATTGTTTCGACGAAAGTATGAAATTTACGATACGAATTTTCGACGCTACGGCCGCTCGTAAGATTCAAATTCGATTAGGGCGAGGGGGCGATAAATCCGGGCGATGGTTACCCCCGTCCATCTGTCATATGACGGGCGTTTCCAAAATTGGGCGATGAACCGGGGACATCCTTCTAGGGATAGAAAAAAGAGTTAACGGCGTTTATAAAATGAAATTAATCACTTGGCAACGTCTGGTGAGAATGTAGCCTTGAATTATGATTCTTTTTAGTTTTTTCACTTTATTTTTTAATGCAAATCATACCTACTCTGAGTTTGGTCGATTTGAGAATTAAACCACGGACAAACACGAGATTTTCAGCGAAGAAAAGAAACGGACCTGGAAAAACACGATTGTGTATTCCTAGAAAAACATCTGCGAACTCCTCGAAATACATCTACATCAATCCAGCGTCTCCTTGGCGATAACAACGGCCGGAGACAGAAAAGACCAGAGATTTCCCCCGTTAAAAGTGTCTCGATTCTCTGATCTCCCGTCTTGTTTGAAAAATAAACAGGACGTTTTCCCGATATATTTTCCGATTGGATATCTTCCCCTCTCGTTTTTATCGTATCGGAGTCTGGCGAATTCCACCGCTATATTAAAATCCTGGAAAGATGAAAAAGAAAATCGGTAATAATGACGGAAAATGAAGATGGGATTTTACCCGAGGGAGGTTATTAATTATTTACGTTGCGTCAAGTGAACAGAATTCACGTTAGGAGCAGAAATGAGTTCTCAGCTTCTGCCATGTGGAAGGAATTGGGAGAAAAATTGTATTCTGTTTTTGAGTCGAATAACGAGTTTTCCAAATTCTATACCGTCTGAAGATTATTATCGGACAAGCTCAATTTCAAATCAGCAATACACAAGCTGAAAGATTTGAATGATTTCGAGTGAAATTCAGCGTCACGTTTCAACAAACTCGATCTAACATAGGTTCAGGGAAATCTCCACGCTAGATGGAACGAGAATACTACAATTTGGCCGTTCCGTGAGATGGCTCATGAAAATATCGTAAATCTTTTTTATTGTCGTCGATATTTCGACTTTTCAATTTCAAACGGGAAGATTTATGCCTATTTGGGCACTTTTCATCTGTGATCAGAAAGGAGGAATAAAAGGGCGAATTGAAGATACCGATCTCTTAATATTCCCGATGATACCCCTGGAAAAGATACGATCTTTCTCTTGTTAAATTGGATTTTCTCCTACTACGCTACTGCACTTCAAATGGGGAGTACAGTCAAGATCGAACAGCTTGAAAATTGTATGTTAGAAACGTACTTTTGGTGTATTCTATACATAAAAGCTAATTTTAGTTCACAATTTTTCATCTCGTTCAAAATGGTTTGAATTATTCGATACAGTGAAAATTAAATCCTTTCTGCCAGGGGAAAAAGCGTATTCATATATCTCTTGAAAATCTGTTGAATATCGGAGCATATTTCAATGGGATAATCATTATATGATAGGTTTATGTATGAAAATTAATAAACTAGCCAGAAGCTAAAATAATAAACAGCGGATATCAATATCGCCAATTTCGGCAGTAAAAATGAATTTCAGCGGGATGAAAACGGGCTATATTGATTTCTGGCCCACGTCAATCCGCGTTTATTTTTACGAAACATCCTCGCTATTCAGGTCGAATAACTGATTTCCGATCCGCAATAATTCCGGTTCGGAATACTACACCCCTCACCGCCCCCCACCTCGTTCCGTCCCTAGTTACAATTTTCTTTATGAAAGCCGCAACTGATTAACAACGACCAGATTTCAATTAGAAATTTTCGATCGGTTGAAAGGCGAACCGCAACTCTCGAAAATTAATATCATAGGCGGTTGCCGCATATTTATGGCATGGGAACGGGGGTGTTGCATGCGCAGCTCCTGCATCATCGGACGGTGAATCCGGGAATTTTCACTGAATTTATTCGGATATTTTCACTACAGTCCTTTTGGTCTATTAATTTGGTTAATTAATCTTGTGAAAAAAGAATTTAAAAAACGGTGAGGCTCAAAATTCTCGAGATTTTAGGTTTGTGACACTTATTTTCCGGGAGAAAAATAGAAACCTATCAAAGGGTAAAAGAATTCATTCATATCTTATTATTTTCTAGTATGGATCGATTATTTTTAAGTATAGTTGGATTTTAACTGTAACTCTTCTTAATTATCAAGGTGACACGATCGTGTTCTGATTTAATGTCTCGAAGTTAAGGCTGAAAAATCACCACTTCTTCCTGGAAACCCATCCATGTGTTATGGTCACTTCTTGGTTTTTAATCTGGAAGCATATCTTGTTCCGTTCTACTATTCTCGTATATCTTGAGGAAAAATCCGACATAAAACGTGACAATTCCCGCACATGGAACGTCCAAAACACGTATAAATAACCCGGAGCAGCTAGTTATTAGCCCCAAACATTATTCCGGTACCCGAAAGAAGCGCCATAAATACGGCCCATGGCTCGACAGTTTTATTCCTGCGGCAAGACGCATGACGACCATTTTCATCTCTAATAGCTCCAATATTTTCTAAAATATACTAGTACACATACAATGTAGCAGGCCGTAATGGCCCGTTCATCGATCGGCTCCACTCTAGCGTTCCTAACCTACAATTAGAGATAACGCCATATTTATTATTATCATTTCGAGTTGCTGGAACTTCGATTTGTTGCCTGTTAATGGTTGTTCTTATTTCCAACGATCGTTACCGTCGACCTTTTTAATTCCTTTGTTTTGCGGACTACTTGAGCTTCGATTTCACAGGAAAAAAACCGTCCCGGATTAATTCCGTTAATGGCCTCGGTATTTTTCGGACGCTCATGTGGATGATCTTCAGTTTTTCACAGGACGACTGTTTAATTTCGGAGCACTTGAATATTCCCAGTCGATACGAGGCTTGTGGCGTTTTTGCGGGTCTCAAATGGGCTGAATCTTTTTCTCGCGCTTTCAGAATCCACTCGCGCTTACAGATTCCACCTCCATATCTATAGCAACACAGTTGAGATGCAGATTCTGAAGATTGTTAAAGTCTTTTGCTTGTCCATTTACTTCGACAGCTGATAATAACCGAACCAATAATCTCTTCTTGAAATGCAAGAAGTTTCCCCCACACGACAACATAAATCGACTCTTTCTGAGTGATTGAATACTAATGAATGCACGCTGTAAATTGACCAATTCCATTTAAAACCACAAGTATCGAAACGACGTTGTCGCATCTGTCTTGAAGGAGAAGATCTAAACAGCCCATCGTCTGGAGTCCGGTTCTTAACCGAGTTGCGGAAATTCAAAGTTATGGTCCGTAATCGTCATTGTCGTCGAGTCGTTTGGCATTTCAATAAATTTCTAAACTGGACCATAAACTCGAATAACGACATTTTGAGTTCCCTCTGTTTCTGGGCCAGCGCGGGGCTCCTAAATGAGCTGCTGTACCTTCAACCGGTTCCCTAATATTGTGAAGATAACAACGGAAGACCGCAAATTCGAGGTCTGGAGATGTAATAACGTTTAATTTGCCAGTTCAGCAGTTCTTGTTGTGGACCCTTAAGCGTCGATTAGAGAAATGGAGAGATAAAGGAGATATTTCACCTTAATGACGTCAACTTGGCCATCAGCCACAGTCGCATCTTCATCGGTACACACAGATCAAAACTGATTCGTTAAATTAACATCATCAAAAGTGGAAAATTGTCTTGTTTGATTGATGATCTTCAGATCGAAGCATATCTAGGAACAAATTAACAATGATGGTTGATTTTGCTTCATCGATCGACCTGAAACAACCTGGCAGTGACAAGAAAGGGCTGAGGGTGACTAAGAAGACCTTATGTCCCGGATTCTGAGCGGTCGGACGGATGAACTGGAATGGCGGAAGGGCCAGTAGCACAAAATTGGCGACGTCGAAGTATAAGACCAGATTGAAGCCTAATTTGCTATCAATATTCCATCGCTTAAGGGACCGAACCCTGGATTATGTCGTTTTATAATCGGAATTAATAGTTTCGAGTCTACCGAATTTGAATCTGGTGCAGGGTCGGCTTAACGACGGTGCGAAGATGGAAGGGAGGATTTTGATGGGTCTTAAAAATTAATAGTATCGTAGAAATTCGGATTTATTAATGTTAATGTGGATTGGTTCATGAATCAGGTGAATAAAACGACAAGGGAAACTTTTAATGCGAAATTATCAAATTGTGTAATTCCCCTCGATGAAACGATTCCTCCATTCAGCGTTTTCGGATCCACGTTCCATCGCTCTCCTCCCGGTGGCATTTTCGGATCGTATTTCACCATCCCGGACTACATAAAACATAAAAAACGTCGGAAGTCTGAGCGAAATGAAGCATAAAAACATAAAGGATCGCGGAGACACGTACATTCTGAACCGGTTCGACATACGTAAAAAAAACCGACGGCAGCGCCCTCTCCACCGGCCCCCCACCTCCCAGTCCATCACGGCCTACTTCGGGATTCGAGTCGTGGCTCGAAATTCTCACCTACTTCTGTTGGAAATTCGCGGGAATTCAATATGGCATGATTGACACCCCCTTTCGATGTTCCTCGAATTAAACTACGATGTACGTTCTTCTTAGCAACCGAACAGTGGCGGCTCCACAAGGAAACGATACGATGTTACCTGACTACTGTTATTGGGTATTAAATATTTCGGAATTGTTTGACGAAAGACCCTTCATGTTTGGAAATTTATGATTTAAAGGTCGATATGTAACTTTTTGGTTGTTCTGTTTCCCTTTTACGATGTTTGATATCAAAATGTAGGTAGGCATATGAATGTTATCCCTGTTGAAACGCAAATATGGACAACATTTGATATACGAAGTAAGGTAGGGCATAATTTTGTATCACGTCCCGGGGCCAACTAATTCCAATTAATTCCGGAGGCTCCCAACATTGTTCAGTACGTAACGGCTCCTCATCCATCCCTTTGTTATCCGTCCAAACATTTCGCAGCAGCAGCAGCCAGAGGTGGGTAGAGAGAGAGTGAAGGTCTGGAAGAAAAATCTCTTGCAACAAATGGCTGTTGGTGCGGTCAGAGCGGCAACTTCCCCTTCAGCTTTGAGCGGAATAACCGTACCTCTGAAATATGCTGGCGTGTGTGCGAGAGCACGGAATCGAGCAAATTCCATTGTCCGCCACTAAACAATGCCCGCAGGTCTACCGTGATTGTGTATACCGTGCTCTCGACGGCGGGTATTATTTTTGCCGGGATCGGAATATCTTAGGTTGGAGTGCTGTCCGACCAGAAAGAGATTCTACGCTTGAATTAACTTCCGCCCGTTCCTTTTAATGCCCCATTGTTCTTCGCCCCTAAAAAATGCAATTAGGAATGAACGGATCGACGGTATCCAGATGATTGATACATTCCCTATCGCTCACCGGGAGCGATATCCACTTTATACCCAGACTCGCACAAGTTCAGATGCTTTCATAAGTTCTTGACCATGTTTTATCTTTAGATAAGATCTTTTTCGCTATGTCTACTTTCGTGAACATTCACAGTATTAGATTCTTCTTGTACATGTAAAAATTCATCACGGTTTAGTCCCCCTTTTGTTCCTCCGATCATTTTACATGTTCCACCGTCGATCTGAATAATCTTTAATCCTTCGGAAACTCATTTTATGCAAATTACAGTTTAAAAGGAATGCGGGATTAGGCCCCATTCGACAACCCATGTATATCGTACTTTATCCCATGTTTAAATACTGAGATACATGGGGGATTTAGGAAGGGAAACCTTCAGAGACCCCACTTAATTCATATTTGGGAGATAAATAGCTCGGTGTCGTCATCAACCCAAGGACCGCAACCTTCTATTTTATCCGTATTGACGCATTTTACGCTGGAGACCGAACCCGCGTCATTCGGAAAGACAAATTTCATGGAAATTTCCTGAAAACCCTTTGACGCTATCGGATTATGTTGCGATATACTCGGGAGTGCCTACACCTCGACATAAATACGAATATCTGCCCCAGTTCATCACTCGATAAATGATGATGCGAAAGTTGAAACGCGGAAATAAAAAAACAACACATTCGAGGAAGATTATACTCGTACACATATGAACCTGGTTGTCGAAACCTAAAATGGCGGAAAACGGGGTATACCGAAATAATGAAGGTCCTGAGGAATTCAAACACTCCCTATGGCATAGAAAGAAGGAGGAATATGTACGTCGGTCGGAGAGGTAGTGAAGAATCGATAAAGAAAGAGGGGACACGTGGAGACGGAACAGCAGCAGCGGGGTTGGACAACGATCTTGGAATATTAATGTTTCCATCCGGAAATACCAATATTGGTAGTAGTTCGACATAGAGAACGCCATGCCATACAAATACAAATTGTTTTCCGATGGAAATTCGCGACAGCTTCGGCCAGTTTGATTGAATGTTTTCCAGCAGGAATTTTTATGAAAAGGAATCGGGGAGAAATGTGCCCGAACACCGGAATTACGACAACGAATGAATTTCACGGATGTTTTCGAGGTCGTCGTTTTATGGCATACTCGGAAATTTTATTTTTGATTAGATTGATTGATTTTCTTCCTTCCTTTTCGTAAGCCTTGGGACAGAAAGGGATATTTCGATTTTCTTGATTGCGAAGACACTCTCGCAAAACTATCCGATGAGAATAAAACGGTAAACTCGACATTTATAGTCAGCATTCAATAGAAAAATTTCACTCAGTATATTTTCATTACTTGGGTTATACAAGGCGATTCTTCAAGGGGGAAGACTGAAATTGATCGAAGGTCAATATCTTCTGGAAGATAAAAAATGAGAATGCTCATTTGGCCCAGAAAATGGGGTTAGTTAAAAATTCGTCAAGATCGAACGGTTGTGCCAAGATGTATAAAATTCTCAGATTTAATACTACTAAAAGAGTTGCTCTTTCAGAATATGTATCACATTTAGATCTGCGATAATTTTCCTGGAAGATAATCGACTCGAAAGATGACCTTTGAAAAATTCCCAAAAAGATGGGGTCAGTTAAAACGTCCTCAAGACCGAACGGTTGTGCACCTTTAGATTTTAGTATTTTTCTGTTCTTTTACATTTTTAATCATGGTTAGGAGTACGGTATTATGAGAAATCTCTCGCTGCATAAATTTATCGGAGGAACGTGCCATCGTACGAGACACGCGCGCGCCCTGTCGACATACCCCGAAGTTTGTCGTAAAGCATACACAGGAAAATTAGCGGCGAGATGATAAAAGCGGGGGCCCTACAAACGAACTTCCGTTTAAAAGTAAATTCGATTCCGGAAGTTGCGGAAATCCGACGCAAATCGGTACCGAATGGCCTCCTTTGACCGCAGAGAGAGAGGGATATAGCGGCGCTCGGCCTTTGTTTCCGGACGACGTCGACGCTCGTCTGTTTTGGACCGCAACTATTTTTGTTTCGGGACAGATTTCCGTTTTTCCTTTGACCCCTGCGAATTTTTCGATTTGCGGTATAATACCTGCATTAACCTTATGAATATTTCTGCTTGTTCTGCGGATCCTTTGGAAAAAACGATGTTTCATTTATTTCGTCGATGACAGATATGAAATATATTCCAGAGAGTTGAAATATGAAAAGTATCCGGCCTATTTGAAACTATTAGAAGTAGGTTCGATCTAGTCCTACAAGACATGCCAATATTCATATGGCAATATTTCTGCAAAACCCTCGTACACACATATTAAAGGTCCCTCTCTTCCAGGCCGTTGCCATTTTCCGCTTTTTTATTGATTCCCCGGAATCTTTCACCATTATAACCCCGATTTATTGCATTCCCAAATTATAGGTCATAATACTTAGTTCCTTCGGAATGGTCGATATCGTAAAAAAGAAATTGGATATATATGAAAAATGGCCTTACGGATATCGTATCCGATTGGTCGGTCATCGATATCGCGAACAGATCGCACCAAACGTTCCGGATTTTTATGGAAAAAAATACAACACTTAATTACCGCCATATCTATTCATTATATTTCAAACGACGTCGTCAACTTTGATTTTTGGTGGACGGAATTCGATGAATTTTATTCGGTTAACGATTCATTTCAATGGAAAAGATCCATACAGATTTTGAAATAACTTGAATGTCAATCTGAGGGGTTCAAGGTTCAAATCTCAAGTGGCTTGTACCTTACCGAAAAATAGGGATTAAAATGTTCCACTCTGATATCTGATCAGAGAAAATGAGAGATTTTATCGGTCGAGCTAATTAACAGGGAAGAAAGGGAAAATGGCAACTATGCGTAGAGGATATCGATGAGTTGTTGCGAAGAAAATGGAAGCGTGGTCCTCTCATCTCCTCATCCCTCGGCCCCTAAATCAAATAACTCCAGGTCGGGGCTGCAAATTACACTTCGATTCCTCCCTCTGGGGCATAATCCCGAAATAATACGATACGTGACCAATATTTTGTTTATTTAGGTTGCCAGCGTCGCTGCTTTATTAGATTTACCCGACATAATTGGAGATTAGGTAAAATAACTGGGAATATTATGAACTTGGTACACTGCGAATCGATGCATTTCGCAAAGTTCTGATTGAATTCGGTAATTTCAGGTGGAACAATAGCCCGACAACCAATTACAACTTCGTACCGAATTGTAATAACCCGGCAAGTTTTGTAATTTCAATTTCGCTATTTTGAAACTGTTTCAAGAAATACGACACTTCTGACTTTAATTAGACGTACGTTACGAAATTTATACTTACGTTTTGAATCGTTTCTCACTTCTACCTTATCGAAGCGAATGAATTCCATCAAGTAAGCAACGGAATCGATAATAATCATGAATTTTGTAACGAGTAAGAACTGGAGAATAATTTCTTTTTCAAATGTCATATTTGAGTAACTATTCATACTTTCCACGTCCAAATTGCACTCCAATTTATGTTCTGCGTTATATCACAGGATAACAGTTTGAAAATCCTTACAATTCTCGATCTCTGGAGTTAAAAATAAGCGGTCCACATAATTTTCCGACTGTTTCTTCGAATTGAATTTCTCGATATCACATACAACAGTTCGAAAAATACTGAAAGAATTCTAATACTTGAATATTTCCGTATTTCTCCACATTCACTTCTATTTCCCGATAGAGCAGGTAATCTCGAAAAAACTCCCTTTCTATAATCGCCTGATTCGGGAGAAAACCAATTCGCGAGAGAGGCACCGAAGCGGGAAAAATCAAGAGAAGAAAAGCGTGAAATGCCCCCAAAGACAGACAGACTTGGCGTGAAAAAACGTCGTATTCGGAAAAATACATATGGAACCGGGGAATTTTCCGAGGCGAAAAGTGGCGCAAAATGCGAGATATATACGGTGGGGTGGCGAGAGGCGTTATGGCTTATTACTCCTATTGGCTTTAATAAATACTTATACAATTTTTACGAGCAGCCTAAGCGATTTAGGAGCGAAAATCGATGTCATTTGAATTTCACGGGACTTTTTTACGGCTCGGAGGAATTTCAGCAGTTTGGCGGAAATTTTGCGGAAGGAAACGGTCCTGAAGTTTTCATAATTATTAGCAGGGTGTGATCCATGAGATTCAGGCTATCAACAAGAATCATGTTGAGTAATATTTCGAGTTTCGTGAACTTTCGGCTTTTTTTAGTACATAAAAGCTGCAAATTTCGCTCAGAATTTCATTACCCAGACTACTTTCATACAAGAAATTACCCCTCTTATTTTTATTCAACTATTCGTTTCACCTTTTATATGGAAAGCCATAAGTTTAATGTTTTAATCTCAGTCTAGGAGTCTAGGGAACATCTGGATGTAGTATTGTATGTTTTTTTTTTCGTAACTGAGTAAAAACGACCGTTAAAAATTCATACGTATAGCAGGACGAGAAGAGCAAGGATCATCCATAACTTTCGCGACTTGGTACGTGCAACGGACGAAATGCAAGAGACATATGGGGAATATTAATGTATCCGTTGAAAAACGCCAATATCGGGGTGTTCTTTGACAGAAATACAAATGGTTTTTCCATGGAAAGCCGCTTGACACACGAGCCATCTGTTTGATGGAACGCTTTTCCTCGCCCTCGCGAATATCTATTAGGTATATTGTTTTTCCACATTATTAAATCGATTTTGGATTCGCGACGACCGACCACCGTCGTTGGCACTCGGGAAAATTTGCTCATGAAACTTCGTTCCTCTTCTCTTTTCTTGACGTTTTTAGGGCAGTTTGACGTGCCACTCATACGGAATGGCACTCGGAGAAAATGCTCGTATTTTAACATTTGTTGCGGAAGGTTTTTAAAGGCGTAGTATATGCATTTAATTTTTTTTTTTGATCCTCTGAGAATTATCAGATATATTCGCTGGTGGTATAAGTCATTGAGTTCTTAAGATTTTCTATCTTAACTTGGAATAGTTTCGAAATAAAAAGTTTAATAACACTTGAGTGTTTGGTAGTTCAAATATAAAATCTCTTTATGATGGTACTTCATATTTCTGCAGCAGTTTAGGGGAAAAATCACGATGACACTCCACTCCCTATTCTCCATCTCTCTCCACGACTTGTCCCTTTTACACTCCCTCGCCCTTCGAAATGTAGGTGATAATAAGCCAGGGTCGAGAAATGTTCTGGAGATATCCATTTGTCCCTTTTGTGAAACATTTCGGATTCATATTTCTCATCCGCGGAGACTAAATTAGGTCGCCGATTATTTCCGCACTTTATAAACCCTACGAGGGTCGCGAAATGTCTGAATAACTCCGCTTTGAAGCCATCACTTTGTTTCGGAGCAGTATGCAGAAGTCGTCCTTTTAAATTCTCGAATTAATACGTCAAAGTTGAACCGGGATCGGGAATTCGAGGACATCGGTGAATTTATTCTTTATCACGAAGGTCTAGTATGTATGCAGAATGCCTTTATGCATTGAATTGTTTGACATGTTCTAATCGGAAGACACTTTGTGATGATTTGTCGATGGCGGCAACGGTTGGGAGTTGATTTTTCAGTGGTAAAAGCATAAAATGATTAAATATCCCGACGTCAGGGGGAAATCTCGAAAGCTCTATATTAAATGCCGATCAGTCGGAGAAGAAAAAGAATAAGAGGAGACTATTTCCAGTGGTATCGGGTACTTGGCCATCGCGGGGGAGATCCGGCACAAAGCATAAAGCGCTCGACCGTATATATGTCAACAAGTCACGTCAGTTGGAGGATCATCGAACAAAAACGAAGGGGAGGAAAATCTCCACTCGAAAATGTGGGTTAAAATCTCTTGTGCGGATTCGCGTTATTCTTTTCTGTTGCGACGTATGATCGATACAGCTCGCGAGATGAGATCGATGACGAAATGGGATTATCTCGATTACCTTCAAGTATACGGCTTTTCTTCGATGGGTTTCGAGTTGGAAGATTCGAAATTAGGGGCTTATCGTTAAGTTTATCACGGAATTGATCAATTATGCGAGGAGTTGAACAGAAATTTCAATCGAAACGTTTTTACGTTGACCTTTTATACATTCACTCGAATGTTTTCAACGACACCGAGTCCTTCCATACAAAATGGGAATTCGCACACCGCCTAATGAACTCTCCCCCCGTATCCGAAGCCAGCACACGTAAATCATTCAATTATCCCCAATTTAAAAGAGGAGAAGTGCACCGGGTTCCCACAATGGCCGACTAAATCTGAGGTGTTCGCCTCTCTCTGCGTGCGTGTGTATTTCATAAATTCATACAAATTCATTGTTGAACATCCCCCTTTCTCCATTCAAAATTTCGTTTTTATTGTCGATGCAAACCGTGGGGTGTGCTGCTTTAAATGTCTCTTTGTTTGGCCTGGGGGGGTGAATAGACTTTCGCGAGTACCTAACCTAACACGATTCCGGTTGATGTATTACCCACTTCGGACCCGGTATTGTCGGGGGTTATGCCTCGATTGTTCGCGAGACCGACGGGGTACTCCTCTCGAGAGTTTTGCTTAATCGAAATTGGCAGTGGAGTTGGCGTTAAAAATCACACCATCGGTTTCTGCGGTCGCAAACATCTGCTTGATATTCGATGTGATATACGCACGTCTAGACATATTCCTTCTTCATTATTTCCTCGTAGTTCTTGTCTCAGCTTTCACTAATAACTACTCACAAACACCAAATTTGAGAAAACTCTGTTGGTGACTTACTTCGTGTGATACCTCAGTTGTATCAGGGACCATTTACGTGAATAAGACGTGCATTCATCTCTTCATCAGAATCTCAATTAATCCAATGTAGCATAGCCCATTTTCTATCAGAAGACGAGAACCAATTAGGCCGTAATGAAAACTGCCGTTCCATTTAGCGAAGAGGAAATTTCTATAAATTCGGTCTGGGTTTACAAATAGCGATATCAAGCGGGGTAAGATAACGGCGTTGTTACCTTTCCGAAGCAGAGACGGAAGGAGTTACAGGCAGAAAATACGGTAGAAGGGGGGAGATTGGAGCTGCTAAAGTCTAAGCGGTTTGACTGTTAATTACAATATTAGAGTTAATCAGGAAGAGGCGGCGCAGCCCCCGGTAAGATACGAGGAGGCCTCTCTTGCATATGCATTGCTCATTGAAGTCTTGGTGGAAGCCGCCGACGACGACGAGGAAGATAGACGCAACACCGGTCGAGACAAAATAATTATGAGGTTGCTGTCCTGATCGTGTACAGTCTTCGAATTTCGCATTGCGAGACAAATTAAAATCATCTAATTGCCGTTGTTACCGTATTGAAATTATCGAAGTCATTTTTGATCGATCTAAAATGATAATAATTCGTTAAATAGTTATTTTCGCCTTCACATCAGTTTCCTACATCTAAACACTCTTAATTAATTCGATCTTATAATTCATCTCTTGAAAAATTCATATTCGTTCTTCCAATATCGATAAAGTCAGATATTGACAGTATTGACACCAGCTTTCCGATGTCCGTTCGTATGTTTGTTTTAAATGAGACTACTATTCGAGGAAGATCTTTTATTTCTTTCATTTTCATCAGGGGTAAAAGGAATTTGGAAATAGTATCGTCATGACTACAATTCTCGAAAGTAGGTATTTTCTGTAACAGAGTCCTTCTCGAACTTGTTTTTTTTTTTGAGCCACTTCAATTCTATTTTTACGCGTGTACATATTCCGATATCCTCTCATATTCGTCAAATTTACGTCTTCGTGTCGCGCAACATCAACGTTTTACACAAATTGAAGAGATCATGCGACGTTTTTCACGCCTTAGATGGTTTTTACGAGCCAACATACTTCCCTTCGCAATTTTCGTATGAGCACCTATATCGGATGAATTTTTTACGATATAAGTCGTTTCGAGAGTTACGCGAAGGAGGGAAAAGCCCGACAATTATGACCTCGTGACTTAATGTCATTTCGTTTATTGCGTAGGCGATCGTTGCATCTTTCATGGCGGCATATGGAATTGCTCGGAATGGACCTCTTATTTCATCCAGATTGACTTTTATCGCGAGTATAAAGCGATACTTATTCCAGGAAGAGGAAAAAATTGTTTACTAGAGCTACCCTTCTCACACGAATTTCCAAATATTTTTCTTTCAAATCCCGTTCCTAGGAATGAGATAGTTATCCTTTCGTCCAATGAATGCATGTCATGAGGAATTATTTTTAACGAACTCGAATCGGATTCTGTGTTCGGGGGTGAAATATCTGTCGCGTTCTAATCGAAGAAGTCTTGGAGAAGAACCGCAAAAAGAGGAATGCTGTTAACAAACCGCCGCCGCCGACTTTGCATCGCAATCGGAAAAGAAACCACAGAAGTGAAAAAGGGGAAGGAAAGAGCAAGACTCCCATCCAACAACACTCCGAAAGCGAAATGACTTATTACGCCTTTTCTCACAGCCTGCTCTTATCGATTATGTAGTTTCGTGACGTTTTCCCCACCCTCCCGTCTGGGGAGGCGTACGCCATCAAATAAAGCTACGCTAGGATGGTTGTGGCTCTTGTAGGTGGCTTGTTTCTAGACCCGTATGCCAGTGCAACAGATTGCAAGGTGACTTGATTAGGTCTTCAACGATGCCGAACGAGATAACAATTATTAATTAATCTTGTTTCTCCTATAAGCTTTCCTCGATCTCATATTTGTAAGATCTGGCTTTTTTAGATCTCCTTTGAAAACCGACTATCATAATGATATCAAGTGGTACAAATTTTTTTTCGAATGATAATGATCTAATTTACCTACTTACTACTTAGATTTGTTCTGCGTCGACGAGAGTATTCTGCAACTCTGATACGTTAACAGTAGCTAGCGTTGAGCTTTGGGTCAGATTAGGGCATTTTCACAACATTCAATTATACCAACGTTGGCGTAGGCCAATAGAACTCCCCGTCTGCCGACCCGCCATAGAGAAACAATTAGCTGGGCGGGCTTATTAACGTGGCTAATCGCCCGAATGATGGTCGGGAGCACAGAGCTGGTTGTTTTGTCGATAACTCTGTGGATTTATATACTCGTGATTCAATGATTATTCGGCGGAATGCATCGAAGTTAGTCGCCTATGCAAATGAGTATTTTCGTTCCGGATTATTACGGTCATTGCGGGATTCCGCTATAGGAATTACGCTATTCTTTTTTTTGTCGCTTCTTCGATTGTTGACGACATCGAAATTGTATCAACGAAAAATCTTTCGATGCTCCTTGTCACTGAATTATAGACAAATATAATTTGCTCTCTGTGATGCAAATAGTCTCTTCATTATTTGAATGCATCTCTGTCGAAACATTTCAGAAAGAGCAGTATATCCTCAATTTCTAACGAAATTACGAGCGCGACTTCCTACAACGACACGGTTCGTGATAAATGCCGATAAATATCCGACAAGTTCCCGCGCCAGTTTGAAAAAAGTGTCTTCCAGATAATAATCTTAATTGAAACAAGTTAATCTTGTGGATGTGTCGTCGACTAGAAGAGCGTCATGTGTTTATTTGTGAACTTCTTCCAATTAATCGAATTGTTTCCATCTAGCTAGCTGGGAGGGGCTGGCTGTGTTCTACTTTTCACACGCTGAACGGGATTTACGAGCGGGGTCGTGAAGAAATGGAAAAACCGTTTTATAGCTTCGATTTTCTTTTTCATTATAGTTGATATTTTAGGTGTGACTTAAGAAATTGTGAATTTTGAATACTGATATTAATTCATATTGAAAATCACCCACTACCTAACCTACAACTACAGTGTCAACCGGAAAAGAACACTTATTTCAGCACCATCTATGTTGTCGGCATAAATGCAGAACTCATTATACTTGGGGCGGCGGAAAATCTCCTTATTTTTGATGTATGCGCTCCGGCTATATCCAGAAATTCGCAGGCGAAATATGAATCATAATAACCGCCAGGAATGTCGTGCGGTATAACTGCTAGAGCTTAACTAAGCTGTTGAGCTGTTTAAAACCGCGTTATGTATTAATAACTTTCTCTCCAGATTCTCTTGTTCTTTTTCTTGGTACAGAGTGAACATGTGGCTCGGTAACGAAGACATGTCACGGTTGATGTCAGAGAGAGTGATTTATCGTTCTTGTTTAATTTTTTTATGGTTCATAAATTCTTGAAGACTTCATCAGTCAAATTATATAGGTACCTAGAAGTTTACAGCAAAAAATCCATTTTATGTCGTACTCAAGGTTAATATTTGTTTTAATTCCTAGTAATAATAATGATTGTTTGAATTTCTTAGCGTGTTAACCTGATGCAGCTCTTCCTGTTCAATCTCGTCTCGCCCTATCGAATTTCCCGCGAATTTTTCAACTTATCAAGCCTGACGTTCGGTTGTGGGTCTAACGAAAGGGAAGAAAAAAATACGGTAATGTTCCATATTCATGAAGCCATCCTGAGACGTGTCAGGCCGTACCGGAGAGACATTTTCGAACGAGGTTGTTATGGATTATTCCCGTCAAGTCAAATTTGCGTGCAGTCCACGAGAAAAAAAAAATACGCCCGACATTAACTGGGCTTACGTGCGAGATGAAACGGAATTGATACATATTTCATTCTACGACTTATTTGCGCAATTATTCCGTCAGATTGGATTAGGGAAAACATTCGGATTTGCTACTCAATGCCTTTCTTGGACTAGCGGGATATGTATAGATACAACTGGATTCATTGGAATTATAATGACCCTCTTATTGTTATTGCATCATTCAATGAACGATAAAGATCTGTTAAGAATTTAGATTATTCGTCCAACGAAAACATCTAGATAGAAAGAAAGCGTTAATCCGGTATAAAAAATGAGTGTTAATCGAATCATACCGTCATAGGGGCACCCCTATCATCTTATCTCGGCATCATAGTATTTATCGCTTGTCTACTACACTCGGATCTGATAAAAATCAAAGTATTTTCAGACGAATCACATGTGGATGAAATAATGGAAGCGTTTATCGTCAGACGTGTAGAATTTCCACATAAAAAACCTCATGTGACAATAACTTCCTACCAGTTATCGCAGAAGATCATTCTTTTTATACGACGTCTTGACGGTGTATTTTGACAATTATGGTTGTCGCAACAAACGTTTAACAAGCTACGTTGTCATTGAATGGGGGCAAGATCCATCGCCTCCAATAAGTCAGCAAGAAGAGCGTTATTTTTAGTTTTCTGTGCTTCTGTCTTCCCTATACGATAGGCAAAATGAAAAACGTTTCAATCTTTTGTGTCCGAGTCCTCTTTCAAATTTCGATGAGTTGATATCCCGCGAATTCCATTAAAACAATCTAGAGCGATTTTCACGCCATAACAGTGCTTGAATACTTTTTTTTTTGTACACGACGACCTCGTAGAAAAGCCAGCCCCATTGCTCAGTCGTTTTATTTTCGAGTAGGTAGTGCATCCTGATTTATGAACAGCAAAAGAGTCGAATATTCCGAGAGTTCACGCTCGCTGAAGATGTCGCAACATAAGAAGTATATAAAAATGTAAAGTCCTGTGTCCGTACCTCATTAAATCTTTCCAGAGTGGAAATTCGACCTTTCGAATAGGCTTGATGACAATTTAGTTTTATTTATCGCGTTGTTATACATTTCAACGACGTCCTTATGCAATGTTTCATAAGAAGCTGCATCTAAATAATGAAATTTCGACAGGATGTAGGAAAAACAAAGAAGATATAATATTTCTCTATCTCCTTCATTCCTAAATGGAAAAGAGAACGCTATAAGATGAAAATATTTATGTCCAACTTTACTCGAGAAGGAAAATCAAGGATTTCGAAATAAAAAAAATGAATAATCTGGAAATAAACGTTATGAGAAAAACAAGTAGTGGGGCAAAAAGGCGGTCCATAATTTACGAGGACAAAAACACGGACATCGCCTTTATTTATGAAACATCAACAGATAAATAGGGTGTTATAAATATTCCCGTATGAGATTTCATTCCAAACATTACGCACAGATGAACAGACATATGTTGACACATGATTTAACTGCTTCCTAAAGTATCGGGTGTCTGACAGACGGTCGGATGATGAAGATGTCATTTCTCGCCTTTTGTCAGTTCGTATAATTAGATTTGGATAGATGACACGCTATTTCGGTGTGCGTATTATTTGTGTATCGGGTTTCGTTGTTGGGAAAACTATAGATTGGAGTCGCGGCAAAAAAAAGTGTTAGGTACACATACTATACATGTACTTATCAGCACATTTTCGAGTAGAACATGAGAGTTTGATCTTGAGTATGCATATTTTGGTAGCAGTTACAATTTCCTCATTGTGGGAAATCTAGGATAGAGATATAATGTCGGTTTATCTACTTTATTATCTGGGATGATTTCTTAAAAATTGATATAGACCTCATGAAGAATGAAAAACGTTTCAATGGTATATCGATTTTCTTTCATCGTCCTTTTCTCCGTCTCTTCGTAACCTTTCTTGTCTCAAGAAAGTTCCCTCTCCTCGGAATGAAATATTTTCTAGATCAGTCAACTTGAAATCTTCTTATATTTTCCGCCACTCATGATTTTCTTCCGTATCCCTTATTCAGGACATTTCCAAAAGTCAGACACACGTCGTCTGAATGCCGCTGACAATTAATAACAAATGAACGCTGAATGCGAGAACCTCGTAACTAATAAAAAATTTCCGCGAAGAGAGCTGGTAGGAAAAGTGTGAGGAAAACTGCCGCCAAAGTCCGGAGTTGGTCTGTTTAACAATTTAAGAACTTCCACTACAAGTGTAATAAAGTTTGCCCAACTCTTCATGCTGCTAAACTTTTTATATTTCTTTTTGATCTTTGATGAAAAATAATTCCTCGGAATCTTTCTTCCTTTTCTTCCATTATATATGTCTGCCGTTCGCGAAGTTTCTTACGTGAAACTTACTTATTCATGTTCTTAATTTCTCTCCACTCGCCTGGAAGAAGACGGAAAATTCTCACTCCTTCGAACAAAGCGATTTTCATCCTTTCTTTTCACGGGGCGTTAAAAGAATGAATTCTCGGTTAAGATTCAGATATTATCAGGATCTATGAGAAATGCTGACGTCTCTCCTAGTCTAAATTAACATCATTAAGGACGTTAATGAGGAAGCTTGAGAATAAACCAGTGCGTGAGTCCCTCTCCCGTTCTGGACTCGTGGAAACACAAGAACAGATGTATAACACGGGATGAAAGAAGGCGTAGACTCGTTGATGTGCTGCAACTTCACGGATAATTAATGCATATTTTCGCCGGCGTAGCGCTGCTGATGTTGACGAAAAACTCGCCACGCTTCTGGCTCATTAACCGCATCTGCTGCGGAGGATTCTGTTACGTTGTGATGGTCCAAGATAACGGGGAACTCCCCGGATATGTCGAATTTATCTGAATGGTTTGAAACTTGTACCGTGCGACAGACTAAATTAATCAGATAACTCGGGAACGACTACCTTGTGTAATTCTAGCGATGTAAAATAAACGCAAGATTTATATCATTTTTAAAAATACGAAATATTGTAACCGTTTGCCTGTCAACGCCGAATCCAATTCGTAATTCGGTTGCAATCCTCTATAATTACGTATTTATTATTAGTTTTTCGATTGTTGTGTGGAAATGAACCATCGGCGATCCATGACGACAATAATTGGTTGTGAAGCAGCAAAAATATCGGAATATTCAGAACAACGATAGCAATCGAGGCCGGTCGGTCGCGCTCAAAAACAACAACAAATCGGAAAAGCCGATCAACTTCCGGCCTTTCCTCCCCAACAATGAAATATCTGATTTTTCTTTCATCGTTCCATTTCCTTTGTCCGCTTTTAATTAGTATTTTAATCAATTCCGATCGATCTCGGGACCGAACCGGAAGAGCAAGTCCCATTTTTACCCCGCCGAATTTTATTTTCGGATGACGGCGTCCCTTTTTCTTTTGTTTTGGTATTCTCGATGCGCGGCCCACTCCGCCCCCGTCTTGTAATTAAATAGATGACACTCTCGCGAGATGTGAAAAGTAATTTTGTTTTGTCAGATGTGAATTTTAATTATTTTGCGGGCGGCTGGATGTTTCGTCGGAGTTTTCCCGCTATGACGTTTCGCTGACAGCGAATTAAGAAAGTGAATGTTTGGTCTTGAACGCGCGCCTCGGATCGCGCGGGATTTTAATTCGGTTCTTCGTCGTAGAATGGAATTAGGAAAAAGGTTATTATTTTTGTATTTCGCGGACTGCATAGAAAGATAATTCATTTCCTTTTGAAGAATTTCTTAATTCATAATTGTGCCCGGACCAACTTTAATGACATTTTTCCTCTCTTAATGGAATTCGGACAACTTTTCCTCATGTCTCTGTCATTTATATTTCTGAAAATGCCAAGATTTATATTTCCGACCTAAAATCATTCGTATTTTACAAATATATCGAATAGGTCATTCGTAAAATTCCTCAAAATGAGGATCCAGTAAAATTAAAAGACCTGAATTTTTCTTCATTAAGCAGAGAGATAGATTGTCCGTCCAGATGGAAAACTAGAGTTGGGAAATGATCCTCATATAACGAAATGAAAAGGCATATAAAAACCGCAATTAGAAAAAGTTACGGTCGGTAAAAAATGAGATGGATAGGAAAAAAGACGAGGAGTAAAAAGGAAAAACACAGCTTGTGTAGCTACCGCATAATAAAGGCACACTAGACGAATTCGCGGAGCCATCTCCGGGCTGGCAATGTAAATGGAAAATTTCAAGGAAACATGTTTCATTTTCCTTCATGGATATAACGATAATGCACTTTTCTGATGCAATTTTCAACTGGGACCTCGTAAAATATCTGGGTCGCGGTATTCAGTCCTCTCACTGCCGTCGAATCAGACTAAATAGTTGCCTTTCCATATTATTGCTCTCGTTAAAATTTTATTATTTTCCATTTTCTACGATATCGTCGCGATTTACGATTGGAGGCAACGGAATTATTGTCCTCTCATTTGTCAACGAATTGCCTCTTTATACGGTACGAGATAACGTAATTACTTGGATCTCTGCGATTTCGTGATGGGTGTGTTCCTCCATTTATTGGCTAAATTCAAAGACTTGCATCTGAACTTTCAGTCTTAATGGATAGACTTCCGCTGTCGAGTGCTGCTATCTTCTGGTGCATTCATCTTGATTAAATTGTTGCTATGTCGTATCAACTCGAAAAATTCTTGAATCTCCTAAGTTCTCAGGAGATTAAGCATTTTATATGAGCGTAGAAGGTCTCGAGTAGTTCGAACGGGATATATAAAAAAAACATTTCCATGAGAATCCGTAACGTTGAGGAAGTTTTATTTCTTCATTTTACTATTTTACCTACTACCTAAATACTTTATCATGAAATTCAACGAAAAATAAAAACCCGGGGAAAGAAAACATCTCCAATTGCTAGAAAGAGCATGATCTAAATTCCGACATGATCATCGTGGAGCTTTTTAGGAATTTTCCGCTGAGAATGTCACCATCACAGGCATCGATCGATACACAGCGTTCGTTTACCTCGGGGCGGACGCATAAAATTGAAAACGACCAATTTTTAACTGGGGTGAAAGATCCCTGTATGTTCACTTAGTTAAATTCGTATAATATCGGGAAATTCGATCGTGTTTCCGTGAAAATAGGGGTTCGGAAAAGCTTTTCCGACGGAGAGAGAGCTCCGGGGGTTGAAAGGTAGAAAGCCCCTAGGGGTGCGTGTTGTAACGTAATTTATCCCTTTTCGGGTAGTTTGCGGAAACTTTCCAGAATACGAGTCGCAAGAATTTTTAAAGGGTGAGGAAAGTCTGGCCGGCTGCTATTTTCAACGTTTGTTCAATTCATTCCGACAATCCAACGATCGTAAATTCCAATAAAATGAATGAACGCTTCGGATCAAGTGCTAAAACAGAAACACACCCTCGATCGTAAGAAACTTCAGGCTGTTGTACCCATTAAAAAGTTCCACAAGTCCACGTTTCCACGAAATTTGCTTCCTGGAATTTCTGGCGCTCCCAGAATTAACATAATAACCAATGAAATAAATTACCGCAAAAATTCCAGTCCGCACTCGAGAAGAGCAAAGAACAGAATTACCAATTAAGGAGGAACGTAGGGGTGACAGCACGGGGGTTAAGAGGAGGCGAGACCGAAAAAGGGTGAGTTAAATACTTCCTCCTTCTGAAAAATAAGTTCGCAAATTTAATAATACGGAGGGAAAGATATTTACGGTGGTCTAGAGGAAGAGACTTTCGGTGATTCCAGAACTTTGCGAATCGATTTTTAAAAAAATAATCACTGTTTTTGTCTCCTTCGTCAAGAAACTGAATATTGTGGACCTTTTTTTCATTTGGAAAGAATTAATTCGTACCTTTAAATTGAAAAGTCAGACCGATGACGTGAAAATAAATCAAAGACGAATCTGAGAGTTCGGATGCGACCTTCTGGAAGATTTCGATAACGCATCTTTCATCATTATTCATCGCTTAAGGAAACAAAAACATCTATTCATTCGCGAGAGCCAGAGAGAGATTCCTCCTCGGCGCTCTCCAACTTCAACCGCGGTCTTCTTATCTTTGCATCTTTCGCTGGCCTTGGCAACATGATGAATTCGACCGGCGTTTCGAACAATTACTGTCATTCGTCCCTTTGAAACCCTAACAAGTAGAAGAGAAAAATGACAATCGCCGAAGTCTCGCACGAAAACAAAAGACGTCGGAAGAACAAAAACTAACGCAAAGGCGACTTTGACTGATACACTACTGACTCGACAAACAGCGGACGATCGCTCAAAGTGTCGACAACAAGAAGTGTGCCATCATTGGGAAAAAACTTCGAATGTAGTTTTCGCAGTAGCGATTTTTCATTCGAAAAACGCGACTGCATATAACTCGTCGAGAATACCTTTGGATGGGTGAATAAACGGAGCTGTGTAGATCGGTTTGAAAGGCTTCGATTTTTATCTTGACCCATCACTCGATGTTTCAAATTATTTTCACACCGACTACTTGATTCAAATAATAAGTAACCAAATAAGCGGCACTATGCTATCATTTTTTATTTGATTACTCATTTGACTACTTGCATTCATCGTGAGGGTTGTAAAGTGTAAAAGTTCAATGAAATCCAGATCACCTGCAATCTATTGGACGCATCCGTTCATAAACTAGTTCGTTGCTTTTTTTACAAGGAACTCGCTCATGAAACAGGTTTCGATTCATTCATGCGTAAACGCCGAAGACTCATTTCCATGCTTTCTTGCGGATTCCAAGGGTCTAGCAATCGTCAGAATATGAAAAACTGCGAATCCGTCAATCTTCCCCTTCTTTATCTGTATTCGACACATCGATCGCATTTTTCCGCACGTGACATAGAATCGAGTGGTGCGACACGCATTTAAGAGGCTTGAATTAGCGAAAACCGATCTGTTCTTACGCAAAGAGAAACCGTCCGCGTGTGGATCGTAGAAAAAAAAATGCACGTGTGTAATCCGAGGATCAGAGCGAAAATGGAAGCAATATAGGGACGGTGTCTTCTTACAATGAAACCATCGAAAACATGCGTACACGACGAGGAGGGTGCACCGACAGTTTCAATTAAATGAAATCCACCGTAAGGTGAGTTATGTAGAGGAAAATAAGGGCCGGAAATAATGGGATCCACATGTTCGGACGCACGCACAATGTAATTTGGAATAGTTGGAATTGTCGCTTCTGCCAGTAATGAACCCAGAAAATTGGGTTTTGTACTTAACGGATTTGTGCGGTTTATTCTGTCCACCCCGTGGAATGTAGAAAGAATGCATGCCAAGTCCCGAATTGCTGAAACGCTTTTAATCTTCAGGGATCACCTATAACAGCTTGGACAGAGTCAAACGTCAAAGCGGCTAAAAATCCACCCCATCAGGAAAATTCCTTTGAACCACCGTACCATTAGAAATATAGCCGAAAACCAGTTTTCCCTCAGAACTAAATTAATTTCCACTCCGGAAAAGCCTTTCTCTCTTTCTCCCGAAAATGGAAGGAAAACAGCTCGCAGGCGAAGTGGAATGGAAACAAACCAAGAGATGGAGATGGGACGCAAGAAATTATTGTTGGAATTTGTCAAACAAATGGATGTCGGGCTGTCACCGACTGGAATTTCGGGGGTGACAGACAGATGTGGAGGTGAATAGATGAAATATAGATGAGGTACATTAGCCGGAATGGGGTAAATTAAGAATGTCTCTTGATTAAGGGATCCTGAATTCGGTAGCTGAATACCGAGTAGGATCGTCTTTATGACTATACCTTAGTGGCTTCTTCATCATCATGGGCTTTAGCACAACTTCAGGTATTGAACGTTGTGAAATTCTTCATCGAAATTATTGAAAGGTTTACTCAAAAGTAAAACTTTGAATTAATTTCATCTAAAGCTTTTTTTTAACAATTGCATAAGTCACTGGCAAATGTAAATCCTTTGTGGAGTACAATATCCCTTTCTCCTTTTGTATTGGATATTGTCCTGAGCACATCCGATGGGCAGTTCCCCAAGTTGTGAAAACGCAATCGAATTCATAGAGTGCTGCTCGGGATAAATATGAATGCCGCATTGTTTATGTTCGGAATGGCACAAAACAAAATGGAGTTTTCGAGGAGTAGAGAAAGAAGAGACAAAACAAAGAAATGCAATTTGTCTGTGGCAGTTTCAGTTTCGGCGTCACCGGGGTATGCATGTTGTTCCATATTTTCTCGACGGCGTCGACGGTCTATTGTGCATTGTTCGAGATGAAGCCCCCCCAGGATCAATTTGAATGCCGCGATATCGAAGAGACAGCTAACAGCAGCGACCCTCGGAACGGCAAACTCGGAAACATCGATCAACTTGCCCGACCACCGGCACTCGAATCTTATCGATCATCCTAAACGTTTTGTCATGAATATCCCTTCGCAAAAAAACACAATTAGCTTCTTTTTATTCCACAATATTAATTAATGTGTCACCTACATACACTCATAAAATTCCTCTTGAACACTATACCAACAGACCTCGACTGATAAAACCTATAAGAAGCAATTTCTTGTCGATCTAACCGAAGAAAAGTATTCATGAAACTGCAAGACTAGCTGCAATTTTCAGCGGGCGTGCGACATATACCCCAAAAACAGAAGAAAACAAAGATGATCGTCCAGATGCCAAACACAGAACCCGGAACAAAGTTGTGAAACAGGCGAACATGAAGCGTTGCGGCAGATGCGCGCCGTTAAAACATCCGAGAAACAGCCGAAATAATAAACGTCATTATCAGATAACGCTGCCACGCGGACGCCGGGTAATAATCTTTTTTACCGAGGCCGAATTTGGCACACGTGCATCTTCTTCGTCGTTGTTTTGTCGTGACATAGTCGTCGGAGGTGTCAAGTAGACTCAGGGATGAACAAAAGGACGACGGATCAACGGATGGGGAACATTCGGCACGCTCGGCTGCCTTGATCAGATGGATATCGTAAAAGGAAGTCATAAAGCGAGCTCGAGTAAGCGATTCTGTGGTGCTGCACAGCCAGCCCGCCCGATTTGCATCGCGTAATGCGGCGTCGACGATTTATGGCCCTCCTTTCTGTTTCGAGATTTCTCGCAATCCTGGAAATAAAAATACCGCGATCGGTCCCAGCCTACAAACTTCGTGTCCTACAAATTCTCCCCCTTCCTAACATCATCGATCCGACACTAAATTCATCCAACAAATCACTAAATTAGACCACAGAGCCGTGACAAATTCCTTTTCTTCTCCTTCTTTCTTGGTCTTCATCGACGCGGAACCTTTCCACAGACCCCAATCCTCGTAATCAAACGAATCAATAATTTAATATCAATTAGTCGACAGCACGTGACCCGAGCCGACCCTTTCTGATGCAGGTCTGCCACCTATAGAGCGGCGAAATTAGATTTTAAATTCAATCGCGCCATTGGCAAAATAACATTAGCAGACCCCTTTGCGGCCGTAGAAATGTGTTCATGATTGGGACATGGCAAAAGAGAGACGGCAGCCTTTCATTTGTTGATATTCACGAATCTTTGCATCAAGCGAAAAAAATTCGTTTGAACGTACCCAACATTTTTATTATTTTACCGGAAACTCGATATTATTCATCGATATTATTCATGACGGATTGTAAGAATGTTGACAAATGGGTGTTTAGGCGATATCCTCTGGGTTGTGTACATCCCTGCTCATCTTCGTGAGTGCTTTAATTCGCGTGTCAACATCTCGTCAAGTAGGCCTTGCGTCGACCTGTCAAGCCGGTACGAGAGGCGACGTTGTTTTGTTTTAATGGCGGTATCTGCTCGCATCCATCAAGAGACCCGCGTCTGTAGTTTCCGTTTTAGCAAATTGAGTTTGGCTCACTCGAAGCATGGCCTGCTACGCGAAAGCACTACAACCTATTAAAATATATGAACACAGAAGTGAACCGAACGAAAATGGATTTTCGATGTTCCCGCGGCGTCTCTAGCCGCGCCTCGAACAATATTTTCTTCTATTCCTCCGATAAAAGCAACAGTTATTAGCCTCTCGCGATCCATAGCCTGAAAGGAAGATGTTTATTCATAACTTGACGTCTCTTTCAGCTGATACTCCGTTGTTCGGGGCTCAAGCAGCGTCTACTCCGACTTTTTTTCTAGATTTATAGCATACCGCCTGCGATCCAAAGCCGTCTTTAATTAGGCTCGTTTTATTTTATTTTTTGTTTCGACCGGCGTTTAATATAATGGGAATTTGAAACGTACAACTTTATCTTTTTTCAAATTGAGCCATAAATCTCCCGGAGAATGTTTAAGGTTATTAGGTATATTTTATGGGTTTTTTATTCGGACTGCTTCAAAGCCGTGAATCGTAGCAGGTATGATTTTATACTCGTCTTTCATACAGATTGTGACCACGAATTTCGAGCTTTCGGGGGCGCTGTAGATGACATCACGATAGGATGACTTCATCGTCCTTTAATGACAAAGTTTTCGACAGACCGTTTTATAGCGGATCGCCCTTTTTTATTTTCGATCAAGTCGTAGATTAGAGTACCGCGTAATGCATTTGTTTCATTAGTCCGTCTATCTGGAAATCGGGAAATGAACGTCGCTTTATGGGGTGCCGTTGACGATGGTGGTGTGTTCCTTATCGCGCCACTCGTAAACTTTGTTTATACCTCTACTATATCCCCTTTTCAAGGAATCGTAAAATGTGATGAATGTAAGAAGGTTCGAATGACCCCGAAAAAACTCCCTAGCTTAAAAGAATTCTCATTTCAACGTGTCCGATTTTAATTGATCAAAGATGCATCTGAAACACCGTGTATTGAAACATCTTATGGTGATGTAGTACTTAGGCATTTTAGAAAATGGTGGCTACTCTTGCACTAAGGCACCACTTGGTAATCCTTGTTCTGAAAAGTAGAATCTTCTATCAAACCGAAGGCCATCTAATGGTCATAATTTATTGTCCCGAAAAACGATGGGATTCGGAGGGTATCCCGATGTTGGATCGTCCCCGTCCGGACTGCTTCCTTCTTTAATCCGGTCGATCGTTTCTTGTCCCTTAATTTCCTATCGGTCTCCAGGACAAATCATCATGAATTCATCCCCTTTTTCCTCGTTCCCTTCAGCTGTCTGATGAATAAAGTGTCTCCCACACTGTAATCTCCGATCTCGCACACACCCCCTAACCCGCTTTTGCTCCTGCTTCTTGTCTTCCCCCATCCTTCCGCCTAAAGCCGGCCTTGGCGATCCCTCGGGACGCGAGTTACTGTTACTCTAGGTCTGTTTTTACAGTGACCGATGGCGTGGAAGAGTTTCCCTGATGGGGGTAGCTTATACGGAATCCATTTAACAAGAAAATGATATTATTGCCCGCCCCTAATGAATAATTCTATGCCTATGTGCATTGCCCGCGGGTCAGGTACATTCTTCCTGAATTTACACGTCGGTTTCGAGTGAAAGGTTTCAACAAAAACATTCCCCATTACCTCGTTTTCGTCGCAACCGCATGGAATAACCAAGAGGGAAAATTTAATATCGCAAATCACAAATGAAACAATGATAATTAATGCGAATATCCATCATCGCTCTCCTCCCGCTCCCGCGGCGCCGTTTGCAACCACCCCCGGCACAAAATACAACATGGCAGCGTAAAATATTTCTGATAAGCCGAGCGTTTATTATTTTACACGCGCCCATTTCGATCTGTCTGATTGATGGCGCGCTGACGTAATGTCCGACGCGATTTTTTTTTGCCACGCTGGACGCGTCCCGTTTTATTAGACGCCCCGACGACGATCCCAGCCAACGTGGAAACGGGAGATAGGACCAGAGGAGATTTACGGGCTCGACCGACTGCCAGGTATTCCGCGCTAACGGTGAATTCCTCTCAGATTTTATCAGTTTTCGACGCGGATGAAATATTCGATGTCCCCGGTGAAATGTCATCACCGCGTTACCGTTCCGATGCGACAGAAAAAATCTACTTGAATTTTTTTTCGATATTCCCTCGTACACAAGGCTCCTTCGGGAATCGAAGCTAGCTTATTTTTGTAAAAGTAGAAGCAATGTCCGAAGATCCAGTTGGCGTAGACGAAACCAAATCATCCGATAAGACTCTTTACAGAGGGAGCAGATTGAGAACACAATAGCGGACTTATCTGCTTAGAGGGGTTGGTTCGTTTCCCTCCCCTCCCCGGCACCTTTCACCTCCCGCGAAAATCGGGAGCGAAATAGAACATCTTGTTCGGTTTCCAGCAGAAGTAATGCGGAATAGAATGAACTTGGGATAATAGGGTAAATATTTGGATTGTCTCAAGTGTATAAGAACCCTTCTTTTTGTTCCGTAATTCGCTCTGCCGTCGTGGTCGTCGCTGGTGCTGCTGCTACAGCTGCAGTTTCGTCGACGTGCTTTTGTTGAAATTTGAGCCGCGGTTGGCTGCTTTTCCACGTTTTCCGGCTTACTTTTCCAACAGAACTTTGATGATGTTCCCCCGTTTGCCTCGTTGATAATTCAGATACTCGCAGTGATAATCGTTCCTTTCTCGGATTATTCCCTTCTTAAGGATGTTTCCTATTCATGGATTCCGCACAACGTCTTTTGTTCTCTTTGCTAAATACTCCGTCATCGACCATTGTTATGGAATATTAGATGGGGAGATAATTGTTTGTTATTGCAAGAAGAAAATACCATCTTACCACTCTTCTTCTGCTCCAATATTTCTTTTCTCCTAATTCATTACCGAAATCTGCTTTTTAGAAAGCTAAATTAGGATTAGGATTTATCGACACTGATCATTGTGTTTTTTTTTTGGCTATTTTTTTCATGTAGATTGATATTTGATAATAGTCGAGATTCAAACCTTCTCCGAATCAAATTTTCTGAAGATGATTCTATCTGTTTATTCCATATAGATATCTGGAGAATTTTCTTGCAGCAAGAAAGCGTCTGGAAATTTCGAGTTCCTTCGAACAACAAAGATCCCAATATGCATATATACAACCGTGTTTTCAACCCTCCCGACATTCCCGTCCGTGTTTGTACCAATATTCACCCGAGTTATCGAAATGCAGAATATGCGCGTCCTTTGCATGCCAATTAGAGATACTGAATGGACGCGACGTTTCCGCGCACACCGTTCGCACCAAAAGTAATGCACTTTCTGTGTTTCATTATAACTATCCGAATTTATCTCTCTCTCGTCTCGTTATGGTCTGTTTACGAACCAACTTTAACGAAATTTATTCATATCCTCTACGATTAGAGGATGGCCGCTATTTTCACAGAAATTGAATATGTAAAATAGTCATAATTTGTATATGATTCTAGTTTATTTTCAATAACGAGAGAAATCATAACAGTGTTGAAGAGGCATATTTATTCACCGGCGAGTTCGAGTTATTGTGGATATTCTCCATAAATGGAATTTTCACCTCGAGGTTATGCCCCAACAATGGGATTTATCCCACAAAACAAAAGATATTCTCAATTCATACGTTATGTAGTTTGCTTTAATTGTTTTGTCTGAATTGTATTCGATGTACACTCTGTTTAATCGCAAACCCATCTCACGTAATTGTCTTCTCCGTTTGGACGAATTTTCTCATTGAAACAATCGACTCGAAGAGGGTAAAACAAAAGAATGAGGTGGTGGAAATGGCATAATTTCCTTTTCGGCGCGGTAGGAAGCGTCGGATGACGTCGAGACGGCGAATTAGAAGAATGGAAGAGAGTTGTTTGCCAAGCAAATTGGTTAAATCGGGCGCGCAGTGTAATCCAGATGCAAAATAAAGGATTAGCGGATCCTCCATTGAGCCGGCTTTTCTCTCCTCTCTACGCGCCGTCGTCCTGATTGATCGAAGCCACCGCCGCCAAAAACAATTACGGTTTCCCGGAGATTTCACCGCCGCCTGTGACTGTGACGACGACGACGACGACCGAGAGAAAAAAAAACCAGTCGACCTTTTAGAGGGATGAATCTCTGTTTGCTTTCGGTCGATAGTGAGAGATACTCGATGACATCTCCCTGCACGATTTCAAACTCGAAAACGCAATTGGAAGTCAACGGACCAGACGAGAGCTAGCTCAGCTTGTTGAATGATACCATTCTTCTATTGGTATACACTAAGATAGCACATTGTTGTTCATTTACATTTATATATTATTATCAGAGTCGCGTTCATCGAATAATCCCAAAAATCTCAAGAAAAAAAATTTGATCGGTACTACGCCATATTTTCCATTTACGGATCGTAATTCCGTCAGCTTACAAACAAGTCAACATTCAAAAGAAGAAGAAGAAAGCGGGAGGAGTGAAACCTCGGATGAAAATTCATAGATATCCGATGGATTAATTAAAAACTTAACTTTTTTCGACTGGAAACTCGACAGAAAACCGAAACTTTCCATCTGATATGGAGTTTTTCGAGAGCTCGTCAAATTGAATAATAATTAGCCCCTGTCGACATTTTTATCGGGACTTGAGGAAAAGTTTCCGAATCCAGCGCTTAATTGCTTCCACCGAGAGGAATATCTGGAAGAAATAAAATAACATTGGGTCGGTCGCTGAATTTTTTATATTTTTCGAGTATTTAATATACATACATTCGCTCTTATTGAATATACAGGAAGATGAAAAAGATTAATCATCTCTTCATTTTCTAATTCGAATAAAATATTAAAATCATCGACATTTTTTCGAATCATTTTGAAGCACTTTTGTAGATTGCTTGAAAAAATTCTGACTGAAAATAGGGCTGAATTTGAAATTTATAACATTCGGTGAGGTTTAACGGAAAATGGAAGTTCAATTAGTGCCGTTCCAGGGCGAATTATCAGGAATTTTCTTCCATTTCTCCTTCGCGAATCAGCAAGAACTTTGGAACCAAAAGGTTGCCTGCATTCCTTCGGGATCGAGTATGAATAAGTAACGGGAAATACAACAGTGTATATAAAGTTTTTATATAGGCACGGTTCACTCCCTGAGCCGTCTCCAACTTTTTCGTATAAAATATGTACCGCTCTTTCGGTATGAGTTCAGAACTAACGACTTTCTGTTTATCAAAAAGGGGAAACTTTGTGTTTTGAAATATTTACTCTTTAATAATCGAATGGGACAAATCGGGTGAGCTCTAATTCTGAAATGAAGATGTTAAGCTCTTCTCAATTTTTTTCAAATTTGAGTGCTTATCTGAACAAAAAATTCGTAGCTTATATTCCCGCAATCGAATGCATGGTGTAGAGTTTTTAATTGGTTCATTAATTAATCTCCGATAACAGACTTCTCGATCATCATCATTGTTGCCACAAATTCCAATTAAAAAACCAATTAAGTAGAACGCACATAATTAGAATCGGGCTACATTATACCTGATACCAATCGTAAAAAAAAATGAAATCTGAACTCGTTGAAGCTCAAAAGGTTAATAGTCCATTAGGCAGGCGTTAATTAATAATTTTCTGGAACGCTTGTCTTCCAGATATAAACACGTTAAATTCCCAATTATCAGCCACACCACGAGATGACGGAGTTCGTAATTTTCCGTCTGAAAATCGATTTTCCGATTAATGTTGTCCATGAAAAATTCACGAATGAATCATTTTCCCGGCTTATCAAGTCTCACTTGGAGCGTTGCTTCATCGACTCGCGAATTCATCAATCTTATTCTCATTTTTAGGTCAATTTATTTCCAAACTGAAGAAATTCAATCGATTTTTGTATCCTAAATGTCTTAATGATGTCTGCGGACGTCGGGAAACGGAAAACGTGTTTCCATTTGCATCATTTTCCCATTCATAAGAGTCTTCACTCTTTCTGTTGTGAAATATAAATTGATTGAGAACTTGATGTCCTTCATACCGATGTATCGTATCGTTTTTTTTTACGACTTGGTAGTTTTCTTGAGTAAGGTCAGACGTTTAAAAGGATTCATATTCGCATTAGTTCATTGAACAATTACTTTATTTTTATTTGCTACGAACAAATAAAGTCGCTGGCTGTTCTAATATAAGACAGATCGCTACCCGTTTGAATTTCAGCCAGTTTTATGTGTTTTGCATGTTACATTTATTGTATGGTGATTTTCGTTTTACAACCGGCTCAACAATAAAATGTTTAATAATGTCAAGTTTCACGGCATTCTCGTAAAAATGTTACTTAGCCTAGTCGAAAATAAGGGTATAAACCTTACTCTTGCGGCGATTCTAGAACGTTTCTCTAATTTTCTTTTACGTCCAAATTGTTGTTCTAAATCTGTTCGAGCCGATAAAAAGCTCATTTCGAATTATTGGCCTCATTTATGGCTCGAATAAGGAAATTCGCCGAATGATTTCGTAATTGCTTCATTTTGCTTCTTGTAGATACGACGTCCGTCCGAAAACGAGTCTTTCTTATGTAGATATTTTAAGTTTTTAGCCAATGGAAACGAATACTCGAATAGAATAAATTGGGTATCATTTTATTTTACTTCAACAATCATTTTCATAATCTAACGTCGACGAAAAAGTGTCGAAAGTCAGAAGTCCCGGATCCAAAACGAACACAAGAAGAAGAGCAGAGAGCAAAATCCGGGTGCCCGGTATATAGTTCATTTCGTTATGAAAACAGGAAGAGTGGATGTCTCCCTTATTGAAAATTAATCCGAATTTATTGCACGTTTAATTTTAAAAGGTTTTCGATCCTACTTAAGACTTAGACGCTGGAAAACCCTCTGGAAAATATGGCAGTCACGTTTCGGCCTGATGAAGTTTCTCTCAGACGACGGCGTCACTCCTCTTTCTTTATTCTTGCATGGAGGACGCGCTGACTCTTTTTCCCATTTCCGATCCGCTCTCTAAGCTGACTGGATTTACTTAAAAGGGCTTTGGTACACCCACTCCCTGTCTCTACCTTCGTACACCATACTCGGAAAAACCCTCGGGTTTCCTTATCCTGAAAATTTCGTTGAGGAATTTTTAGAAAAACTCTCGTTAATTGCCAGTCAACTTACAGATTGTTCGATTATGAACCAATTTGATAACGTTATTTTTATAATATGCCTTCCTTTCCACTGAATTAATTCAATCATCGTACTCTTATTTTCGAATCAGAATTTTTGAGTTATACGAATTTTCATTTCGAGCATTCAGGTGGAAAATTTCAAGAAATATAATTTCCACTCGGATTGTTGAGCGGTTCAGTTGAACCCGCTTCTGCCATCTCGCTTAATGAAAATGTCACATCAAATGAGGATTTCTCTTTTTGCGTCGTTCTTTCATCGTCTAATTGTCGTGTTTGCGAAATGTCAATGGTATAATTAGACGAGAAGGGGATCCGTATGTATATTCACGTACATGGGGATGAAGAAGAAGAGGCGTAGGAAGAATGAAAGGACAGCCATTATAAGAAGAGATCGTCTTGCACTTGCTGCGAACCCTCGTTAGGCCTGCTTCCACACAGGATCGCGTACAAAGAAATATAGCAAATAAACGATGATAAAATACTCCCATTTTGATGCTTGGCATGATTTATAACCGTGGCAGTTTGCCTCGAAAAACTCGGAAAAACTTCAAACATTTCCCTCTAATACCCTTGCATCCTTCGGGTTCACTCTCAATCTGACTCTTTTTCTCCTTCTGGCAGATTTTCCGACCTGCCGCGAATAAAACTAGACGGTTTCTTTATTCACGAAATGAATTATTTTCGTCCTGTTACACTTTCAGTGGTATAAAGTCGATATCGATTCGACAAAATTAAAAAACGAACATTTCGGATAACAATTGTGTTCGGAAAGAGGAAGGGAGTTTAATTCTGGTTTCCATTTATTCAATTTCCTCTTTGTTCCCTACAGAAGCCAGAAACGTGGTAAATATTGAATGTAAGTACTCGGAAAAATCAATCGAGTACACACAAAGAACGGAGCAAGTCCGATATCAAAGGAATATATGAATATGTTCTAGTTTCGGACGGATCAAAGAAAGGATGATTCGACAAGTTTGCTCGTCTATCCACACAACTTACAGGTGGGCGCAATCACAAAGAAAATGAAAATTCATTCGATTTCTATCATCAGTTGGAGGAATAATCAATACCTACCGGTTTCTGTAGTAAATTCGCTGAAATCGCGAAATAGTCAGTTCTTGTCAAATTGATAACTCCTAGATTACCGGGGGTCTGCATGTTTAGTTTCCCAGAAGGCGGTTGTTATAAATAACCCACCTATTAATAAGCCTAAAGCTGTCAGTCGTGACGTAAGCGATAAGTATCTACCAATGGAACTCTTTGGACAATGAGTAGCTTTTGTGTCGGTCGCCGGTGAATCTCCTGGTCCACATCATCGTCGATGGTGCGATAAGAAGGCGGATTATTAAACGTCGTTGCGATTGTTCTTGGATCATAGAGGATGTGTTGTGTGTCTGATAGGATCACCCGCCTGCATCAGCAGCCAGGGCGGTGTTGAATGAGGAATACACGGCTGTTTCCAGCTCGATTTAGATGATTGATAACCACCCCAATCAGATAATGAGATCCAACATATTATAACGGTCTTCTCTCTTAGGCTACAAATATTAATTGCTCTGGCGTTCGTTTCAAGAGATGTATTTTCCACCAAGGATGCACTTTTGAATAGAACACGACAACTCCGTCAGATTTATAACCTCATCTGTTCAAACACATTCTTCATTTCCATCCAGTGTTTGTCGGGAATATGGGCCAACGACACAGAATCGAAATTTATGGCTGGGATTACACGTCGCCGTAGAAAGGGTCGAAGGTGTCGAATACAACATTGAATATTTGTATATAGGAAGAGAGATACATATATCGGCTAATTTAATGACGAATAGGTGAGGAGGAAAGTAGACCTCGCATAAATCACCCCAAATAAAACCCTCGTTTCGAAATTTTCTCGTATATATTTTGGGGTATTATCCAGTCTCGTTCACTGAATTTCCGCGGAAGACACACCCTGTACAGAATCAGAATGTTCGATGAGTAACGGTCATCGATATTCTGTTGGAGTTTGCCCCAAGTAGAAACATAACTAATTTTCCCGTTCATCCGTGTAAACAACCATAGAAATATAGCAATAACTCTTCGTTACGTGTCTCGCATCAGGTTCCGAGACTTGGAAAATGAGTTTTTCGGCAAGAAAAACAAGAAATTCGTCGAGCTCTAAAGCCCTCCCCGTCGGATAGAAGGAAATATCCCCGAGTCTCGTACTAATTCCGCTGGTGGAAGTCGGTGCCCTGTTAGTCCAGGCCATTCGGGTAAAGAGGAAGTGAGGGATGCTGTTGATGGGTTAAGATAACTATATTTGTGAATTGGAGTCGTATTTCGTACCAAACTTGGTGTACAACTATCGCAAACAACGTTAAGAGATTGTGGAAGTTTCTGTTAATCTATTCCAATTGTTCTAGCGGACCCGAGTATTGAATTCGATTTGAGAAATTGACGATTTATAGGGTCCGGCCTTCTTGGCTGATTCAATTTGCTTATTGAATCATTTGTTCTAGGGTATAAATTCTAATGCCGGACCACTTGTTTTTGATGACGTCGATCTACGATGCGAAAGTTTAATTATATTTTTTATTGCTTTAGGTGCATTGTAATAGCTGTACGCGTGTTCTGGTTCCATGAAGCTTTAAATTCAGTAAAAAAAATCCGACAAGTTGAGTTCGTATAAACTAATTCTTCATTCAGTTCATTTTTATGTTTATGAATAATCACAGAAACTCTAAATACAGTCTTGAGCGCGGATTATTAATCAGGTCTATGATAGCGACCGGAAATTATTACACCGTGAAATGCGCTCGTTTGCATTAGGCTTCTAAATCCCTAATTTATCGACCCAGTTATAAATTGTCTGTATATATCAAGCTTCTTGAGACGTATTGTGGCGTTATTAAGTTTATTGTCGTTATTATTCATTACTCTGTATATTTAGGGACAGGATGTTTTAATTGTGTTTGCTCCTCTCATATTGTATCGTTTGCATCGACTTTTTTCTCATTGGTTGATTAAATGTGATAGGGAGAATTGTACCATTGTTACTAGATTGTATGCAGCATAGCCTTTTTCATTCAAAGGTTTGAAAAGACTTCTCTTCACGACCTTTGTACCAACAATAACGCTGGGTGTTTGAGATCTGAACTTATTCGCCATCCTATTGAAAAGAGTCCAATATTTAGTAAGAATTAGTTTGTACGATATTTCCATGTAATCACATAGTTATATCCAATATGGCGCCTCTAAGGATCAGTTTGAAAATTCTGTCTTTGGGTGAATCTGGGTTGGATGCGTTCGACTATAGCGTCAATCAAAACTTTGTTCTCGATGACATCAACGGTGGCCGAAGTAATCCGTCAAACGTTGTTACAGCGCCATGCTCGTGTTCTGGACGGATTGTAATTCAATTATCTATATCGCTCGGCAAATATTAGCTTCCCACGTTCTGGCTACGATCAATTTCAAAACAAGTTTGCCCGGAAAGTCTCCATCATTAATATTAGAAACGAATTAACACCGTTTTACAACTTGCGTTGTAAAAATTCCTCCAAACTTTACCCATATTGCAATTTAAATCTGCTATGGACATATACAATAGGAATTGAATGATTGTAGAATTAATGGAATGTAATCGACCGAATCTGTGAATGTAGAATTTCGCATCCAAAAAATTGCTCGCTAGAGAGGATATAAGAGGCATCCTCAGGATACAGAGCGTGCCACTTGAAATACAGAGGTCTCTACATCAACCGTCGAATTTTGATTAATGGTTCTCGATTCCAGAGGGAATAATCTGTGGTCCAGAACCTTCATCCTACTTTTTTGTGCCTTATCGATTCTCCAGCTAGACGTTTAACAAAGTGCGATAGGACCAGAGGTCGACGCTGCCTTCTATACTTTTTTCCTCGTCTGAATTTAGGGAATTTTCAACCGTTTCGCAACTATTTCTCACAAATGGTGGAGAATATAAAAATCTACGCGGGAGAAGATGAGGAAATGAATCAGAATCGGTCGTTATGGCTATCCAGAAGAATTGGGAAGAGAATAAATGTAGGATGGAGGCAAACCTTTGGATTTCTTATATTGACTCTCCGGTAAACTGCTTGGGGTCGTCGATAAAACCAAAGATAAGTGGATAAATTCACGTATGGCCGTAGAAATACGTGACCGTGTGAAAAAGGCGTACCGGAAAACAGGTCTTCATACCGAAACACATCTGAGGGATCCAGATTTCCAATAAACGAGAGCATAAACTGGCATTTTCTATATTACGTTTCGAGTAGATATAAAGGAGTTGGCGGTTTTATGTGCACATGTATAAATTCCGACCGTAAGCTCTCTCTACCCGATATCGAATTATTTTTCATCAATTTCCCGGAAAACCATCTTTCTTCCGTTAACTTTGAGTTAACTGATGGAATGTTCCGATTGTTCTGGACTCTCCATTGTAGCCTTTTTCGGAATTCACGTCTTCACTTGTATCGAAATGAAAAAGATGAAAATTTCACAAATAAGATTTTTTCCAAGCTTTATTTATTATTACAAGTTCTAAACATGAACGGAAAACCATGAAACCCCAAATTTGTTAACAGAGAATATTCGGAACAGAGAAAATTCGTCTCTTTTCTATCCTTTTTGCCTCCCCGAGGGTGATATTCTGTATTTCCCGTGGGAATGACGAAGGAGTAGGCTATGGCCGAGACGATGCGGCGTATTTGTTCTCTTTTGTCACTTGCAGATGTTTTAATCAAAGGCGATCGGGATCAACGCTCGTTCGCTGCGATCGACTTCATTTAATTGAGTCCTTTTCACCTATTGATGTGTGATCCGATTTATAGTTTTCTGCGCATTTCTTTGTTGTCAGAGAGCTTGCCGACAAAGACGCACCTTGCACTATTTGATCCTCTTCATTGTCCTGCGAACTTCTGCGGAAAAGCATTTGCCCTCACTCTGTAATTTCCGAATAAACAATGCAAGCTACTAGATAATCTCAGTATTAGTCCGAACCTTACTATAAACCTCTTTGAAAAGAACGGACGAATATGAGGACGTAAATTCCTTGGAAGTTTCGTCCTGTTCCTCATAGCCAAAAATTGATATTAATATCTCTTGCAGCAAACAAGCTTTTTTTAATTACCGAAAAACACCTCTAAATTGATATAAATGCCATTTTTCTTGCGACCTGTTCCGTTGTTACACCCCGCCGGTTTATTTTTCGCTGCCTCTGCTTCGTCTGCAATTTTGCAAATGCGAATTTATGATGCCATCCTGCTAAGTTTCATGTAGATTGTTAATTGAGAAATATCAGACAAGTCTCCTCTAATTTGAGTTTTATAATTTCTTTGTGGAAAGATTGTTTAGCATTATTAAATGCGTTATGAACCGAGATTCTAGATGAGAAATCGTAGGACTGCAAATTTGAAGGAAAAGAAAAAGTCCACATGGAACTTTTCTGCTGGTGGAAAATCGAATCTCCAACATGTGAATATGCACAATTCCGCCTTCCCACGTGTCCTTTCATTTCCACAAACGTGGCGAGAGATCTCCGGGGAATGGCCTTCTTCGATCATTTCGATCACTGACGTTGGCGAGAGATCCTGCGGGATTTTCCCCCGAAGGTTGGATGGGGAAACGACCGATACGAATAGCATTCGTGTCTTTGTCAACATTACCAACATGTCAACAACGCAAATGTTTATAATACGCGTGGTTGCCAGATACCTCGATGTATTTTGAAAGTTTAGTTCTAATATTCATTTGTTACTCCTAAAAATTTGAAATAATCCTTATCAACTGTGCTATCTTGAAGCGGAAGGAGGCCATGATCCACATGCACCGTGGTTTTCAAACACGGTTGCATGTTTTTGGAATACATTATTCCTCAATTTATCCGAAACGTTATCAGAGGATGTCCCACTGCATACCTCTTCTATGAATTCCAAAAATTATGGCATTCATATCATCTGACACCTGTAAATTCCTGTAATTTCAAAACCATGCAACATCGTTACCACCTCATTTCCGGCCTGTCGCAATTTCCGCCTTACAGCGCTGACATTCGGCGACAAAATTCCCTAATTAACTAAAAGATACAAACGTTGCCGAGTTAAACTATGCATCAAGTAAGCCGGATTTTCGAGGGGTGAGATCGCGGGGATGTAATGAGAAAAGGGGAATCAGATACAACGAACTATCTCAGGTATGTCGCCGTGGCATGACATCGATTTTTCGGGGATAATGGCGCCAAGTTCCGAACACATTTCGTCATGATTTCGGTAGTAGATGGGTAATTTCGCTCCACACATTGCTCAAAAAAATCGAAGGTTTGAAATTCGGACACGTCTTGCATATCGAATTAACCCGGCAATAAGAGAGTCGAATCACGTCGATATAATCAAGTGAGCCGTGCCATCTACACCTCCGCAACGCGAGATGCGAATTTGGCGCACGTCCCTCACTTTGTGTAACCTCTCATCCCTCAAACCGACGGCGGCGGCGGCGGCGGCGGCAGGGTTAATCAATATTCAAAACAATCTAAATAATTAAATATTACTCCCTAAAAGGGATGCCGGAATATGTTCTGAATAACTCCGACGGAGTCATAAACGTGTTTCCAATTTCGACCGTGCGCGATTTGAATAAACCGAAAATTGGGGTCTGTATCAGAATTGTATAATTTGCTAGGAAACGTGACGGTCGTCCGGGCCGAAGTTGCCCTCTAAAAAACAACCGAAAAACGTAATATGCATATTGTGATTGGTTTTTGTTCGATTAAAACCGATGTGGTCGAAAAAGGAGAGACAGAAGAGGGTCGCAATTTGGATCGCTACAATTGCAAGCTTTTGTCGATTTTTTTATTATCAACTCCTGACCGTAGATATAGGATTACGTATGTTCATTGCCAGCTCCGGGAATATTGTACTAGAATCGTGATTCAATGTTGAGTTTCTCTAAATTTCCCGAATTTTCCCACGTCAAAAGTGAAAATGGGCAGCGTTTCCTTATTCGACCTTTACCTCGGCGTCATTGTCGGATTTCTGGTCGTTTCTCCAAATTTCTCGATAAAAGTCGCGGTGAAATGTCGTCCGGTGAAAAATTGATACTTCTGCCTGACTAAGAGGAGCAGTTAACGGACATATTTTCAGAAAACGGCTTCCGAGGGAGCGGTTTACGGTTACATTTATGTGTAGCCGATAAAACCGACTCCTTTTAAGAAATTGCGCAGATATTCGGCATCTCACAGGGGCGAGTTTAATTCTTCTCCTCATTTATCTGAAATTAGCGAGATTCGCAGTTAAGCAAGAATGATAGAATGTATGTTTTTGATCTTTAAGTAATAAAGATATGCATTTTTATCGCTATTATTTATGTATATGGTGGGGAGGTATACCTACTATGTACCTCCTTCTTCTTAATAAGGCAGATTATTAATACCTGTTGTACCTAACTATTCGATTGAATATATCGTGAAAATTGCAACTGTAAAAGTTGGAGGGCAATAGTTTGCAGATTTCTAAAGTTAACATACCTATACTTCCTGTCTATATGAAACGGCGTCGGCGGTGGATATGTAGAACGGCAGGAAATTGAAAATGGCTAGTGAAATAGACCACAACAACCTATGGGAAATTAAAAAACGTTGGAAAATATGGAGATGTGTAGGCATTTCTTGAAAAGCATCGTATTGTGACCAAGCCAATCGTGAATTGAAAAATGTTTCTCGAGGCAGATTGTGTTGTGCTTCTGATATTCGAAACATTTTAATCTGGATAGACGGAAACGATCTCTCTGCTTGAGCGCATTTTGATATCAATCCCTGATCTATCTGATAGGAAGGAACATTTCGAAAGCATTCCTATTTGCCGTGGATGCCTTGATGATTCAGTATTGTTACCGCATTCGGACGTTTTATTATCTATTCTCTTTGTTGATGCTGAATTTCCGATCACGAAAAGTCAATGTAGGAAATTTCGAAAGCCCCATTTCCCATTTTTCCTCACATTTCCTGGGATAGAGTAAAAATGGATTGGATACGGTATATCACATATGTCGATGTTCTTTGCGACACTGCAACCGATTATTACATTTAGTTTAATTAGCATTTTCTTTAATTAACGTGATATATTATTCTTATGTATTGACTACTCGTCGACTTCAATTTTAGGCGCTCATTTTCACCCAAAAACTGCAAACTGCAATTTGCACTCGAACGTGTTCTGAACATTATTCGATCTAATGATCATACAGTGGGATATTTTGAAACACAGAAATCTTATCGAATGAAGGTTAACTGTGAGGAGAAGCAAGGACGCTTGAAAATATCAGTGGAATGATCGAATCACGTGGCATCCATTTTCCTAGCAATTTCCCAGAAGTGAAACTGCGAGAAACTCATTCGGTTCAACTTTGATCCTGTGTTTTCCCGTAGGCTCTCAAAAATAATTACAGCGACGAAAAGGGTAAAAACGAAGCAGCACTCTCGTGCTGCAGCGTAACAAGTAGTTGCTATTCTTTCAATTTTCCCTCCACTTTACTTATTTAGCTTGAAACTGAGGTGAAAAACTCGGCTTCAAAGGGTCCTTGTGTTCAATGATTCTCAAGTTTTCTGTAGGACAGTGCGGAATAGTGAAAAACGAACTCCCTTATTCAAGTGTTGCAACTTTTCCTCTCAACTTCATTTTTTCGTATCTGCGTTGTTCCTTTGACAAATCGTCTTGATATATTTTCGGCGAAAGATCTAAAATGGAATTCTTCGTACATCACGTTCCAAATTGAAAAGGTAGACCATTACTCTAGATATATGAAATAGAGCTAATATTCCTGCTGAGCCATCGCTTTCCATATACACATATATGAGATTTTCCGAGGCGAGAAAAATGAAAAAATCTCACCTTATGAATTTTCATCTAGCCAACTTTGCCGATTACCTCAACACCGAGAAATTTCCGGTGGAAATTCATGGCAGGACATAATGCGATACCAGAAATTGAAATTCTTGCGCTGTAGGTGAACATCCGCTTCTTTGCTTTCAACCCCGTGTGTGTGCTTACTGCTAGAAACGATCTGTAAAGGTACAAGTGAAAGTAGATGAAGAGATCGCGAACATATTCCAATTCATCGATCGCATCGAATTTCAAAATAAATTTGGAATTTCATATTGATTTATTCTGAGCCCTCTTATAGTTCCGTTTCGTATACAGACGGGCGCTTCGAAAGAAGACAGATTTAAACTCTTTTCTCCGTAAATCTGCAGCAATTACCGGCTAAACCCCGTTTTAATTAAAGCGACCCGCTAAGAAAACATACTGGTGTTTTTTTCTCAATTAGGGTGGCACTTATTATTCCGCAGGGGATCCTCCGACAGCTGCGACCTCTTTTGTTTTCATTTTCGCGGGAATGCCGCTGTTTCCATTGTTCCTTGGGATATACAGGGGGATATAATTTTGATCGTAAATTTCTTCTCTTGCATAAAGTTTCACGATCTCCCCATTCGATCGATCTTGGCTGTCGCTTCCATATTTTATCGAAATAAAGTGACGTCATTACCTTTTCCTCAAGTTGTCCGATAAACCATATCGTAGATCGCCTTCAAAAATATTCGAAAAGAGAATGAAGAGGATTATCTTATACATAGATTTGTAACCGTGAAGCAAAGACGCTGAGAGAAATTATAATGATGGAGATTCCGATGTTTCTGTTTTACTTCACAACTGTTTTGATTAGACGTATTGCTGAAAGTGCTACCAATTAATTAGTGCTTCTCTAATTGGTACGCGACTGGCAATAAGACCTATATCGAACTGCCCTAGCGGATATTTCGCTTAATATTTCCAAGTTTCTACTCATGCTTTCAACATCATGTGAGATGAATGGGAACAAATACATTCGGATCGAAAATATACACAGTTTTATTTGGTCAAAGTTTTTTTTTTCAATAATTATAATACTATTATATCCTCTAAAAGCAAAAGGTTCAAATATAACTTAATTGTGACATCGAGCTCTATTTATTATTCTATCGCAAAAACGGCCTCTTTTCCTTTTTCCATCTAGTTCTTCATGGACCTAACGAGCTTTTCGCGTGCTGTTATTGATCCAAAGTTGTTTGTTGGATCATACAAAATCTACAATTTTCCGTCTGAACTACATTTCATTTATCATCCATTTCACTTCATTAAAAATGAATCTGTCGGACAACTTTTCTAGTTCGTATCATTAACGAACGATCATTTTATTGGTAATTGCTTGTTTTTTCTTTGTTCGTCAATATCTTTTTGTGTACTGGATCATTAGGCAGTCATTAACTGCAAATGGTAAAGCGTAAAAATGTTGGACATCAGAAACCGAGTCGAAAATAAACATTATATCGACATTCAGAGAGCAGAGTGCAAAAAAACATTATTTTTCATGGGAATCCAGACAAACATGATGTTATTTCACCTTTCAAATAATATTGAAAAACGAAAAGCAGCTCGAGGCTCATTCTAACCTCTTAATGGAGAAGTTTCCCGCAAGAATATGGAATTCGAATCGGTCGGCGATTTCTTGCAGCGGATAACGCATCCTTGTTGTTCTCTACATCCCAATGTCGATTTCTTGAATTAATCATAGGCCGAAGTTTCGAGGAAACTAGATGCATTATTAAACGCATCTAATAGTTGCCCCGTCGAGAAAATCCCTAATTAGACTATCTCCTCGTAAGAGAAAACACCTCCTTTGGAAGGAAGCCTTAGTTCTGAGAATATTATAATTATCAAATGGGGTATTTTGGTTTAAATTTAGTAATTCATGCGACGCAACCCTCTTTACACGGTCTAATTCCGTTCGGAGAATACATAAATTAGAGCCAGTAATCGTCTGGAGCCTTTGCGGCCCTTTGAATTGGTAATTCCAGCGGTTGAATAGACTTACTTACCTCCAGCATGTGCCCTTAATACCGCCAAAGTGAATAGTTTACCACTTAACAATTCACTCTACAATATTGACGTACTCTGACTTGTGTACATATCGAATTGACTTGGTCCTTCAATTTCCACCAAATAACATTTTTTTCCGAAATTGTTATAAATTATCTACTGAGTAAGTATACTTAAATACGCGAACGAGAAATAATGAGTTGGAGGAAAAAAGATTTTCAGAGATTCAAACAACCGCGAATGGATTTCACTTTGGTGTAACATCTTGCATTTACGTCCCATTTTCATTCAAATATCGAAAAGCCGTATCCGGAAACGAACATTTTTAACGGTCAAAGTTGAAATTGTTAAGGGGGGAAAGATATTATCGTATGTTTTCCGGTTCTGCATTTCCCTCTGCGGAACAATATTATATGGAATTGTTATGTTTATTGTACTATTTGTATTTTACTTTCGAATTTTACCACTACGAATTTAGTAGGTCCATATATTTCTGGGGCTTATACGACGCCAGGGAAATGTAAGGAAATAGGGAAATCTCTCCGTATGATGGAATTTTCTATTTTTGCAAACAAAGGAGGTTTATCATTCTGGCCTTGAATGTTTCAGACCTTTGTGGTAATGATATTTTTCCATTTTACGTTTCTACAAATCCCCTTATTCCCCTACGACACTGTCAAACATTTCGAGGAACCAGTTTTCAGAGGGACGCAGATGGTCGATATTTCACCCTAATTATTATAAGAGAGGGCTTTGAGAGTGATTTGCCACTAATATCGCCAATTTTGTAGAGTTATGGCATTTGAAAAATGAATCTTATTTCGGTAACTAAGGGAGGGAATTCTTATAAATCCCTCAAATTATATGGCACCAACCAAAAAATAGAAGAAACGATAAGATCTACAACACTAGATCTTTCCGAAAAATCTTCATCCGAAGATCACTCTTCAATTTTCGGATACTAGCGCATGGATAATAAATTTTATCAATCCATTCGGAAAAAAAATGGAGAACTGTTTGTGTTTCCGTCATTTCTCTCGCATCCTTTCCCGATATAATAATTCGTTGATTTATCACGGAAAACTTCATATTCGATTAATCATTCCGAGAGGGGATTTCCACCCCTTGTCTGCGGAAAATAAACTTGCCAACGCCGAAAATAATTTTCAACTTGTCAAAAACAATTAGGAAAACTTTGGCGTATCGAATGTACTTCGAAAATCAGAGCAGGTGGGGGAAGGGTGAAAGAAAAATTACCGGGGGAAATGAAAGCGAAAGGAAATTGATACTTTTCGGAACTCTTGGGAAATGTGGAAAACATCGTGCTAATGATGGAATATTATGGCTGAAGTTTTGCGTGTCTCTGTTCGTTTCTAGAAATTGAAAAATTGATAGGCAATAGAAAAAAGATCAAGCAATCCTGCCCCATAGTCATTCAAGCTAAATTACTTCTTTAGTTTTGCTGTTCAATAATTAAGTACAATGAGAAAGATCCATTTTCGAAATGATGGCTAGATTTGACTCGGTAGTAACATATGAAGAAATATCCTCTTTCCATCCAGTCTGAAAATCGTACGCCTAATTGATCATGAACGGCAGTATATCCGTCAGAGTAATGGATGCCGCTCGGCTCGCTTCAGACGGAATATTATATCGTGTTTATCACATAAATCTCTGGAAATCTACTCCACATAATGCCCCGATGTGTAGTCGGTAGCTTCTAATCCATTACTTTGCCATCACATATTCTCTTTACCGACTATTCCGCGGGTCCAATAGGTTGGCAGATTTATTGTTGAATGGAAATAGTGGTGGATGCGCCTCATCTTTGGAAATTAATCTACTCATCAGAAATATGAAATTTAGAAACAAGTATTTATTTGCCATCAAAATCAAAGACTTCTTTCATTCTCAATCTGGAAAGAGAATATCTCACACGATAGACAGATAATATGAAAGGAGTGGATTTCATCTGATTTACTTGTAATTGTATAGATGCTCAATTAGGCTAGGTATAACATGTTCTGGTGAATAGGCAGCGAAATGAAAACGACCTAAGTAAAGATGAACAAGTCTAGAACCTGCTGTGATAGTTGTCACCCCTTCTCTCTTTTTGCTGTCGGAGGTCTGTGAATTCGCAGGAAACCCCCTGACTTCATTACGATAATCATATCAGTTATAATAAAATCTCGGCAGCAGAGAGAGAGAGAGAGAGGGAGGGTTAGAGCACACTGCGTGGCGCTGTAATCAACCCCTCATCTGCGGTTAGTTCACTGTAACCATGTAAACAATGCGATTCATTAAACTGGGCAAAGGAAAAATAGTCACTTTGTTGTTATTAATTCACCGGTCGGGACCGCATTTGTAATTTCATCAATTCCGTTGAAATTGCACAGAGTTTTTTCTAGGGTAATCACGAATTATATCAACGAATGTTGGTTAATTTCCTAAAGAATGTGCGATAGTTGATATTGGGCTATTATTTCCTATAATGAACTGTGGGAATCGAACCGATAAAAAAATCTCTAGAGGTTGACGAATTGGTATTTGAAATTGAAAAATAAATTATTGAACGTGAAAGTGTATTGTTTCCGAAGTACAAGTAGCGAATTCAATAGATGGGTTTGGTACCGGCCTCTTTCAAGAAATAGGAAAACATTGCGAATCTCGCAGGTGTAATTGATTTGATAAGTCGTTGTATGAAATTACACACTCTTTCCATTATAATATAATTTGCCCTTGATAAATCGTTTTCCACTATTACTTTCTTCATCTTAATTAAGCCTGTTATTGTTTTTCATCAAATTTATCGACGCTTTCGATATGGATCGGATGGTGCAATTCAAGTATGATTTAGGAGACATTTCTAGATATATGTATTGGAGGAAGAGAGCTTTGGGGGACACAGGTGTATCGTCTTGCTCGGTATCAATTTAGCAGGGGTAATTTAATGCGTCTCCTTGAATATCTCAGATTTATTACCAAACGTGAGAAGCTCAGGGGGTTGACACAAGACACTTCAATAATTATATTACGACGGAAACAGGCCGGCATTGAGTCGAAAATTGTACTATATCTAGCTCGCTGAAGATGATTTTCCAATACCTTGGCTTGTCATTCTCTGGATTCTCTGTCATTTTTGATCCATAGACACTTCAGAGAGAGACTTTCTGAGTTATGTGAATTAGTTTTTAGATTATGTTTTTTCTTATGTCGCCAGGATTCATTATTTCGTTCAATCTCAATCGTATTTTGTTCATATGAGTGATGAACTGGTGAGAATCGGAAGCCTTCCGCTTTGTATTTCCGTAAAAAAAAACTACCTGTTTCGCGTGAGTGGCACATTCGCGATCGGAAAGCCGTAAATCGTCCGAGCGATTACCGGGGGTTGTTCGACGACAGATTAGAGATGTAGATCTGCCGTCAAAACAACTGAAAGTCGACGAGCCGATTTCGGAATCACATCCGTAAGCCTCTTACGTCACGGCACATCGGGGGAATTACCGGAGGTGCCTAATCTGAAAATCGATGCCCCGTGCAAACGTTCCTACTGCTGTTGCTGCTGCTTTAGCTAAAGCCTATTATGCCGAAACGTCGACGACTTTGCCATTTCTAATGCCTCCTGTCGGCGAGTCAGTATATGTTGGTGCTTTCCGAAGGCTTTTCTTTTTTGCGTCGATATATCTCTTTCTCGCAATGTTCTCATTGGCATTTTCAAGATCATCTAATAACATATCATTCAGGATTCTCATTTGGAGATTCGTGCAGCCCAGCTTGAATCAAAACGCCCCATCTTTGTATTTGGTCCCAATAATTGATTTTGAGACAGTTCACAGAATTTAGTCAACCCAGTTGTTTTCTGTTGAACTTCAATATTTCCATTCGGGTTAGTTTTTTAATTAAATTCATGTTATTTCATTATGTTATTGTTTAAAATGATAATGCTACTAATGCATCTCTCTTTTATTGTTCAATTCCGTGGAGAACTTTCTCTCTTTGCAAGGTTACTATAGAAAGGCTAATCGAAATATTGTTTCAGGGGGATGCACCTTCAACAAGACTTGGAGCGGAAGGTGGTTTCAAAGTGGGTTACAAAATCTGGTTTTCATTAATAGCACACACATAGAGACCAAAGGAGAGTGTTTCGAAAATCAAGCTGATAAATATTTAGTGTATAATAGGTGAGATTTTATATGCATTCATTCATCTGAGTGATTAAATAATCAATTCAACAGGTTTGAACTGTAAAATTCCCATAGTTCAATGAATAAAATTATTTCTGTGAGGAAAGTTGCAATAACATAATTGAGGAAACTACAGTTCGATTTTAGTTCTTAATAATTTTAACAGAATTGTTAAAATTATAATTCTCATGTAACTTCTTATTTTCCAGACAAGACAACTGTTATCGCTGTTTAGCTATTCATGAAAAATTCACCGGAGTACTTCAATATAAGGAATGTAAGTACTGAAGCAATTTTTTACATTCTTTTAAGAATGCCGAGAATTGGATAAATTCAAAAATCAATACAATAGTTGGATAATTGATGAATAATTATTCATCATAGATCTATTATAGCCTTAAGATATTTACCCATAATATCAAATCTGATAAAAAAAATTGATTTCTCCTTTCGATTCGATTTCTATATTTCAAAAAGAAATGTTAAAAATCGTATACTTTGTCATAAGAACATAAGCCTAGCTAATACAAAGGTAATATTTAATGAAAAAATATTTTTTTCAGCAATATGCGAAGAAAAGAAGGGTTCCTTAAGCGAAATATGTAGTTCGATGTTGGGCGATGACCCATTGCATACAATGTTTCGGAAATATCCTGAGACAAAATCCATTCCATGTCCTTTCAAGAGTGCTCCATTCACATTCAGCTACAGCAGAGGGGCCGGCGAATGTTCTAATCCTCCTAGCAAAGCCGAAAGCTGTACCGACGATTCCAGAATCGTTTTCAAATATCAGGCCTGTCCTGATGTGCCCTCAACAGAAAGTAACGGTAAGCGAAAAAGTTTAATTCAATCGTAAACTGTTATTCATTGAAAAAATCAGTTGAAGAATTGGTGTGTCTGGCCACATGGAAAGAAGGATCTACAAGGTATCTCATTGGAAAAATATCACAGGGTAATAGAAGAAATCTCATAACCGATGAAGACCAATACCGTTGTTTCATCTATCAGAGAGATAAAAGCAATGACAAAACCACTTACAGCATTGCTCAATCTGCGGATGCAACTTGTACAGGAATAATTAACTCTTACGAAGGAAGCAAAACAATGAAATTAACAACAGGTTAGTTATATGCTAGGTATTCATTCGAATGATATCTTGATGATGATCTTTTCTGTTTTCAGTCGATAACCATCACAATCGCTGCAAATTTCCTAAATGGATTACCGATCATCATACGTGGCTTAGTTTGGATCATAAAAAGATCTACAAGTTCACACAACGTAACGCAACGTTGAAAATAGTGGACGAGGTGATACCAAAACCTAAGAGGCCCATAAGACCTAACTTCAGTTTGGGCTCCCAGAGCACGGCTTTTGGGTATGAGGAATTTGGTTTCGAGAGTCAAGATCAAAGAAGGTCAGACGGAGAAATGAGAGTAATATGCCACGGAATTTTGGAGTCCCAAGATCAAAAAAGGGTGCAGATTGTGGCTCACATAACCTCGGGATGGTAAGTTTCTATCGCATCTTCAATTTATTAGTTCACTCCAATTTTCCGTCATTCTAGCGATAGCGGTTATGTCTGCATGGTTTTCCACAAGAGAGATACCAACGTCATTGAGATACAACAAACCAGTGAATTCGAAGAAAACCCTGATGATGCTTGTAGAAAATTCAATCCTTCTACAACTCTCTTCACTACACTAGTTAGTGAGTATATACATACCTCTACAGTGAAAATAATCGATTATGACTAATTTTAAATTCACCAATAGCGACCACTCTGCACACAAAGAAATGTCCCCATTTTGGAAGGTATAAGGTTCCTCCGAAAGAAGAACTCCCCGAAGAACGAAGAAAGAAAAGGGAACAGTCAGATTCACAGGGATCAGAATTAACGCCTGAATGTTTGTCGCAAGACTACGAGACATTGACTGTAGGTTGTACGAATCAACACGAGATGGAATTCAAATCAGGATGTAATCAGCAGATGCCAAATGGTGTGTATTTAACAATAAAACTCAGATCGAAATAAAGTGACCTTTTTCATTATTTTTCAGCCTATTCCTGTCATGGAAGCTGGAACGAAAATAGCTTAAATTTCATAATAGCCACTCCAGTTACAAGCAAGAAGTCAGTGATGGGTGAGCCAATCCGGTACTGTTTCATCTACACTTTGGGATACGATTCCCCATCACATCAAGCCCACGGGGACCACCGCCTGGTCCAGGACAAACAGAATTCGGACCAAGCATTTCTTAAGTTGTCCAGAGTCACTGACAGCTGTCATAGGATTGTTGTGCCCGGGTTCGGAAACTGGGCTTACAATTTCACCAATACCGGTAAACTGATGGCTCCTTCAAAATAGTCATTTAACTTTTGGGGAATAATCATTTATTAATTTTAATTTTTTTTTCAGGAGCTTGCAAAGCAGCTGATCAAACAAACTCAGGCATAACAACAATGCCAGCATATGTCTTGCTACTGACCACAATTTGTCTCATTTTGAACATGAGATGATGAACAGAACTTGCATCAATTTCGTTCGGTGTCTCAGATGATTCATTATTTTAAGGAGGAATTTTTCAATGATTGATGACTGTCAATAATGTTTCTCGATCTGTGAAGCACTCTATTTCAAAGAGTTTTTTTTTCGTTTCGTACATCGTGGGAGTGCATCTCGGTTTGTTGGCTTATTGGACTCTTAATGAGCTGACAAATATCCTGTAACAGGTGTTGATTTTAAATTGGCCAGATGTTACTTGGGACTGTGTATCAGTTTGTTTTTATCAAGATGCAGGATGAACGGATTTTCGTATACTTGAAATTATCCTAGAGCTTGGAAACGTACAACGAAATCTTTTTGTCTTCACTTCAGTCTCTGTCATATAAACAAAGTAAGAAGAAATTAAAACGAGAAGAGTAGGGAATAGCGATCAAGTTTGTTATGATAATGCTCGATATTTAGTTTTACATTATTTCCTAAAGATTAATAATCTGTGATTTAGAACGGAAAAACGGGCGGCTAATTTAAAAAATACGCTGATTATTTATTTACACGGAGGTCATGGAGCATGAGGATTATTTTCAATGTAACCTTGTAAATTTGTATTACTTAGATGTTGCTCCCTTTTATCAGAAACGAATATTCTAGAGATAATTCTAAATGATAAAAAAAGAGTGAATGGATATTAGTTAGGAAATATTTATAACCTCAGCGAACCCATTCAACACAAATGTCTTTTTCTCGCATATGAATCATCTTGTGTTGTACTTAAAACATATTTTAGCTTGAAAGGACATGAAAAGACTGTAAAAAAAAGGAATTGTCCTGATTTCCTAAAAACATTTTCTTTTAGAGTGGTAAAACTGGGATTTAATATGAAATGAAATTAAGAAGGTATAAAAGTAAGTGAAAAAGATCTATTTTACCAAGAAAATTATGTATATAGACCAGAAAATTTTAGATTTTAACGAATGTTGACTATTGGAAGGGAATTAATTCGATAAGGACTGTTTTTAGTGGATTTCTCGCTCCTTCAGTAATTCTTTCCTTTGTGATACATCTTCGGGAAAAAATATGAAATTTTGAGATGAAAGGTTATTATAAAAAATACGCACCAAAGTGTGTGTGTCGTTTTAACAATTCAAGACTCTTTTTGAAAGTTTAATATATTTGTGGATAAGATATGTTGAAACCTCTTGTATATTATCTGTATATATCTGTTTATAGATGTTTTCTTTTATCTATTTATCAATGTGTAAAAACACTATTCTTTTTTGATTCGAGAACTGTTGGAAAAAAGGAAGAATATCTTCGAAGGTTCATTTCAGCTATTCTCGTTATCCATAATTTCCTGTGATTTTTTGCAGCTTTGACTCGTACGATACATAAGCCATTGTTCAATGTAGCTGATACCAAATCTCAAGTCATTTGTTTCACAGGCTTCTTAATTGTTTCATCCTCAGATCTCTATGTAAAAAACAAATGGGTAAGACTGGCGTTGGTTTCAGCTATGTCGATGCGTACATTAGAGAATATTATTATTAATTGCCCTTGAACAAACAGTGTGTCCAATTAAGCTTGACCTTCATACAATTTTATGATTATATTTTTGAAAAAACAATGTTTAATTCATTTATTCCTTCGAATTCATGACACCCGTAAGTCCCGAAGGGATTTTCCTATTATATCCTTGCAATCCTCTTGATAGAAAACATTTGTCCCAATTGTTGACTATTAATTTTTCACCAGATTCCTTTACATATTAGATTATGATATGTCTTATTAGTCTTGTCTGGGATTTTCTATATCCAGAGGCATGAATTTTAGTTACAAACGAGAGTCACGCTCAATAATGTTTAAAAACGATCCCACTGAATTTCATCATGAAACAACACTTTGAAAATTTCGAACGCATTTTGTGGCCGTCACTGAAGTGGTATTGAATATTTTCATGTGATCGAAAATATAAATTTTTAGGGATTGGAAAATATTGTAAAGAGTCATAGTCATTTGGCACTTGAGCGAAAATATATTATTTTGAAATGTTGATTTCTGCTGTAGGCGGGCCACAGTTTTTGGAGCTCTATTATCGATATAGAATATTATAGATACATGGGTAACACAAATAGGAATAAATTCATCTCTTGGCTCGCGTCCAAATTATAGCAAGGATTAACGGATTCCAACAGTGAAGAAAATAATAATTTAGACGGCTCTATGTCGGTCAAGCGTATGAGAGGGTACGAAACCTTTAATATTAATATTAGGTGGAAATTGTAGGTTGCCTATATTTCTTCCACAGCCTTCGCCCCCACTGCGACATTGAAAATATTTGGTTCAGGTTCAGGGATTCTAAACGATGGTGAGATAACAGTGTGAATATCAGCCCAGGCAAATCATAATTGTAGGAGAAAAATGACACCAAA